>NC_139692.1:21149058-21608599 GCF_964106915.1 Podarcis gaigeae | reverse complement strand
TGTTGCTTCTTAGGCCACATACACACTCCTCCTGATGTTATGGAGAAATAGAGCTAAGTGTCATCAGCATATTGATGGTATTTCATTGTGAAATTCTTAATGACCACACACAACAGCTTCATGTACTGTAGATATTAAATAGCACCAGAGGGCCAGAAAGCACTCTCCCAATGGTACTTTCTGGATACAATCCTGAAGGTAGGATTCGAACTACTTTTAATACAGTACTCCCCAATTTCTATTCCCCGGATCTGGTCCAGGAGGATACCATGGTTGATGGTATCAAATGCTGATGAGAGATCAAGCAGCAGGATCCAGTTTGTACTCCTCCTGTCCCACTCTCTCAGGGTAACCAATGCTGGCTGAGTTCCTTGGCCAGATTGGAACGCATCTCAATAATCTGTGTCCTCCAAGAATGCCTGCAGACCACCCCCTCTGGCATCCAGTCACCTGCAAAGTCCTTCTCCTGCAACAGTAAGCAAAACAAAGCAGGGGGTGGGCAGCATGTTGTTTGCTTCCAAGAGGATGTCTTCATCCCACCAGTATCCACAACTCTCCTTCCTAGGAGGTTTTTAAGCAGAGGTTGGATGGCCATCAGTCATGGATGCTTTAGCTGAGATTCCTGCATTCCAGGGGGTTGGACTGATGAGCCTTGGGGTCTCTTCCAATGATACAGTTTTATGATTCTATGTCCCTTGTTGAGAATGACTGAAGCCCAGTTTTTGGACCTTGCTTTGATGGGCTTCTATCAGGAGTGAACGTGCCTGGCTGTGACCTCAGTCAGATATAGATTTGTGTGTTTGTGTGTGTTTTCATGGTCTGTTGGAAGCAGTCACTCACTCCACTGCATCAGCCGTTATTCATGCTTCACTTCCTCAGTCTCTCTGTCTGCATATGCAGGCACAAGTGCGCACAGAGCAGCGCCTGATGGGGCAAGAATTTTTACATGCTCAGCAGGCACAAGGCGGCTCTCATGTGTGAATAAAAACAGATGCTGAGCCTCAGAAGTGCTGATCAGCATGTGGGAGGACACACGTTTTTATGAAGGCTACAGGTGCTTAGCAGGCCCAAATTAGTCAGGCCCTAAACTGCCGAGTGCTGGATCTCCAGCTTTCCCTTCCTTTTCTCTCCAGCTCATCCTGTCATTATGACTGGAGGCAGGTTTGTTTTCTCCCTTCTCCTTAAAGACCCAAGGTACCTATACAATTAGGGCTGAGCTCTCTCTCTCCCTCCCTCCCTCCCTCTCTCTCTCTGTATGTATCATTTTCTAAAAACTGCAGGTGGGGAGTTCTATTTATCTATCATCTTTCTTTCTTTCTTTCTTTCTTTCTCTCTTTCTCTCTCTCTCTCTCTCTCTCTCTCTCCATACCTTCCAACATTTCTCCAATGAAAATAAGGATGTCCCATTCCATAACAATACTTTTACTATTTATATCTTATTGGGTTGCCCCAGCACTCTGGGCAGCTTCCAACATATATAAAAACATAATAAAACATTAAAGATTTTTTTTAAAAAACCTTCCCTATACACGATTGCCTTCAGACAGCTCAGAGGTTTGATAACTCCATACTCTCCAACATTTCTCCAATGAAAATCAGGACATCCTAAGGAAAAGCGGGGCATTCCGGGATCAAATCAGAAACCAGAATGGCTTCTCTAAATCAGGGACATCCAAGGAAAATAGGGAAACTGAGGGGTCTATCTATCAATCTATCAATCCTCTATCTATTATCTCATACCCTCCAACATTTCTCCAATGAAAATAGGGATTTCCTATTCCATAATGATAATAATTGTATTATTTATACTCTGCTTGTCTGACTGGGTTGCCCCAGCCACTCTGAGTGCCTTCCAACATATATAAAGGTAAAGGGACCCCTGACCATTAGGTCCAGTCGTAACCAACTCTGGGGTTGCGGCGCCCATCTCGCTTCTGGGTCATGTGACCAGCATGACTAAGCCGCTTCTGGCGAACCAGAGCAGTGCACGGAAACACCATTTACCCTCCTGCCGGAGCGGTACCTATTTATCTACTTGCACTTTGACGTGCTTTCAAACTGCTAGGTTGGCAGGAGCTGGGACCAAGCAATGGGAGCTCACCCCGTCACAGGGATTCGAACTGCTGACCTTCTGATCGGCAAGTCCTAGGCTCTGTGGTTTAACCCACAGCGCCACCCGCATCCCTTCCAACATATATAAAAACATAATAAAGCATTAAATATAAAAAAAACTTCCCTATACAGGGCTGCCTTCAGATGTTTTCTAAAGGTTGTATAGTTACTCCTTGGCTCAGGGGTCACATAATCCTCCTCAACATTTCTCTGATGAAAATAGGGATGTCCTAAGAAAAAGTGGGATCAAATCAGAAACTGGGACAGCTTCTGTAAATCTGGTACTGTTCCTGGAAAATAGGGACACTTGGAGGGCCTGTCATCTATCTATTGATCTGCTTGTTTGTTTCATTTATTTCCCATCCTTCTCTCCAAGTAGTTCAAGGTGGCATCAGTGAGTTCTCCCTCCTCCTTATTTAATCCCCACAACAACCTCCCCTGTGAGGTAGGTTAGGCTGAGAGGCAGTGACTGGCTCAAGGTCACCCAATGAGCTTCATGGCTGAGTTGAGATTTGAACCCTGGTTTCCCAGGTCATAGTCTGGCTTTCTAAAAGGGGGCACCTGCTTTTCTCACACATAAAGCTTTCTTCTAAGATGGCACCCGCTACAACACATGCATGCATCATCTAAAAAAGGGATGGGGAACCTGTTGTTAGACTCCAGCTCCCACCATCCCTGACGACTGGCCATGTTGGCTAGGGTTGCTGGGAGATGGAGTCCAGCAACTATACGGAGAGTACCATGTTGGCTACTCTGTGTTACAACATGTAGAGAACCAATGCATGCAAATCTGCCCACAGTGGGCCTTACACAGACATTCTCATGTCTGCACTCCCACCACCAAATGTGCTCAATGTACCTTCCTGGAATACCTGAAAAGGGATAGGGAAAGAAAGCATGGTGGAGACTTTACTGCCAGAAAGAAGTGGTGCCCAGGCCTGCTCCAGAACTGCTTCTAACTCAGAAAGAGAGAAATGTGGTTCAGTTCTGGATTTTGGTTGGAGCAGAATCTCACACCGCCTTTAGGCTTCAGCTGGAAGAAGAGGGAAAAACAGTGAAGCTAAAAACTTCCAAGAAGATGTGTGTTTTGAGGATAGGTCTGAAAAGACAGATAGAACATCACATTGATGTCCACAGATGCAGATGCCAGGCATACAGGGCCTCTCATCTGCTTTAGACAGATGGGGAACGGAGAGCTCACCAGCCATGTACTTGCCTCCATAAATCTCCTGGTGTTGCCCTTTGTCTGGGCTTGTCAAACACTGGCCAGCAGGGCTGGCTCAAGACATTTTGCTCCCCATCTCTGATCAAAATGCAAGAGGGTTGTCGCAAGTGCTAGTCTGCATTCACATGGCAGCTCACTCCATTTTCATGGCTTTTCTCTAACGTATAATTTACAAATCATATTTGAGCTTTCACAAGGTATAAAAGTCACTTGTGGAACAATAGTGGAATAAAGTGCAAGTTTTGTGCTAATTTCTGTGATGTTTCCAGAAAAACAAAAAAAAATCCATTGGAAATAATGTAGAAATGAATTTGAAACTGTGCTATAGCTCACTGCAGTTCCAGAAGGAGCTCTTACACAATGTGAAATTTCAAACAGAAAGTGGAAATTAGCAGTTAATAATATAGGGTTGCCATACATCCCAGACATGTCCTCTTATGGGTGGCCTACATGCTCACCCAGGGGGATTATTACAATTTTAAATGTCCAGGGGGTTTTTTTTGGGGGGGGGGTAAAAATGTGTGTGCATGTGCAGCTTTTGGGGCTATCATGCAAAAAGCTTGACAACTTTTTTGTCCAGATTTGTACCTCTGAAAATATGAATAATAATAATAGTGAGATGTTGTGAAAATGGAATAAACTGTCTTGTGCCTACAATCCTAATCATACTCTGAGTGAACCCACTGAAATTAATAGTCATGGCTGAGGTCCATTAATTTCAGTTGGTCTACTCATAGTAGATGTTAGCTGAAGACAACCTAAAGACAGTATGCATCTTGAGTCAAAATGATAGTTTTTACACACATGCAAATGTATGCAAATTTAATCAGTTGATTGTTTATATAATACAACAAATCAACCAAGATTCTTTTAATTGGTTGACAGCTCTAAAAAACAATGGAGCTGCCTTTATGCAGTGAGTTTTTATTATGCTGATTAACCCTGGCCAACAAGGGGCACAGGGAGGGGGGATGCCCTCTTCCCCACCTCCCTGGAAAGGTAGAGAAGACACCTAAGAGGCTGGATCAATCCACAGCTCTCTTGAAAAGGCACCAGCTTCTGTCTTGACAAAATGCCAAATACCCTGGAATGGTCCCATGCAGACCAAAGCTTCTTAAAGAAGAAAACAACTCTGCTATGATCCAGAGATACAAATACAGCCTATAGACGTGTTTGAACAATAAGGGTTATTTATATATAAAATCTCTTTGAGATGTGAGCCAAGAAACATCTGCCCTAAGTCACAGATTTCTTTTCAATGGAGAAGCGGATGTTCGAGACTTAGATTGGAGAAGAATTGGATGGCTCAGAGAGAAAGCCTTCTTCCTTAGGGTAGCAGGCATTGTTAATGGCGGTTTAACCTACTTACAGGCATAATCCCTATAATAAAGACATTCTATTTTTTTTATCAGCACAGCCCAAACAGGGGCTGTGTTCGAACAAAGGGAGGGGGGTGCCACTCTACAAGAAATATCTTGCTGAGGTTTGCACCACCAAGTCAAGAGGAGCGTGAAGCCAGGTGCTCTCTGCTATGAGTCACTGAACACTCCCCCCACCAAAATGGAAAACACTCACAACCAAACAATTCTTCTCCTTGCCCCCGATACAGACATCAGCTCAGGGGAGGAAATCATTCCAGAAAGCAATTGACAACAGTGTGCCATCGCCCTGCTGATTAAACCATCATGCATTCCGGATGATAAGAAAACATCTAGGTCCTCTCAGATACTCTTGGTGGGTGGTGGGAGGTGCAGAAACAACATCCATTAATCTCACATGCCATCTGGCTAAGCTTCCATGCCCCACTGCTTTCTAGCACTATTCGGTGAGACGGGTTGCATCTTCATTCACACGGGTAGGTGAGGTAAAGGGACACTTGAAGCCAAGGTGGAAGAGAGACTTTGTGGCTGAAACTATCTGCCCAAAGGGCCAGAGCCACGGTGGAGCTGTCAGAAATGGACTTCATACCTGTGGGAATGTTCAGGGTGGCAGGAGAGGATATATTGTTTATTAATATCCTTCCTAACTTGCGCTAGCAAGTTCCTTTACTTAGCAGAGTGCATTCCCCTTTACACAGCAGGAAACTAGTTGCAAACATGTGTGAGTTTCTTAAGACAATATGCAATTCAATCTGGCTTGTCCAGATTGTTCTAATGTGTGAAATGTGTTCTAATATTTTCCCTGCTAAAAGAATAAAGACACCACAGACTTATTCATAAGCAATAAAAAGAGCAGAGCACAGTGTGATCCAAGGCTGTCAACTTTTCACTTTTTTTAAGGGAAATTCCCTTATTCAGAATAGGATTCCTCGCAAGAAAAGGGGAAAGTTGACAGCTATGGTGTGATCCCTGAAACCAGGCTTTAGGCTTAAAGTTACAAACATATACTAAGGGCCGACCTAGTGACTGTAGTTAGCAGTCCGAGAAGTTTGCAGGAAGAAAGGAAGATGGAAAGAGAGAGAGAGAGAGAGAGAGAGAGAGAGAGAGAGAGAGAGAGAGAGAGGCAGCATGCCTTATCTTTTTACCAGGTCTGGAAAGGTCATGCCCACCCACCAGTCATGTTCAAGGAAAGATGCTCCAGGCCAGTAGGAACAGGAAGTTCGACTGGCTGGACCAAACATTCCCTTGCATGTCCACTGTAGGAAAACAAGGAATGTTGTACTCGACTGCTCTCAGTGGATTACATCCCACAATACCACCCCTCTTGGCCATATCAGACCACCACAAATTTTGGCAAGGGTGCTTTTAAAAAAGGTGGGAGACATGGCACAATTTGTCTCCTCCCTGCTCATCTGATCAATCATTTGATGAGTGTGAGGAGGGGTGATAACTCACCTACTCAACTGATCTGCAGGCGTTAGCTGAAGGAGAGGGTGCTGTGGTGTGTGGATCAGGGCAATGGCCTGTCTAGTGGAGCATTCTGTTCTCATGGTGGCCAACCAGATGCCTGTGGGAAACCCACAAGCAGGACCTGAACACAAGAGCCCCTCCCCAGTGACTGGAATTCAGGAGGATAATGCCTCTGACTGTGCAGACAGAGCATAGTCATCATGGCTAAGACCCACTGATAGCTTTATCCTCCATTAATTTTTCTAACCCTCTTTCAAAGCCATCCAAGTTCGTGGTCTTCACTGCCTCCTGTGGGAGTGAGATCAATAGTCTCACCACGTGCTACATGAAAGAGGACTTTATTTTGTCTGTCCTAAAACTTTGATCATTCAGCTTCATTGGATGTCCACAAGTTGTTATGAGGGAGAAGAACTTGCATATATCATGTCACCTCTTCTTCACATTTTATTTCATTGAAGAAGCCCAATGCCACAACCTTTCTTGACAGGGGAGTCACTTCACCCTTCTTGGTAAGTTGGATTGTCCTTTTCTGAACCCTTTTCAGCTCCACAATATCCTATATGAGGTGAGGCGGCCAAAATTGTACACCTTACAGTGGTACTTCGGGTTACATATGCTTCAGGTTACAGACTCCGCTAACCCAGAAATAGTGCTTCAGGTTAAGAATTTTGCTTCAGGATGAGAACAGAAATTGTGCTCCAGCGGCGGGGGAGCAGCGGGAGGCCCCATTAGCTAAAGCGATGCTTCAGGTTAAGAACAGTTTTAGGTTAAGTACAGACCTCTGGAACGAATTAAGTACTTAACCCGAAGTACCACTGTTTTCACAATGCAACTGTGCCATCGATTTCTATAATGGAATTATGCTATCGGCAGTTTTATTTTCAGTTCCTTTCCTAAGGACCCCTAGTAAGGAATTTGCCTTTTGTATGGGTAGCATAGGAGCAACCTAGGGGCTGAGGTCCCCTTGGCTCCCCCCAATAAAATTTTTGAGGGGGGCCGCTCTCCCAAAGATAATGGGCATTCCCATTCAAATGCTGTCCATTCACCGTGTCTTATAATCAACTATGCAGGGCAGGGCTTACCTGGGCTGCCCCAATATTTTATTCAAGATGGCACCCTGCTGGGAGGCCACTCTCTCCATCATAACAGTGCCCCCTAGAGGGCAAATCAGTTATCTGCCCCTCTCCTAAACTCTGTGCTTTTCATGCAAACTGTTAAAGGCACAGGTACCCTTACAGAAGTGGGCTTACAGAAGACAGGCAAGAGTCTGTGCTCTAAAAACATATCCAGCAAGCTCTAATATTAGTTACTCTGACTCTCTTTGTTTAAGAATCAAAAGAAACCTCCCAGATCCTTCCACTGCACTTTAAAAGGCCCTATCTTTGGGGTTGTCAGGCAGAGATGGCCTTGCCAAGATCTTTCCTGGCACATGAAATATTCCCAGGCTTTTTATTCTCCCAGAATGTCTTTTTTAAAAAAAGGTTTGCTTGATTTAGGGGTGCTGTGACATAATGGCTCAGATACTGGCAGGCGGGGTGAGGTGCAAGGCAGAATAATCCAGCTGCTTCTGATATAAGACTTAATAAAAGGCAACACGTTAACAGAGGGAAGTGTCTTGAGGATTTTATTAGTATTAACATGATCTGGGCATGATTCGCTGGCTCAGGAAAAGGATGCTCTTGCAATGCAAGATGAAGGGAACCTACTCCTGTTTGAAGACTCAGTGGGATTTCCATTGCCAACTTCTTTAGATGGGCTGCATTGCCATTATTTTACACCCCTGGAGTGCTCTGTGACCACCCTGCAACCCTGCGAGAGTCACCAAATGTCTTTTTGACTCTTGGACTCTCCTCGTTTGCTCCCTTCTTTGACCTGCCTTATTTTTAGATGCCTCAAGTGGCTTTTCAAGTTACCTCTTTCGTCAGATTGGATTGCAGGACCGGAGGTGATAATGGAAAGTGCATTCTTGAAATTACCTTTCATGTATGTCTTGGAATAATCACAAAGGCATTCGGTGGGCTGGGCATCCTCTCTGCCCAAAGATCCTCTTTTGATGAAATTGTGGTGTGTGGCCTATGTCTCTGTACCATCTCACCAGGTGGGCTTTCCAGCCTAGCCATCCCAGAGTGCCTGGTCCTCAGAACCAGTTTCAGTGCTTCCTTTCCTCATCTTTAAAATGCCAGTGATGACCAAGTGCACCTCCAGACTGGTGGGAGTAGTGAGCTTTCAGGTATGTTTTGCAACAAGTCATTGATGCCCCATAGCTATGTTCTGGCTCCGGCAGACTCTTCTTAGCTTCCTAGCATTCGCATTGGGGGAGCTGTGCATGATGTCATGTGCTTTGCGCAGGCATGTGACAACTGTCATATTGGGAGAGGCTGACCAGTTCTCCTCCAGATGCAACATTCATGCACCACGCTGCGCTGGTTGGCCCAGGGTGACTTCCCACCAGGCTTGGCTACGTTGGGGCAACATCCCACCAGGCCTCCTCTGCCCCCTCTAGATTGGGGGAGCTGAGTCCTGTCCCAGCGGACATTGCAAGGGCTGTAGAGGCCTCAGCCACATAGAGTTGGCACACCTGCTAGTGTTATAAATTTGGAGGGTCAAGTGTTATGGGTTTGGAAGGGGTCAGTCTGGGTATCCTAGGATCCTTTCCAGATCTGTGATTCAATAAGTGTTAGAATTCGGTAGGAGAGGCTGCAGAGCCTGCCATACTAGTCCCTTTGCCAAGGCAATGGCTTTGGCTGGCTAGTTAAGTACCATGATTTAGCATATACAAAGAAGTTGTTCCAGGCCATTAGGGCATGCTGAGTTTTTCAACAGTTCAAATTCCAAAAATGAGTGGTGCTAAAAAGTTGTAACATGTCGAAAGACATTTTGACTAAATTAATATAATTTAGTTTTTGCTTGGTAAGCAAAATGTGTGTAAAATTGCATAGAAGACATTAAAAATGATTGCCATGTTATTGCAGTTATATTATAAATGTTGTTGTTGTTGTTGTTAATTATTATTAAATATTATTGTTTAGCCTTACCTACATTTTCAGAAGGTTAAATTTCTCAATGGAGAAAACTTTTGCTTGCTAGCAAAAAGCTATTAGAGCTTCCCAACCTGCCTTCCTCTCCTCTCCGAAAACTGCCTTGTTAAGGAGAAGGGGGGGGCGACCCATAGCGAGTGAAATAGAAATTGATTAAAATAAAAACCTAGAGATTTGCAGGATTAAAGCAGGGCACTTCCGTTGTTCATCAGATGGGCTTGTACCTGCCGGCTGAGACCTCGCCCTTCAATCACAAATCCCACCAGGAGCAGCCGTAAACGGCTCTGGAGGCCTTGCGCTGTGTAATTTTCTTTCTCTCCCCCGCCCCCTTTATCCCTTGGCTGGAGCAGGCAGGATTTGCAGCTCTAGGAAATTTACTTTAAACGCCCTGCGGCCTGACCTCTCTGGTTAGGAACTTTGCTAATAGACCGCCCAGATGGCACGGTGGATAGACGGTGGATTGCAGTGTGGCAATTTCCCTCCACGGGTGCTGTTTGGAAGGATGCCCACCCAGCAGTGCTGCTGGGAAGCTATGCACAGATTGCGCATCCAGGAAGGTCCATGGCTTGGATGCTAGATGCCCGGACAGGGATCTTTACCTTCAAATCTGCACAGGGCTTCTTCTTCTTTTTTTCCCCAGTGGAGTTGGGGGATATGAGGACTTATCCACTGAGGAATTCAGCTACTCATATCCTTTGAAAATTCACCAGATGTTTCTCCTATGTAGCAACCTTCCAATTTACTGCAAACTTTTGCTTTCAGCAAAATTGTGTGCCTAGCTTCCCATTTCCCCAGTTCAGTGAGCTTGGAGCTGCTGTTTCTGCAATAAAGCGACTCAGAGCTTATACAGAAGCTGGGAAACTGCAGAGTCCAATATCACACGATGCAAAAATTTTGGAGAATATTCACCCCCGGAGGCAAACTCCATTCTCTCTCAAGACAGTCAGATGCCAACATCAACAATATCAACCTCAGTTTGAGATTGTTGGGCATCAGGATTCATTTGGAGAAATTTGGGGAACAAACCTGCACCAACCTTTCAATGTTTTTTGTGGGTCACATATAGAAATATGCAGAAATCAGTCCTGACTCCACCATACACACACACAAACACACACACACACACACACTTTCACTTGTTTTCTTTCCTCCTCTTCCTTCAAAATTCCAGGGATGCTTTGCTCAATAGGATCCCCCAAAGTCACCACAAAAAAAGTCAGCACAGAGGCTAAGGATATGTTATTGTTGGCATCTCTCTGTCTCCAAAGACCATTGAGTGCAATGAGAAAGGAATCAAGAGACACTGTCCTCCCTGAGTGGCTGTCAATTGCTTCCCTGCTCCCCGTGTCACTTTTGGAGTTGCTGTTCCTTTGTAAGGCCATTATCAGCCACCTATGCTAGCCCTAGGCAGACAGCTCTGGGTCAAGGAAGACCAAGAGGGAATGACCCTGTCTCACCCAGTATTATCTCTTTGAGCAGTGAGGCTATATATATTTGTTAAGACTCTAGAGTAAATGTAGGAAGCAATGCCTTGACTCTAACAAGTCTCAAAGTGGCTAACATTCTCCTTTCCCTTCCTCCCCCACAACAAACACTCTGTGAGGTGAGTGGGGCTGAGATACTTCAGAGAAGTGTGACTGGCCCAGGGTCACCCAGCAGCTCCATGTGGAGAAGCGGAGACACGAACCCGGTTCCCCAGATTACAAGACTACCGCTCTTAACCACTACACCGCACTGGCTCTACACCACACTAGGGACCACTGTCAGTCAGCGTTGAGTTCATAGCTGGCTTTGCCCTTTATATGCCCTTATGTCTTCAAAATGGCATCCCCCTCCCCCTCTACAGCATGTCAAATGGGCAACTGTGGAGGAGGCATTTGTCTGATTTCCTGGCGACCTTTGCGCATGTAAGATGTTGTGATCTGCACGCATTGTATGCACTTCAAGGAGGGTATGCCATGTGGAGGGTATGCCACATGCCACTGTGGATGTTCATTGATGAGACAGAAGCAGAAGTCAAAATTGCTAGATAACTTCCTGAATCCCAATTTTTACCCATTTCCCCCTGCTCATCGGTGGATCCTCTGCCTTCATCACCACACACCCCATGGCTGTTCCAGAGGCATCTGTGCTTCTTCCCCCTGAATGCCTTCTCCCTCTTGACAAGTGCTTTGGGTGCATTAATTTTACTGGAAACCGCTGTCAGAGCCACTTGCCCTCCCTCCCGTCAGCATTTGGGATGCTGTGCATTCTGCTTTCCGTCTGACCCACTGAGCACTGATTGCAGGCAAAGATTTCTTCTGCTTCCCAGCCACTGCCACCGATGTCTCTCCCTTCTGGTCACTGCCTCTGGAGCCTTGTCATTATTTGTCTTTGTTCCACATTTTAACCTTTGTTAGAGATGCAGCCATCATGAAATTCCTGCTCGGTGACCTACAACACCCTAATTTAGTTGGCATCTTGATCTCCAATTCCGCTCTGCTACCTAGATAATGTGCAAGTCTACTCTGGATTGTTGATACACAGTCTGTCTCCTCTCTCTCTCTCCCTCCCTCCCTCCCACTCTCCGTGTCTCCTTGGATGTTGTCTTCTCATCCTGTCTCTTTTTAAAGACCTCCATGCTTCACAGCCACATCAAGACCTCGTCTTGTGCTTCATCCTGCTTGATGTCCCACATAGGGATGGATGAATCGGCCAATATCAGTTTCAAGTTTGTCCAATCTTCAGCTCATTTCTCCACATTTCTGCATCTGTTTGCAATTTTTTAAAGAAAGAGCCTTCATGAAAATTCATCAGCATCTTAATGCATATTTCCCATAATAAACACTTTTTCCCAATTTCCATAACAAGATGCATTTTTGTATATATTTTCACTATTTTTGTGCACTTTCCCCATGGCTCATATTCACCAGGAGCCATGCCATTTAATATTGCTGGTCTAATTTTATGGAAAACTCTTCCATTTGAGCTCTGACAATCCCACTTCCTGTTGAACTTCCAGCACCTACTGCAGACATTTTTGTTAATTCCAGCAGGTGTTTTAATTGAAGTTTGATTTCATAGTTTTGCAAACCACTTAGATATTATTGTACTAAAGGGGGGATGGATGCTAGATAGATAGATATAGATAGATGTTAGATAGATTAAACAAATAAATAATGCATAATGTTATACATATTGCTCTATTCGAGAACCACATCACAAAATTCGGAATAGTGCAGATTTCAAGCAATCACTGTGTTTTGGCTGGCATATTGTTTAGAAGCTGGGAATTAGGTATAGACCAATCTGAATTTCCTCCTCCGTCTTTAATCAAATGCTGCAAATGTGATTGTGTTGCTGACCTCACCTGTCTATCACACAGAGCTTAGTTCATTTGTATCATAATCTACACAGGAGACTTCAGCCCAACCTTTCCCAATGATACAGTCAGAAAAGTTTCTTCATTCCCAAACACAAGATCAATGGCTGCTCTTTTCTTGCACAAAATTATTAGGGGGTCCTTGTGCAAGAAACCCTCAATGCCCGCCCTTCCTCCGTGAGCTCATCCCTTCATGGCCATCGTTTCCAGCTGCCTTAACATGCCAACACTTGGCACCAGCCCTGTTTCTATAGAACACTAAGAAATGAAGTTTGCAATCTTTCAGCACAGGTCAATGTTCCCTCAAGCTCTTCCGCTTACCCCCCAAAATCAATTGGGCTTTTTGAGTGTTCCTGCTGAATGCTCTGAAAACCCAGAGCGGTTTTCTTCCCTCAAGCATTCTACAAGAACATTTGAAAAGTTCAATGGCTTGAGTCCCTCTTCCTGCCAGTCCTCTCCCTCCTCGATCTTCTCCAAGAAAAAAAGATTGGGAGAAGGAATGGAGGAAGATAAAATCAGCCTGGAGAAGAAGGCTAGCAATGGCTGGCAGCCATTTATGGCTATCCAAGCAACTGGATCCCGATAAGATGTTACCTTTGTGGTTGGAGGCAGTGATGCTTCCGAATGTCAGTTGCTGGAAACCACAGGAGCAGAGAATGATCCTTTGCTTACTGATTGCAGGTTTCCCATAATGGGCATCTGGTTGGCCACTGTGAGAACAGGACTAGATGGGCCATTGATCTACTGTAGCAGGCTCTTCTTATGTTCTTACATAAGAAGCACTCTGAAAATCCTCAGAGGTACTCTCTTGGTGCTGGAGGAGTCCTATGGACTGCAAGAAGATCAAACATGTCCATTCTTAAGGAAATCAGCCCTGAGTGCTCACTGGAAGGACAGATCCTGAAGCTGAGACTCCAATACTTTGGCCACCTCATGAGAAGAGAAGACTCCCTGGAAAAGACCCTGATGTTGGGAAAGATGGAGGGCACAAGGAGAAGGGGACGATAGAGGACGAGATGGTTGGATAGTGTTCTCAAAGCTACCAGCATGAGTTTGACTAAACTGCGGGAGGCAATGGAAGACAGAAGTGCCTGGCGTGCTCTGGTCCATGGGGTCACGAAGAGTCGGACACGACTAAACGACTAAACAACAACAACACTCTCTTGTTCCAGAGCTAAGACCTGCTTCAGAAGAAGCCCTGATTTTCTTCTCTGACCCCACCCCCAGCCTCATCTCACCGCTTTGATCTCTGCCTCCTTCTCTTGGGTAATGGCAAGCCTTGCAGTCTTAATCCAGCTCCACCGTTGATTGGCAAGAGCTGAAGTCCATGCTGGGAGCACTTAAGTCTGCAATGTCTTCCCAGAGAGCTATGCTGAAAGCCCAAACCACTCTATGCTGATAGCTATGCAAGAACCAGCACAAAGGGATGGGCAAGGTGTGACAGAGAAGGAAGCCTGTTTTTCTCTCCCTGTTGGGAGGCAGCTGATATTAGCAATAAAATAAAGCCAAGCTGAGGCTGGAAAGCCTATCGGATCCATCAGGCTCAGCATCTGTCAGGGAGGGGGAAGAAACCGAACATTATTGTGGAGGCTTGGCAGGCTTGTTCCTCTCCCTGGCAGTGAAGGGGGGGCAGCAGGGAGAAAAGAGTGAGATAAAATACACCTGTAGAAGCACGCACGCACGCACACAGAGTGCCGTGCTGGGTGTACAACAGGAGGCAGAGGCATTGTTGCCGAAATGGAAATGTGTCCCTTTGTTGATGAGCTTGTATCTCCTTCCCATTGTCTCGCTCGCCATTCACCTTTGATGGCCCCCGTGTTTGTGCATCAGCTATGAAATTGCTTTAGAAGACAAAAGGGAGCGTGTGTTTATCGATAACAAAAAAAGAAAAGAGAGAGGGAGCAGCATAGGAGGCTGGGGCAGACGGGCTGCTTCTGTCTCTTTCTCCCTTCCTTTCTTTAACCTGCCACACTGCATGAACATAATTTTCTGGGAGCAGCTGTCAAAGGCTTACAGAGCAAATTGGAAGGCCGGGCCCAACCCTTGCGCTGGTGGTGGACAGAGAGCTTTGCAGGTCCCTTCCGCGGCTAATGTAACCATCTGGCCTCATTTAACAGGCCTACTTAGCTTCAAATGGATAAAGATCCTTCAGGCCATTTGCTCTCCTACCAAATTATTGGCTTCCGTTAGCAGTGGGGAGGGGGTGCTTTTTTCCACTAACCCCTTTCTCTTTTCATGCTGCGATCCCATTATCTTGGGTACCGAGCTGCAGTCATTCGAGAGAGAGATAGAGAGAGATGGTCTGTTATGGAAAGCTTATAAGATGGGCTTTTGATCTTCCCTCAGGGCATCGTGTAGGTCCTGCTTTTAGCCTGCAATCCTCGGTTCTACTCAGACCCACCAGAATGAATGGACTTGAGTTAGCTGTGCCTATTAACTTCAATGGGTCTGTTCTGAGTAGGACTAGCATTGGATGTAGCCCATGGTCTCTGGGAGAGTGTCCCATAGGTCATAGGATGCTTTTGATCTCTCCCTGTCTCTTTCCAGAGAGGGATGGTAGACCCTTCGAGATGGAGACATGGCCTTGTGAGGTGCCTCACAGATGCCATTGGAAACTCTGCAAATCATCCCTTACATCAGAGCTTGGACTTTTACTTCTATAAGTGAGGAGGTTGTAGGGGGTGGAAGGGATGAGTGGATGAATCTGTCAATTTTGACTTCTCTTGGTTTCTGGTGTTTCCATATATATCTATGTCCATGTCTGCAAATTTGCAGATATAGCATATAGAAATAAACAGGAGAATAAAAAAACATTGCCAACTGTCAATAAAAATGCCACATAAATCCTAATTTATATAATTGATATAAGCAGTCCATATGTCCATATAGGGAGCTAACCAAGATTGAAGATTATAAGGCACGTGTTCAAATGTAGAAAGGGCAGTGAGATCTTCAGAAATACAGAGCTGTAGATGGTGGGTGTTCGTCCTACCAGCCTTGCAAAATAAATCCCTTAGACACCATAAGGACAGGCAGAATCCATTTTTGTTATCCATCTGTTAGTCCCCACGACACTGGGATATAATTTAAGAGTGTGTGAATATCCGCAAATATCAAGGACTTTTCCCGAGACAAAACCAATAGCAACAATAACTTCTGACCAGGAAGAAGACACCATGGGACATACTGTATCTGCACCATATTCATCAAAGAGGAGTTTTCATCATTACATCATCAGCATCTATTGGAACTACCCAAGTTCTTCCTATAAAGGTTTTATGGGGTCTTTTTTTTAATGTACACTTTACCCCATTACCCTATTTCTGCACACATTATTTGATCCGAGAACTAACTGCATTGCAAAATTCAGAGAAGTGCAAATTTCAAATGATGTTTCAGTTGGTTGGTTGGTTGGTTCGGGAAGTGTTGGCTCACCATTAAATGTCAACTGAATCAAATTTCTCTCCCATCCCTATCAATCTGCTGGGTGAAGATGTGGGCCCATAGG
This sequence comes from Podarcis gaigeae, assembly GCF_964106915.1. Taxonomy (NCBI): domain Eukaryota; kingdom Metazoa; phylum Chordata; class Lepidosauria; order Squamata; family Lacertidae; genus Podarcis; species Podarcis gaigeae. Next base: position 21,592,506 of record NC_139692.1, on the reverse strand, counting down.
ATGTGCCCCTGAAATAAGGGGCAATCTACGCCAGTCTTGGTGCTGGCACTGGCCACATTCACACAAAACCTTTGAAGTACCATGATCCCACTATAAGCATCAATGGCTTCCCCTTAAGAATCCTGGGAACTGTAGTTAAGGCTGATGAATTGTTCAGAGACCCCTATTCCCCTCTCAGAACTACAATTCCCCAAGTGGTTTAACCATGAAGCTCTCTTTCCAAGGAACTCTGGGAATTGCAGCTCTGGTAAGGGAATAGGGGTCTCCCAACAACTTTAGGCACCCTTAACAAACTACAGCTCCCAGGATTCTTTGGGAGAAGTCATGAGTGTGTAAAGTGCTGTGTTCCTGCTTTAAATGTATGATGTGAAGAGGAGCCATAGTCTATTTCCCTCCAGTAACATCCAGAGGGCACCATGTTGGCTACCCCAGATATTGTGAATCTTGCGACTTCCCCTCCTTCTCCCCATGTCTCCCCACCCAACAAAAAGACAAGGAATGGATTCCACCCTGCCGTACGTCTTTGCGTTCCCCTTTCCCCTCTCATTAGCTAATAGCGGCTTTAATAGAAGCGACTCTTTTCTTCACCTCTCCTCCCTCAGATGAAAAGTTTAATCGCACAGCCAGCTCCTTTATCTCCGCAATAAAGAAATGGTTGTGGTGTGGTGTGGTGTGTGTGTGTGTGTGTTCTTATAGTCGACAGACAGCTCAGACCAAGCTGTCAATTTCACACAGGGCCTTATCAGCCCTCGCACATGGTGTAAGCCTGTCAGAAACGAGATGCGGGATCTGAATGTCGAACGTACGGGGTTAAATGCTTTCTGTCTCTCCACCCACCCAGCCCAACAACCCCGTCTACTCCTCCCTTCCACACAGTCTGATTACACAGCTGACAGTAATTTTTTTATAAAAAAAAGGAGAGAGAGAGAGAGAGAGAGAGAGAGAGAGAGAGAGAGAGAGAACACAGTCTTTTTGCCCAGCTCACTTTGGCTAAAACACATTAATTTATTGTAGCTGGCTCTTTATTTGATTATCGTTTTATTAAAACTGCCCGGGGTGATAACATTTCAGCTGGAACAAATCCTTAGCTCCTTCTCTTAATCTATTACCAACACAATTTATTTCCAGGCTAAAAGGAGGAGGAGGAGGAAAGATGTGGAGGGGGCTGTCTGCAGCTAAAGATAGACCTTTCATCACTGGATGGATGGGCTTCAGCAAGAGGAGAAGGCAAGAAGAGTCCTGCTGGGTGGAAGAGACTCACGTCTGGCTTCTGGATAACCTATAGTGGATGGCCAGGCAGGTGCCTCCAAGAAAACCACAAGTAGCCATGGTATCTAGATGATGAAGAAGAGTTTGGATTTGATATCCCGAAGGAGTCTCAAAGTGGCTAACATTTTCCTTTCCCTTCCTCCCTCACAACAAACACTCTGTGAGGTGAGTGGGGCTGAGAGACTTCAAAGAAGTGTGACTGGCCCAAGGTCACCCAGCAGCTGCATGTGGAGGAGCGGAGAATCAAACCCGGTTCACCAGATTACGAGTCTTCTGCTCTTAACCACTACACCACACTGGCTCTAGTGTGTGCCAGCAGGGCTGTTCTTAAGAACCTAAGGAAAAAGTCCTGAAAGTTCAGGCCAAAAGGCTATCAAATCCATCATTCAACCCTGCTGGGGCCAACTGAATGCCCCATGGGAAGACCACAAGGAGGACAGGAGTGCCATTACCCTTTCCCACGCATGTTCTCCAGCCACTGGCATGCTCCCTCTCATACAGGAGGTGATAAAGCCACAATGACTAGTAGTGATGGGTAGCCTTATCTCCCTGTATTTCTCTAGCCTGGTCCCCTTTTACTGCCATCGTATCTACTGGACATAGGCAGCTGCTTTACACTGAGTCAGACTATTGGCTCATCCAGATCAGTATTGCCTACACTGACTGGCAGCAGCTCTCCAGGGTTCCTCCCAGAGTCTCTCCCAGCTCTATCTTGGAGACACCAGGGATTGAACCCTGACCTTCTGCATGCAAAACAGATGCTCTGCCACCAACTTATGGTCCTTCCCCAAAATGTTAAGTAAGGTGCTAGTCCTAATGATCCCAAATAAAGAGGTGATTTAAATAGGAACAGAGGAGGCTGCCTTATTCTCATTCAGGCCAATGGTTCCATCTGGCTCAGTATTGTCTACACTGACTGGCAGCAGCTCTCCAGGGTTTCAGGCAAGAGTCTTTGCCAGCCCTACCTACTGATGCTGGGATTGAACAGGAGACCTACTACATGCAAAGCAGATGTTCTATTACTGAACGATGGCCCTTCCCCAAGTTGGCTGTCCAAGTTGGTGGCCATCACTACATCTGAGATCTGTGAGTATAGTAAGGTATACAAATATAATAATAATAATAATAATAATAATAATAATAATAATAATAATACATCTAGTGGTAGCCGATCCCATCATTTAACTGGGTGCTTTGTATTTCCTTTTGCCTGTCCTGAATCTCCCAACTTTCATTTTCTCTTTTTTTTTTTTTTAATAAATTTTTATTAGGGGTTTTTACAAAATAAAGTACAAAAATAAACAACCTTTCTTTTATCTCAACAGAGTTTCATGACTTCTTTGGACTTCCTCACATCTCCCGCTGCCATTTTCATCATCATAAATTTTTCCCAGCAATTTATCATCTAATTTGCAAATTTTATAACCACTTATTTAAATATAATCCTCTGTAAATTAATTTCTCTTAATCTCACTTTACATCCCATTTCGATCCGATTTTGTGGTGGCCAATTATTTATGATCAAACATCCTACTTAACTTTCCACCAAATCACAATATTTTTGTAAATAAATCTTAAATTTCCTCCAATCTTCTTCAACCCTCTCTTCTCCCAGGTCTCGAATTCTGCCAGTCATCTCAGCCAGTTGCATATAGTCCATCAGCTGCATCTGCCATTCTTCCAGAGTGGGTAGATCTTGAGTTTTCCACTTCTTGGCGATAAGTATCCTTGCTGCTGCTGTTGCGTACAAAAAGAATGTTCGGTCCTTCTTTGGCACCATCTGGCCGACAATGCCCAGGAGGAAGGCCTCTGGTTTCTTAAGGAAGGTATACTTAAATACCTTTTTCAGCTCATTATATATCATTTCCCAGAAGACCTTCACCCTGGGACAAGTCCACCAGAGGTGAAAAAATGTTCCTTCATTTTCCTTACATTTCCAACATTTGTTGTCTGGCACATGGCATATTTTGGCTAGTTTAACTGGGGTCATGTACCACCTATATATCATTTTCATTACATTTTCCTTCAGAGCATTACATGCCGTGAAGTTCATCCCCGTGGTCCACAACCTTTCCCAATCCTCAAACATAATATTATGCCCAATATCCTGTGCCCACTTTATCATGGCCGACTTAACCATTTCATCTTGTGTATTCCATTTCAACAGCAAGTTATACATTCTTGAAAGTACTTTAGTCTTAGGTTCTAACAATTCTGTTTCCAACTTCGATTTCTCCACCTGGAATCCTAACTTTTTATCCTTTTTAAAAATTTCTTGAATCTGAGCGTAATGTAACCAGTCTCGCACTTTGTCTTTCATTTTTTCCAAACTCTGCAATTTCCAATTGTTACCCTCTTTCTCTATTATTTCCCAATATTTCGGCCATTTGGCCTCCATATTGGGTCTTTTTCGGGCCTTAGCCTCCAGAGATGATAACCATCTTGGAGTTTTATTTTCCAATAGGTCTTTGTATTTTGTCCAGACATTAAACACTGCTTTCCTGACAATATGGTTCTTAAAGGCCTTATTGATCTTAACTTTGTCATACCATAAGTATGCATGCCAGCCAAATGCATTGTTAAAACCTTCTAAATCTAACACATCAGTGTCCTCTAGAAGTAGCCAGTCTTTTAGCCAGCAGAAAGCTGCGGCTTCGTAGTACAACCTTAAGTCTGGCAGGGCAAAGCCCCCTCTTTCTTTCGCATCAGTTAATATCTTAAACTTAATTCTGGGCTTTTTGCCCTGCCAGACAAATTTAGAAATATCTCTCTGCCACTTCCTGAAGCACTCCGTCTTATCCACAATTTGCAATGTTTGAAATAAAAACAACATCTTAGGCAATACATTCATCTTAATAGCAGCAATTCGGCCTAACAAAGAAAGCTTCAATTTTGACCAACTGTCCAAGTCTCTCTTAATTTCAGACCAACATTTTTCATAATTATCCTTAAATAGACTCAGATTTTTTGCTGTTATGTTTACCCCTAAGTACTTTACTTTTTTAACCACAGTTAGTTCTGTTTCTCTCTGAAACCGTTCTGACTCTGCATCTGTCAAGTTTTTTCCCAACACCTTAGTTTTCTGTTTGTTTAGTTTAAAGCCCGCTACCCGACCAAAGTCCTGAATTAATTGTAACACTCTTTTTGTACTAGATTCTGGCTCTTGCAATGTCAAAACAAGGTCATCTGCAAAAGCTTTAAGTTTATATTGTTTCACTCCGATCTGAATCCCTTGCACCAACCGGTCCCCTCTAATCAAGTTCAAGAGCACCTCCAGGACAGAAATAAACAGCAAGGGGGAAATCGGGCAGCCTTGTCGTGTCCCTTTTTCAATCTTAAACTCTTCTGTAACCACATTGTTAACTATCAGTTTTGCCTTTTGTTCTGAATAAATCGCATCAATCCCATTTTCAAAACCCCGCCCCACTCCCATTTCCTTTAAATTCCCCTTCATAAATTTCCAAGAAATATTATCGAAGGCCTTCTCCGCGTCTATAAAAATTAGAACTGCTTTAGTGTTAATATTTGTTTGCAAAAGTTCCAAAATGTCAATAATGTTCCTTGTATTAGCAAATAAATGTCTTCCTGGGAGAAAGCCTGCCTGGTCTTTATGGATTATCTCATTTAAAACTCTTTTGAGTCTTCCTGCCAAAACATCAGCAAATATTTTGTAATCCACATTTAAAAGGGAAATGGGGCGGTAGTTCTTAAGTTGTGTCTTTTCAGTTTCTGATTTTGGTATCAATGTGATGAAAGCTTCCTTCCACGATTCAGGCGCCTTCTTTCCCTCCATAATTTCATTGCTGACCTCCATCAGTGGTTGAATCAAATAGTCACTTAATGTCTTATAGTACTTGGAGGTCAAGCCATCTGGCCCTGGAGACTTGCCCAACTTCATATTCTGAATGGCCTGTTCTATCTCTAGTCGTGTTATTTTACTATTCAGGAGTGATCTATTTTCTTGTGATAGTTTTTTAAGTCCATTTTTCTCCAAAAATTTTGCAATCTCTTCCTCCTTTTGTGGCCCTTGAGTGTATAATTTCTTAAAATATTTCTGGAAACATTTTCTAATTTCCACCGGGTTCTGAATATTCCTTCCTTCTATTTCCAAATTTGTTACTGTGTTCAGCTTTTGTCTCTTCTTCAACTGCCAAGCCAGCAGTTTCCCACATTTATTAGCCGATTCAAATGTTTTTTGTTTCATTGATTTAATCTTCCATTCTATTTCCTGATTTATCAGTTTGGAATATTGTGCCTGATGAAGTTTAATTTCTCTCAAAATCGGCTGTGACTTCGGGTTTACTCTTAGTTTCTTCTCTAACTCTTTAATTTTCCCCAAAATCTTGTCCTTCTTCTCATTTTGTAGTCTTTTCTTTATGGCGTTCTGTTGTATCAAGAACCCTCTCATCACAGCTTTGCTTGCGTCCCAGATTGTTCTTTTTTCCACAGCAGTGTTCAAATTTATCTCAAAATAGTCCTTTATTGTTTTTTTGGCCTTCTTAATAATCTCCTGATCTCTAAACAAGTTGTCATTCATCTTCCATCTAAAGGAGCCGGTTGGTAATAATGTCATGTCCATTTTCAACGCGTTATGATCGGAGCAGGTCTTTGGGCAGATTTCCACTTTCTTCACCTTAGGAGCCAGACCTCTAGAAATCCATATTTGGTCAATTCTTGTCCAAGTCAGTTGGGCTTCAGAGAAAAATGTTCCTTCTTTCCCTAAGGGGTTCTTTGTCCTCCATATATCAATCCAGTCCATGTTGTCTGTCATTTCAAAAAAGGTCTTTGGTAGTCTGCCTTCTTTAGTAACCTTTTGGCTTTGTGACCTATCCATGTTTGTAGAAACGATCCCATTCATATCTCCCATCATAATGATGTTATCATAGTCCAGATAATCCAGCATAATCTCATGCAACTTCTTGTAGAATTCTGATTTCCCTTCATTTGGAGCGTAGATTCCTAATATCAAAATTTTCTCTCCTTGGTGCTGTATTTCAATTGCCAAAATTCTTCCATGTTCATCTTTAAATAGAAATTTTGGTGAGAGGCTCTCCTTTGCATATATCACCACTCCTCTCTTCTTAACTAAGTCCGAAGATATAAATTCTTGGCCTAACCTTTTATTTACCAATATTTTTCTGTGGAGCCTAGTCACATGTGTTTCTTGTAAACAAGTAATGTCTAGTTGCTCCTTTTTTAATATGTGAAAGATTTTCTTCCTTTTTTCCGGACTGTTGCAGCCATTTATATTCCAACTTAAAAGTTGCAGAGACATCCTGGATAGATCTGTTTAGTTTCCTTGGGATGGTATTTTGTTCTGTGAGTCTTCAGGGTTCTGAGGTACAGGCACCTGTGGTGGTTCAGGCCCTGAGGGTAGTTCAAGTCCTTTATGAAGGTCCTCTCCGTAGGCAGTCAAAAACTTATCCCTATCTTCCAAAGTTCTAATTTTAATCTTCTTCCCTCTAAAGGTAAAAGATAGTCCTTGGGGAAAGTCCCACCTAAAGATGATTGAGTTGCTTCTCAGCAGTTTTACTAAATCCAAATATTCAGATCTAAGATCCAACAGCTGTTTAGGAATGTCCTTAAAAATCTCAATTCTTTTGTCCGAAATGTTCAAAGAGCTTCCGTAGTGCAGGCCCAAAATCTTGTCCCTTTCCTCCTTTGATCTCAACGTAATCAAACAGTCTCTGGGCCTTTCTCTCTTTGTAAGTCTTCCAAGTCTGAAGGCTGACACAATTTTAAAATCTTCCTCCTCTAGACCCCAGAACTTGGAGAATTCTTTGGTCAGAAACTCAGCTAGATTACCTTCTTCCACTTCTGGTATCGATCTTATCCTTAAATTAATCTCCCTGTTCCGAAGTTCCAACATGGAGAGATAGGTCTGATGTTCCCCAACCTGCTTACTGAGCGGCCTTACTTCTTTTTCCAACTCTCCCACTCTTTGGCTGGTCTCTTCGGCCAGTTTCTGATTTTCACCTGCAGCCTCCTTCAGTTGTCCGATTGCTTGTGCATTCTGTGCAACTTGCCCAGATAATTTGTTTAAAGTTTCTGTATTAAGGTCAATTTTCGCAGTTTGTTGGTCAACTTTCCTCTCCAAAGACTCCAATTTCTCAAGAATTCTCTCTAATACAGAACCAGATCCTCCTGAGGCCATCTCTTCTAGTTGTAAATCCTCAGTTTCTTCCTCCCCTGCCTGTGACAGGGAGGTAACTTTTTCCTCCGAGGGCAAAGTGGGCACAGATGATCTGCGTGCTTGTGAGGCTGCAGTTACGGTTGTCAGAGTTGTTTGTCTGGTTCTTAATCCCTTTCTTTTTGCGCCACTCATTCCAAAGTTATCTAGCAGTCAAGGTCAAGCTGAGTTATTCCCATGGGAAAGCTACGGCCCAGATGGTAGCAATCAAACAGAGGGCCGGGAAATAGAAAGCAAAACAATGTTTTTGTTGTAAATCCTCAATCCTCTAGGGGGAGCATAAAATGTCCTAGGAAGAAGAGTCCATTCCACATACGAAATCTGAACCAATACTTAGGGATCTTCACAAAAGTAGTTTTAGCAGAGTTGGTTTTAGGTTTGCCACAATATTTCAAGTTGTGCTTACTGGAGTTCCAAAATGCAAGAACGTAACCATTCTGAACTCCCTCAGACTGTCTCAAAGTTTAAATAGAATGTATCCAAATTTGCAGTCTGACAGTTCTACTGCTCAGGCAGTTCTGACACCTGGGCTTCTTAAACAGAATTGTAATCCACAAAGAAAGGAGTATATAAGTCCTAATAAAAGTCCAAAAATCAATTGCTTACAGTCTTTAAAGGGAAAAGTAATTTCTGCGGGTGCTCAATCTGAGCTGTCAAAAGTTCTCTCTATGCCTCCACTCCTCCTGCTCTTTGCTTTAAAAGACAATGGCTGCGGAGGACGGACTTCCTTTTCCTCGTCTCTCCGCTTTCAGCTTATTTTCAATATTTTTAGTCCCGAAATTTAATAAAGTCCTCAATTACTCACGGGTTGTTACGTTTTAGAATCTTGTGTTGAAGGAAGAAAGGTCGGCGCTCACCGGCAACGGCAACGCGGCTTCGCTCCGCTGAATGCGCATAGACCCACAGCGCCGCTACCCCCTCTGCGATCCGGAGCCCCTTACGGGGTTCCCTCAACGTTTCGGGGGTAGCTCCTGGCGCCCGCCGGGTCCCGAGACCGCAGGCTTCCGCTGCCTGCGGTTTTCCAGAATGGGTCTCCGCTTCGCCGTAGCGGACGACCCTTTTCCAGCGTAGCTTCCCTCTCCCGGTTAGGAAAGGGCAGCCATTACCGTTCGCGCCGCCTCCGGGCTGTTGCAGGCTTTTCCTGGAGGAAACCCACCCCTGTTGGGCTCCCAGCGATTCACTTCTCTGCTGTCTCTGGCACCTCAGCTCTGCCCAACTTTCATTTTCTCTGGACCATCCCGTTGGGTTCTAGTGTTGTGAAAGAGGGAAAGAAAACTCCATCATTGTCTCTCTCTTTGGCCAGTTTATCCGCACCACACATTTTCTGCACATCTATTTTGCGTCTTTTTTTCCTCCCTAAGCAAAATAGCACCAAGGGTTTTAACCATGTTTCTTAGGGGAGTTGCTCCAGTTCATTTGGGTTGCATTCCCTCTCTTCTCTTACGAACTTAAGATGGAAGCCTGCTCCCCATTTTAATTCAGGAAACTGGCATGCATCGGGGACTCAGTATCTGGGAAAGGTCACTCTGGGCTCCCCTCTCTCTTTGGTGACACCCTGTCCCTTCCCACACCTGCTGCCCAGCTCTCTTCCTCAACCCGTCCCCATGCACCTAGGAAGACCTTTACGGAGGCAGTAGCTTGTTATAGACTGCAGTGTCTGACACATAAAAGTCAGAGGCAACATCGAGGAGCGATTAATGATAATGGCTGACATTTTATACGGTGCCTTATAGCCCGGAGCATCGCGGGGACTCTTTACAAACCATGCACAGACATAGCCAAACATTTCGTTCAGCCCCAGAACAGCAGTCAAAGTGGCACGTATGAAACTTGGATGCCACTTAATAGTCTGTAGTGACACTGCCTAAGAACCTAGGAAGGAAGGAGGGAGAGGGCTCAGGATAAACTCCTTGTGCAACTCCATCAACCTCTCAGTGCATTTTTTCTGCTGAATAATAATAATAATAATAATAATAATAATAATAATAATAATATATTTATACCCCACCCATCTGGCTGGTTTTCCCCAGCCACTCTGGGCAGCTTCCAACAGAACATTAAAATACAATAATCTATTAAACTTTAAAAGCTTCCCTAAACAGGGCTGCCTTCAGATGTCTTCTAAAAGTCTGGTCGTTGTTTTTCTTTTTGACATCTGGTGGGAGAGCATTCCACAGGGTGGGTGCCACCACTGAGAAGGCCCTCTGCCTGGTTCCCTGTAACTTGGCTTCTCGCAGTGAGGGAACCGCCAGAAGGCCCTCAGCACTGGACCTCAGTGTCTGGGCAGAACAATGGGGGTGGAGACGCTCCTTCAGGTATAATGGGCCGAGACCGGTTTACAGATTTCTGTGCAATTTTGTCTAATATGCACAGTTTTGCAAGGCAGTTTTATCTAATATAATACATTTTGTGTTCTTTCTTTCACTGTACCTGTAGCTATATGCATGATTTACCCTACTCTATATGCATTTTTAATAGAACCATAGAACTGTAGAGTTGAAAGGGACATCAAGGATCATCTAGTCCACCCCCCTGCAATGCAAGAAGCACAGGTAAAGAATCCCTGAGAGATGGCCATCCAACCTCTTTTATTACTGTACAATGACCCTGCAGGGTTGACACAAGGGGGGGGAAGGTAGAGAACCATGCATATGCACTGAGGTCCTGGGAGGAAAGATGGGGTATAAACATAATAATAAAATAAATATAAAATACTTGAATGGCAAGCTGCATTGCAAAATTCAGAAATGTGCAAATTTCAAAGGGTGGCTGTGATTCAGTTGCTATATTGTTTTGAAAAGTGAAAACTAGGGAGGATTGCCTTTAAATGTGAGCTGAATTGAATTTCTTCCCCATCCCAACCTGGGAGTAAGTCCCATGCAGCTCAGCACAGCTATCTTCTGAATAGACATGCATAGGATTCCAGTTTTATAAGGCTATGATAAACGTCAGACTGTATTTCAGAATGATACAAAAATGAATGGACCTAACTGAGTGATCATCTATGCTTCAGGAAAGCAGACAAATTTCTGACCTTTGCCAAATTCATCCGATTTTCAACGTTTGCAGAAATTTACATACCTCAACATTTCCCTCCTTTAGCACTGAGTTGTCTTGACATTCAAAAGTTTCAGAATTTAGCCCTTCCAGAGTCGGGTGTTAGTTTGTTTGTTTACCTTACTTCCCTTTCATCATACAGCACGTAGCTGAAACAATCTCTGAGGATTTCACGCTGCATTGCTTAGCCATGCCATTTCAGATTTTAGCAAGGGCCAAAAACTGTCTGAGAGATGCAGATCTGCAGAATAGCTCCATTTGGATGGTTACTTTCCATACTATCTATTGCTCATGTCATGGATTTCAAAGTGTGAACCACAAAGCTCAGGGCCCATGGCTAGCCATGAATTTAGCAAGCCGTTGCGTTAAACGTGTGTTGAGGCCTCAGATCTCTCTTCAGCCTTAGGATGCAAATCAGAGTGTGTAATATAATCCAGACTGAATTATTGTAACTCGCTCTATGTGGGGCTGTCCTTCAGACTGATCCAGAAATTCCAGCGGGTGCAGAATGCTGTGGCGAGACTCCTTAGAGGGTCCTTGCTGCGAGATCACATTCACCCAGTGCTATACCAGCTGCACTGGCTCCCGGTGGAGTACAGGATCAGGTTTAAGGTGCTGGTTTTAACCTTTAAAGCCCTATACAGCCTGGGACCCTCGTACCTACGGGACCGCCTCTCCTGGTATGTCCCACAGAGGACCTTATGGTCTTCAAATAAAAACATCTTGGAGATCCCGGGCCACAGGGAGGTTAGGCTGGCCTCAATCAGAGCCAGGGCATTTTTGGCTGTGGCTCCGATCTGGTGGAACGCTCTGTCACAAGAGACTAGGGCCCTGCAGCATTTTACATCTTTCCACAGGGCCTGCAAGACAGAGCTGTTCCACCAGGCCTTTGGCCAGGGCACAGCCTGACTCCCTCCTTTGGCAATCCTCACAGAACTCTAGCCCAATTGGTTGCCATTAATGTGATTTGAATTAATTTTATAATGAAATGATTTTAGAATGTGTATCATTTTATTGTTGCTAGCCGCTCTGAGCCCGGCTACGGCTGGGGAGGGTGGGATATAAATAAAATTTTATTATTATTATTATTAGTGGCCTCCATGCTTTGCAGGCATCTTCAACTAGGTCATGATGTCACTGACGGCAAGTGAGAGCAATTGATTATGCCACTGAGGGCAAGTGAGGGCAATGTAATGAATAAGGAAACATTTTCACATGGAGTGCTGGGAGAATCACCAAAAAGGAAAAGGGGGTTTTCAGCACTACAGAAAACGTTCATGGAGAAAACAAAAGCAGCCTTGACTCATCTCGGCTCCTCAAATTTGATAACTGCTGCCTCCAACAAGCTGGCCCTTGTCTGTCAGCTGACAATAATTCTGTGGCAGGGAATAAGTGTAGGGAAATAAAGAGACAAAAGTGCTTTGACGATTCATGCAATATTCATTCAGAATCATTTGTACATGATTCTGTTTTTTATATCGATATATATATTAAAAGATACATTCCATAAAACAGAGCTGCGAGGCTTAATTTGCTTCAGGCAAGGAATGGCATTTGGGACGTTACGGGTATTAGTACTCTGGTATATGAAGGGAAGACGAGGAGTTTAATTATGATTCAGTGTGGCTGGGTGTGGGTATGGTTTAAAGGCACTTAATTAGCACCGAAATGTAAGGCTGTGATTATCTTGAAATATGGCCCAATTAACCTATGGAGAGCCCATGCAAGCTGCTTGGGAAAGTTGGATATATTAATAGTCTATTAATGTAACAGGCTTAACTGCCTGTCATGCAAGCGTTTAGGAACAAGCAAACAGGCTCAGCTTCCTGACATGAACAAAATATAGGAGAGATTTTTCTCTTACAGGCATAATGGTTGAGTCTGATGCACAGGTTAAGCCGCTGTTTTGTGGTACACCAGGTACAGTTTGCTGGATTCAGTTTGCTTGCATGGTGCCTTAAGCTCCAGTCTGCCAAATCGCTCTTTCACTTTGACCAGGAGAAACCTTCCTGCTTTGCTCTCCAATCCAGGGCTGGGGCCACCACAAAGCAGGATGGATGCATTCATTTGAAGCAGCGGATTTTGTAGCACACGAAGCCTGCAACTCACACACATTTAACTTGTGCACATTCATCTTCTTGTGCTTGGCAAAATAAATAAAACATAAATAAAAAGGGAGTGGAAATGGGGTGGGCAGCCAGGAAGAAAGACTTTGGCAATCCCACCCACCATTGCACCCAATGTGATTTGACCATATGGAATTTTGGCTTTGGGCATGATCCCCAGAACATAACCCCCATGTATGCTGAGGGCTTACTGTACCATTAGAGCAGTCGTGGGCCTGGTTTTAAAAGCCCTCTGTTGACAATCAGTTCAGACCAGTGGCAAGAGTCATCTGTCCCTCCACACAGGGAGGAAAAAGAAGAGGAAGAAGAGTTTGGATTTGATAGCCTGCTTTATCACTACCCTAAGGAGTCTCAAAGCGGCTAACATTATCCTTTCCCTTCCTCCCCCACAACAAACACTCTGTGAGGTGAGTGGGGCTGAGAGACTTCAGAGAAGTGTTACTAGCCCAAGGTCACCCAGCAGCTGCATGTGGAGGAGTGGAGACGCGAACCCGGTTCACCAGATTACGAGTCCACCACTCTTAACCACTACACCACACTGGATCTCAGTGTGAGGAGAGGAGAGGGTGAGAGGGAGAGAATGACTGTCAAAAAGAAAGGAAAAAATGGGTGTCAGAAAGAGAGAGAAAGGGGTGTCCGAAGGAGGAAGCTGGGAACGGCTGTGGGGCTATTCTTCTGTAAGGCTTGCAATACTACTTTTCATATTCTGGAACAGTTATCTAAGTAAAATATGTACTTGCAATTATGAAAGTTGCATAGATTTGTAAATTTCCAGTTTACCTAATATACAGAGTAAGCAGAACTTACACTTCCAAGAATGATAAAGGGGATAACAGCCATTTGTAAGCCCCCCTTCATAACTGATGTGGTTTGTGTGTGTTTTATTCTTGTACATTTGCGTCCAAGTCAGAAAGCTGGCTTTATTGTGGTTTTATTTTTAGTTACTTTACAAAACCTGAGCAGCTCAATACCTCAAACCTAAGGTCTAGCAAACATTTTTCTTTTCTTTTTTTGCAAAAACAAACAAACAAACAAATGAACAAAAAGCACACTGGACGAGACCAGCAGGCTACATCATCATCAACACACCCATCTACTGCTATAATTACTAAATATTTGCAAAGCACCATCTGCATGCTAGGTGCTGTTCAAAAGCATTATGTTGATATACTAATCCAGGCTGTTTCATTTCAGCATCAAAACCTGAGTTTCTCCATGGCTTATTAGTTCAATTCACCCTTTTCCATGCCAATATCAGGTGCAGAATAAAGCCTGCAAATGGAACAAATTTACTCCAAAGAAGCCAATTTGCATAGAATTTCTAGATTTGCATAACTTATTTCAAGCAGAGAGTCTTGAGGATTCTTGGCTAGGGTTTTTTCCATCTCCTCCATATGGGGGGGGGGGGAAATGCCCCTGCTGGTCTCTTCAGGTACAAATAATCCACAGACGGTTCTAATCCAAACCCGTTTATTAAGCATCCGCTCCGATCACAACGAGATGAGTGGAAGGGGCTGGCAGGCCCAGCTGGAGCTAAACAGCTGTATTTACACAATATAAATAAATAAGCAATGACTAGCTTACTAGTCAGGTTTGCAGGTTTGATAGAGGGTGTCCCTGGAGAGGAGATGTCATCAGGCAGGGCCATAGTAAGTGGGCTTGGCCCTCCCAAATATATGCAAACCTTGCCCTGGAATGCCCAGTTCTTTCATTTTCTAAAGTAACCCTGTAGCCCTGTAGAGTGGCTAAATGGGGGGGGGGGGATGAGTCATTTAGAACCAAGAAGCTTGCCAGAACATCTCCCTTTTATCCCAATGTGACCAGAGCTCTGATATCAGTTGACCCAGGATGCGATAGCAAGAAAAGAAGGTTTCGTCGTCAAATCTCATTTTCTTCTGACTTCAGAGCTCTGTCTCTGGCATTAGAAGGGCAGGACACTATGGCCTCTAAGATGCCCTCTCAGGGTCTATGAATCACGAAATGTGAGCCAGCAAAGTCGATTCCATCCCAACCCTTGCCATCCGATGCACCAAAAGAAAACAGAGAGTGACAAGCCGAACCTCTTCCACAAGCTGCTCTGCAAACATGGCACATCAGCAAATATGCCAGCGGCGTCCTTTTCCTCCTATTCTGGATGATCAAAGCAAAAGAAATTGAATCCGGCGGTAATCAGCCACAGGATAGTTTGGTTAAAATCCCCCTAATTATGGAAGTGTTGGAAATGACAGTGCCCTGTAAGCGCCCTGAATGGAGAATGGAAGGGCCCCTGCCATTCAAAGATGTCGATTCGCTTTTGAGGACGAACAAGGGGGATCGCGAGAAGCACGCAAGGGCTGGGTCGCAGCGACTCTACAGAGAGAGGGGACAGGCAGGGTGAAGAAGGCAATTGTCTTTGACCCAACGACTCCATAAAAGGCTGGAAGAATGGGATGAGCTTCCCCGCCCGGGGAAGATTGATAGGAAAATGAGCTTTTGGGCTGCGCCCTGGTCCACTTTCCCTGTGATTACGGCGTGATGCATTTGACGTAAGTGATATTTTATCTGATACTTGCGGCTGAGGTTCCAGCAAAGCTCCCAAGTACTTTGGCTGTCTGGCAAAAGAGAGAGAGGAGGAGAAGGAGAGGGGGAATGGATGTTTATAAATATAAATTACATGAAATATGATTTCCTTTGGCGTTCCCAGCTGCAATCACGCTTGATAGATTGGCCCAGGTGTTGTAGATGGCGCTAACCTTCCCCTTTAGTGTTCGCCAATGGATGGCAATTTGACAAAGAGGATATCTTTTTCTATTACACAGAGAAAATATTCTCTCCCTCCCTCCCTCTCTCTTTTTTAAAAAGGAAACAATGCAGAGAGAGCATATCAGTCTAGGGTTCTATTTTCCATCATCAAGAAAAACGATATTTGAGAATATTGAGGGGGGGGGGACGGACATATGCTGTCTTGCCCCATTCACCCACTATTTCTTACAGAAAACATTTCTGCATTGAATATTTTCCAAGTTTGCTTTTTCAGTAGAAACAGACATGCATGCACACAAAACAAACCATTGATTGTGAGGTTTTAGCTCTCTAAAATCCTGCTTAACACCATTATTTCCCCCAGCTTCCTGCTCCCTGAATTGCTGTCTGCACCCACACCTGTGTTGCTCTGCTCTGGAAATAGACACTCTGTTGCTGTGCTGGACATTGGATTCTGTCATAAGGAGTCCTCCCCCTCCCATAACCCATCATGCAGCATTTAGTGGGCTACACCTTTCCAGAAGCACAGCACACAAGATTTTCAAACCCCTTTAGGGACATAGGAAGCTGCCTTTCACCGGGTCAGATCACTGGTCCATCTAACTCAGTACTGCCTACACTGACTGGCAGCAGCTTTCCAAGCTTTCAGATAGGGGACATTCCTAGCCCTACCTGGAGATACCAGGAATTGAACCAGGGGCAACCTGCACGCAAACAGAAGTACAGTCCTTCCCCTAAACATGAAGGTTCCAGTCCTCATTGCTCCAGATTAAGGACTAATTTAACAGGAGCATAGGAAGGTACCTTATACTGAATCAGATCACTGGACCATTGAGCTCAGTACTGTCTAAGATGGGAAATCTCACATCTTTGTTTGAACCCATTTGACAAGCTTGCAGCTATACAGTGGGGAGGCTCAGAGGAGGGGGGAGAGTGGGAATTATCTGCTGTGATCTAGACACATGTTGTTTACGACGACTCACAGAAAGCCCCAAGCCAGAGGCAAGAGAGGAGAGCAGAGCAGAGCAGAGACGGTTGTTTCATTAAGGCATGATTGATAAACTGAGATGCCTCCAATCTTTCAGACTCCTCTTCTCGCACCGGGAGGGAACCTGGACTATGGACAGATTGCATCGCATTTAGGGATCTTTCTAACCACCTGTTCGGCTAGTTAACTGAGCAGAGGCATCGCGGAGAGCAATACATCAAAATGCTCCTCACACCTTCTGGCAGTGGCACGTCTTTCGGAGGCTTTTACCCAGTATCCATTAGCCAAACATCTGCAAGCATCTTGTTTTCTGGACCAGGCTTATCTTCAGGCAGGAGCCATCAGTCCACCTCCTGCATTGCAGAGTGACAGTTTCCAAGAGGATGTCCTTTCCCTGTTCCTAGGAGGTGCCAGTCGCCATTGCTTTTGACAGTGAGAGGGAAAGAAGAGGAAGGAAAGGAAAGGAATATGAAGAAATGGTAACAAGGGGCGGGGGAGAAGAAATCTAAACATAGGCTTGGGTAGGAGTCCTTTTCCCCAGTTCATGGAAGATTTTGCATTTGAAGTGGGAGCTCTAAGACAGAGCAGATAGAGGCAGTGATGGCCACAAGAAGTAATGATGGCTACAAGAGGCAGTAATGGACACCAGCTCCTAGAAGAGGTCGTGATGGCCACCAACTTTGATGTGTTTTTTTTTAAATAATATTTATTAAAAGTTTCCAATTACAACCAAATAAAAAACAAAACATCCAAATTTAAAATCTTGTTTTCCATAACATCTTTCCAGGACTTCCCCTCCCCTCCCCCTCTTGTATTCCAATTCTTACTTATAAATTCAGCAATTTCTTATCCCAAATTTTGTACTTATTGTCATTGACCCAATTTAAAAATATTTTCCCATCTCCTAAAATCGACCTGTTCCCTTCCACACGTTCCCCCCTTTAACCTACATTACAGATTAGAATATAATGAAATAAAATATAGTTTAACACCCTTTGGATTCCAAATTTCCCTCCCCCTTTTCCCGGTTGCGTTCCCAAAATTTATCAACATCTGATGTCTTCCTGGAGCTCCCACAATTTATTTAAGCCATAGCCCTTTACCAGTCATCTTTAATTTCGAATGTCCAATCTTGGAAGGAGTCTGTCTCAAAAAGGCCCATTTTTTCCATCCAGATTTTTATACATTAGGAGTAAAAACTCCAATTTTATTTCTTTAAACCTTTCAGGTCTGGATGTCCCAAATGTTCCTTCTTTCAACTTTATCCAATTCTTGTTATTCTTGTTATTCTTGTTATTCTTGTTGTTCTTGTTGATCTCTCTCCTTTTCTTTTTTTCCCCCCCTGTTTTTCTGCACAAATGTTCTAATTCCAAAAGCTTCAAATTCAGCTGCAGAGGCTCTGTTATTCAGGAACGAAACATAATGCCAAGTCCCTTCCATTTTTCAATAGATAAGTCTATTGTCTTCTTTAGTATGTCAGCCTCTGTAGTCAAAATAGTATTCCATTTCTGCAGTTTCCCAGGAGATAGAAAGTTCTATTCAAATTCCATGTCAACAACTTGTAATATCCCTCGGCTCCTCTAGGTGGGTTGCAATAACTCAGTTCCCTTCCAGATCACCCCAATCAGTCCAAATAACTTGTTATTCCTTGTTTTAAACAATTTGTATCCAATTTATAACAAATGTAACCGGCAAAGTCCTTGTAACAAAGTTCTCATTTTGTTCTTCTGCTTTGACAGCTCTTTGACAGCTGTCAAAACCTCTCTTTGTCTTCTCCCGGCGCTCTCACAAAACGCTCCCAGGGTTCCGGGGGGGGGGAGTTACTTTTAAATCAATTCCACTTTTCTCCTCCAGCTCAGTCTTATAATTTTCCGTCGCGAAATTAATATCTTTGTAAAAATAGGGTTGCACTCGATCTTAGATGTCAAATCCTTTGCTTTAACTCCTCTACAACAGGGGGGGGCTGACTTCCTTTTTGCGCCTCCCCCGCTCGCTCTGAATTTTTTAAAAAATTTGTCCCCCTTTTTAGTCCAGGTTCCAATTACTCACGGGTTATTCTTTTAGGTCCAGATTTTCAATAGAAGAAGTCAGCGCTCTCCGTCGAATGGCATGCGGCTTCGCTCGGCAGGGGAAGCGGAGGACTCAAAGCACCACCCCCCCGTCACCCGTTCCGTAGCCTTTAAAAAGGCTCCTTTGCGGGCCGGGGGGGAGCGCAAAAGGTGCCAGCCGAGTCACCATGTCCATGGGTTTCAGCGCCCATGGTTTTTGAGGGTCCCCGCGTCGCTGGCGTGGTAGGACCCAACCCCTGCCGAGCAGGCTCCCTCCGGAGCTCGGAGGGAGTCCGCCATTCGGCAATGGCGCCAACCCGGAAGTCAACTTTGATGTTTTTAAGGAAGGATCAGATATATTCTGAGAGCCAGCGAGGTGTAGTGGTTAAGAGCAGTAGACTCGTAATCTGGTGAACCGGGTTCGATTCCCCACTCCTCCACATGCAGCTGCTGGGTGACCTTGGGCTAGTCACACTTCTCTGAAGTCTCTCAGCCCCACTCACCTCACAGAGTGTTTGTTGTAGAGGAGGAAGGGAAAGGAGGATGTTAGCTGCTTTGAGACTCCTTTGGGATATCAAATCCAAACTCTTCTTCTTCTTCTATTCATTGAGGAGAAGGTGATCATTGGTTGTGAACCCAGATAGCTATACCGTTCCTCCACTGATAGCAGTATGCTTCTGGATACCAGTTGCTAGAAGGGAAGAATATGGATGAGCTCAGACCCCGCTTATGGCCTTCCCATTGGTACCTGGCTGGCCAGAACAAGATGCTGGATGAAATGGGTCTCTGGGCCTGAATCCCTACTTTGCCTTTTCAAGAATCCCTATGTATGATGCCTAATGCCAAGGCAAATCCTCACAAAGGGATAACAGCCCATCTCTGTGTTTAGAAATCAGGCATGAGTGCGAATACTAGTTTGCTCGTGGGGATGATCTGAGCACAAGGTGTTCTGATATTGGGTTCCATTCCTCTACTGTGGTGTTTATTTCCACATCTCCTTTAGTCATTCCCCACCTCCAGATCTCTGATGCTGACTGTGTTTGGTTGCTCATCTATTTTCTTCTCTGCCTAAGCTTCTCCCTACCCCACCAATGTTTCGCTATACTTTCCTTTAAAAAAAAAAAACTCCTTGCAAGAAATTCAAACTATCAACTTGTTGATGAGAAGATTCCAGTGAGCAGGAATGCTTTGGCAAACCCTGAATCCTAATCAATTATTAGAGCCAGAATTCTTGGGAGCCAGTATAAGTAATGCAGAACTCAATGCACTAACAGGCTGCCTCACTATAAAGTCACTCTCTAAATCATGTTGTATAATGACCAGGCAGAATGGCCATTTCAGAACAGCATAGGATCTCAATGCCTTACCAGTTGGTACATTCAGTGATGCTCCTGTCCAGTCTTTTTCTAGCTGAAGTTATAATGCAAAGGCCTGGCTAAACCTGCCATCTCTTAACAGTTCAGGATGGGGCCCGCTGATTAATGGGGACTATTTGTGTTGATTAAGCGGCTATTGGACTGAGCCAATGAGCCTTGGCAGCCTATTTTGTGTGCACCAGCCATGTGGAATCTGGAAGACGTTCCTGGTTGGAAATCTCATAGACTGGAGATTACAACAACGAAAAAAGCAGTTAGGGAGCGGAGAAAAAGTTTAAAGTGGGCTTGATTAGCTGCTATGATTTCAGCCATAAATTTTTCTCCAGGACTGATGGTTGTGGAGCACCATCACTCTGGAAGCAATAGTTAAACTGCAGTGGAGCTCTTTTATGGAGGAATCCACTGAAGGCAAGAGGTTCAACCTGAAAGTCCTGTCTGGCTCGTGTAAGACCTACAACCCTTAGACAGAAATTTTGCACTTTTTCTTTTGCTCAAGTAATAAGTGGAAATTGCAAGGAAACAGATATTGGCTAATCATTAGGAGGAACCTGTTTGGCATACATTTTCATGCATGCCAGTGGCCCAGATAGTCCAGCATAGCCACTTCCACCCTGCAGAGGAGGTGGGGTTGCAGGCTTCATGCCCCCACTATGCACTCGGTGGTTGGAGCCCAGCCCCCGCGCAATTGGGGGAATCCCCAGCCGTGTCACCCCCTGGCCAGCCAATCAGCTGGCTCTGGGCGTGTGGCCTGCCCTATTTAATGCAGCTGTGGCCAGGGATCTATCTCCCTCTTTTGCTGCCTCCATCACCTGCCCCACATATTGAAGGGCAGTCCGATAAAGGATTCTGTTGGGCGTGGCCCTGTCCGAAGCCTATGGAGATGAGGGCCTAAGGCACGCCCCTGAGCGGTGACCCCGGGGGAGTTCCTAGTTGATGTGCATCAGCAAGACTCCCCCTACTGGTGGTTAACCCTTCCTGGACTTCAAGTGGATGGGCTGAAGTCAGATATAGTCGGTTAGGACCAATGCCTAAGCCAATACTGCTCATCACCTGTAACCAATAAAGTTTTGGCCTTATTTAGCCCATTAATCTTAATATTTGTGTCATGTGTCTTTATTTCCAAGGGGAAGGGAGGGCAGGAACTCGCCATGCAACCTGTTCTCACAGTGGACAACCAGATGCCTTAATGGGAAACTGGCAATCAGGATCTGAGCACAAGAGCACTCTCCCCCTCTGTGGCTTCCAGCAACTGGTATTCAGAAGCATTTTTGCTTCTGATGATGGAGGCTGCGCATCATGGCTATTAGCCACCAATAGCCTTAACCCCCATGAATTTGTCCAGTCCTCTTTTGAATCCATCCAAGTCAATGGCCTCCTGTGGGAGTGAGTTTCATAGTCAACTATGCACTGGGTGAAGATGTACTTTGTTTTATTTGTCCTGAATCTTCCAGCATTCAACTTCATCAGATGTCCATGAGAGAGGGAGGAAAGAACACACAAAGCATCTTCCTTACTTTGTTCTTTCAGTGATGCTTTGAAATAGAAAGAGCAAGTGTGGCGAAATGGTTAGAAAGCCGGTGTGGTGCAGTGGTTAGAGTATCAGGCTATGACCTGGGAGACCAGGGTTCAAATCTCCACTTTGCCATGAAGCTCGCTGGGTGACCTTGGGCCAATCACTGTCTCTCAACCTAACCTACCTCACAGGGCTTTTGTGGGTTCAAGTGAGAAACAGGGGAGCCTTGAGTTCCTTAAAGAAAGAGATGCATATAAATGCAATGAATAAATGAAGATCAATCACTGTTACTGTACTGCTGTCCTTGCACTTTGTTTTATTCGCTCTATTTTATGGGGGTGGGGGAATCCATTGTAAAGGTGATTATTTGAACTGGTTTTTTGTTGGTTTGAAAGCATCCAAAAGAAATGTTGTTATAGGGCAGCCTCCAAACAGACTCTCTTTCCGCTGACAAAAACTTCCTACTCCTAGCACATTGCTGATGACTGAGTGAGCAACTCTTCCAAGTATAGAATTAGCAGCCCTGCCTAGGATTCTCCAATACATGTCAGGGGCATGTTTGAGTTGCTCCATTCCTACTACTCATTTCCTTTGGGAACATTGTGGTTGTGGCCCACAATAATAGGGTTGTCCCCCACCCTGCTTGCCCAGCTTTACACAGTAGACAACAATGCTGTATCGTGCAATAACAATCTCATCTAAGCAATGCAATAAACATTTAGCACAGCCAGCTCTCCTCCTCGATTGGCAAATGAGCAACACAATTGCCCCATCCATCCCTTCAGCCCCTGTTGCCAACATTGTGCTGCTAGTGTGTCACTCTCAAGGGTAACGGCACTTGCTCAGTCGCACGCACGCTCGGCTTTCTGTTTGAATTGTGGCGTCTGTGATTCCTGGTAATAACATGGGACATTAGTCCGCTTATGACTTTGCATAACAAGAGAATTGCAATTAACACAATGATCCTGTCTTGTGTTTGAGCACTTTGGCATGGGTCATGAAGCCAGTTTAACACAAGGATCCGGGGGGAGTTATTTACTCAGCTGTAATAGGGCTGCTCTCGGCCGGGAACAAGGACTCCGATGAACAGAATTGGCCCGTGGCTATGTGCTCCTGCCTCAATCTTTGGTTTCAGCATCATGTGGAAGTGGTCAATTGGGGAGATGTTGATGTCTGCCTGCATATTGCATGATGGGGATGAGAGCTTCTCATTCTCTTTTCTTCAGGCTTCTAGGAATGGCCCTGCTGTGCCCCCAAACTTACTGGGCCCCTGACTTCTCCACTGAATATAAGCAGCTGCCTTAGAACATCAGACAACTGGTTCCTCTAAGACAGTATTCTCTGCTTGGCAGTGACCTGCCTCCAGCCCAGGGGGACTACTGCAACAAGAGAAAATGTCCCTGCCTTATGGAGTTTGCAGTTGTACATTTAAACAGTTCGGGAGGTCTTGTAGAATATCTCAGACAGAAGACCTTCTGGCTCAGATCCTTGTATTTGAACTCTGTACTTTCTACCTGCAAAACATTTTCATTGTATCTGAGCTGTAGGCCAACCATCCCAGGCAAAGGACATCTCTTAACTGTGTCATTTTAGAACTAAAGCTTTAACCAGAGAACATTGCCTCCTGGCTCAAAATAGCATAGAACATATCTCTGCTGCATGGAGATTACAGCCTAAGGTCAGGTATGTAGTGAAGAGAGAGAGAGAGACATCATAACTGAAGTGGCCACCTGACATGATTCAGGACTCAGATATGCACGTACCCATCAGATAAGGGGTCTGGTGATGCTCCTCAGAAGACAGCCTCCAGAGCAACTTTCTCAGAGACTCCTAAAGAGGAGTCCTGGGACCAGGAATGGCCCCATCCACTGTCCCTGAGGAGGTAGCCATTCTCTCACCCATCGATTCCTAGCACTCATCCCTAGAATCACTTGCCATTTGGAAAGTAACTTTCATGGATATGCTTCTAGGGGCCGCAATAGGCTTCCTATCCACATTGCCCTGGGACATGAGGAGGTGGCGTCTGAGATACCCACTTAAGAGAAGGACTATTGAATATGGCCATTGGCTCCAGAGGATTGCTAGAGCAGCACCAAATTTTCATTGTTGGAACTCCCTGTAAGAATGCATTAGATCAGGGGTAAGCAAACTTTTTCAGCAGGGGGCCAGTCCACTGTCCCTCAGACCTTGTGGGGGGCCGGACTATAATTTGGACCAAAAAAAGAATGAATTCCTATGCCCCACAAATAACCCAGAGATGCATTTAAAATAAAAGCACACATTCTACTCATGTAAAAACACCAGGCAGGCTCCACAAATAACCCAGAGATGCATTTAAAATAAAAGCACACATTCTACTCATGTAAAAACACCAGGCAGGCTCCACAAATAACCCAGAGATGCATTTAAAATAAAAGCACACATTCTACTCATGTAAATACACACTGATTCCCAGACCATCCGTGGGCCGGGTTGAGAAGGCGATTGGGCCAGATCCTGCCCCCAGGCCTTCGTTTGCTTACCCATGCATTAGATCCAGAGTGAGCTGTCCATGGTACTGAACACATTTTGCCAGTCTTGTAAATCTTCCCCTGCCCATAGGACCCTGGGTGCTATAGCTTGAAGCAGGAAGGGACCATGATACCACCACAATGCATCATTAGGAAAGGGTTAGGCTAGGAAAAAGAAATGCCCCCTTTACTTTTGAGCTTCAGTGAGGTAGAAGCATCTGATGGTGCTGTAAACCAGGGATGTGGAATCTGTGGTCCTCTGGTTGTTGCTGGACTACAATTCCCAGCTCTTGACCATTGGCCATGCTGGCTTAGGCTAAGAGAGAGGGGAGTCCTACGAAATCTGGAGGACCACAGATTCCTCTCCACTGCTGAAAATCCAACTCCCACTGAAGCCTTCAAACAGCCCTTCAGAAGATGATACTGCCCAGGGAGCTTCCTCTTGCAGGTGACTCTAGGATGTGTACAAAGACATCCATGGGTCTTGGTTGACCAACAGAACCTCTGCAAATCTCCTCCAAAACAGGGCATGATGGAGGGTGTGAAATAAAGCTTCTTTGGACACCCAATAAAATTCCAAGCAGCCAAATGGGCAGACTTAGTTTGGAGATATGCCTTCTTTTCATAAACTGGCAAGTTACGCTTCTCCTGCTCCAGTATTTTTCTTCCCGAGAAGTTAACCAGCCATTGATAATTCATGGAAGCACAACAGTTTTGAGTTACCAGTCTCTGCAGCCACAGCAGGCACTGTGATTCTCCAATGGTTTGACTTCACACTCCCTTGTCTCTCGAGACAGACGGATGGCAACAACAACAGCCTGAATCATTACCAGCAACTCCTAGCAGAGAGTACAACATTGAGAGGAGGCAGGGAAACCCTCAGGGCTGGGCAGGATCAGGAGTGGGGATGGAAGTCGCTTGCACTTGAGCAGCTTCATGAAAGATGCATCATTTCTTGTGGGAAATTAATTTCCTCTGATGAAGTGGTAAACAATTTGTCAGGATGATTCTGTTGTCAAAGAGCAGCGCAGCAGGGAGTGCAATGTGAGTAGGATACAGGGCTTAATCTGTGCCGGCAGAGAGGTGAGCAGTTAGGTCCTGGTGCTGTTTCCAAATGCCTGGAGTGAGCCATGGAAGTACATAATAACATAAAATGACCCTTCTGGATCAGTACAATGACCCATCTAGTCCAGTATCATGTTCTCACAGTGGCCAACCATGTACCTGTGCAAAACCTGCAAGCAGGACCAGAGTGCAACACTACTCTGCCCTCTTGTGGTTTCCAGGAAGTGATATTGCTGGACTAGTTCCCTTGAGCATATACAGAGTGCCTAACCTTTCCCTCATACATCTGAAGATTATTATTAAAATAAAGAAAGCAACTTTCTGGGACAAAAACACTCTTGGAGCAGTTAAACTTATCTCAATTTTGGAAAGTCATAATAAAATTGGCTGATCACTATCTGTGTCCTGCTTTTCATTTGCTGCTTTGTATCGTTGGTTCAATTTGCACACCACCTGATATTTTTCTGAAAGAGAAAAATATAAACAAGCAAATGAAAACTATTTAAGTCAGTGCATTGTTTTGGTAAAGTCCATGTCTCAGAGGGATGAGGGAGGCAGACAATTGTTCTCTGTGTCTGAGAACAGTGGATTAGCAGGGAAGGCAATTCTAGGCATAAGAGGCAGTAAGGGCAAATGGACAGAGTCATTTCAAGAATCAACATAGCAAAACCCTAGAAGCACAATTCAGCGGGGATGCTGGTTAAAGGAAATCTAAGTCTAAGAATATGTTCTGCTACCCCAGCCTAGAGGCCATTACATTCACGTCTTATTGAGGTGGTGAAGTTTAATTATGTTTCAAAGACTCTTTTGTAACCAGCCATCTGATTTTCCCTCCAATCCATTTTCTCTTACCTTTTCCCAATTTGGGACCCTCACATCACCTTTCACAGTGGGCTGCCTCTCCTTTTGCATAATTCTTTATTACTTCATTAAGGAGGCAAAAGCCTACACTGTTAAAAAGCAAATCTAACAAATAAGAGAAAGTGAATTTTTTCTCATATTGTCAAGATTACACATGCTGAAACACCAAGCAGAAACCATTCTAGGCATGTTAATACCAAATGAGCAAGTTGCACCCACCCACACCCCTCTCTCTCACACACACACCAGCCATATACAACTCCAAAAGGCTGAACTATGTGAAATTAAACACTGACGATATAAATGATATCTCAAAGTATAATAGCATCTGTGGAAATTCAACGGACACATGCAGCACACCAACTCTATGGGGCCGAGATGTCTTCAGCCCCCTTAATATTTCTTTGGAGGGGGCTGGACTCCCTCAATACAGTGGTACCTCGAGTTACAGACGTTTCTGGTTACAGACACTTCAGGTTACAGACTCCACTAACCCAGAGATAGTACCTCTTAGGAGAAATTGCACAGTGGCGGCGCGGCGGCAGAGGGAGGCCCCGTTAGCTAAAGTGGTGCTTCAGGTTAAGAACAGTTTCAGGTTAAGAACGGACCTCCAGAATGAATTAAGTTCTTAACCTGAGGTACCACCGTATTGAGGGGACAGAGGCCAAGTGTCGAGCCAAGAATGGCACCGTTTCAGTGGCCAGCTCCTCCTGAGTGTGAGAGAAAAGGAGTCCCTGGTCACTGAAGCCACAGAGTGCTTGGCCCTTAGCCTCCCTCCAATGAAGTGTGCATTGTGCATATGATGTCACACACACACACACAATGTGCACTGGGACCCCTCAATTGTGGTTGCAAGTCGGGGCATATGGACACATCAATCATGTTTGTTTATTGTAAACCCTCTTCTCCAAAAAGAAAATAAATTAAGATGGGATAATAGGAAGTAACATCATACCAGGTTAGGCTATGGGTTCATCTAGCTCAGTGCTAATGATGGGCAGCTGCTCTCCAGGATTTCATATTGAGCCCCCCTCCCCTTTCTTTCTTCTCTTTGCCCTATCAGGACATCCCAGGGCCCTTCTGCATGCAAAGCACATGATTTCCCACTGAGATATAGCCCTTCCCCAATTAAAACTGAAATTGAAATGTACTGCAACTGAATGCACCTATTAAACTCAGGATCTGCATAATGAATTGATCCTAACAGGAAGTGAGATGAGCAAAGGGAAATGTAAACTAGAAACATTTCTCAACTCTTGATAAACTGTGATGATTAGCTCAAGAAATGAAGATGATTTCGTAAGAAATCTATGTAATGCTGGGTCTTTTTAAGGACTGAGCAAAATTCCCATGCTGAAAACCACGATATAGGTTCAAAACTAGTTTACATTGCAGTGTACACACATCCAGTTCTGCTTTACAAGACAGTTTCCTTCATCCCAATATTTTAAGCCAGATTCAATTTTGTGGAGGTCCTACTTTCTTTACAAACAGAGGACCTTGTTCTAAATGGAAATGTGTGTCATAGATCAGTCTTTGCCCACCGGATGGGCTGCAGATGTTTTGTATGACAATTCCCATCAGTCGCAGTCAGGACTCTGCCCATGGAAAAGGAGGCCTACAGTATTCTATGGCTTCCCAGATCCCCTCCCAAGGAAAATATGATTGCTCCTTTAATCTGCAAGGCATTATTATAAAAGGTAAATCAGCTTGACAGGTTGGGCAGAAAGGAGGACTATATTGATGTGGAAAATAAATATTACTGTGGATTATTCCAACGCCATTCTGAAGTTATGGGTTGAAAACTGCATTCACCAGCAATGGCATTTCCTATGTCACACCACTATAAACTTTTATCTGTTGAAGCGGATGGACTCAGATAAATTTTTGCACAGGCCCTGTTTATCTCCCCCCCCCCCTTCGTGTTTTTGAGGCACCTAAAATTTTGAGGGCCTCAGCCCGTGTCTAGTCTGCCTGTTAGTTTATCTGATCCTTGGCAGTTCCTCAGAAACTTAACATTTTTTAAAAAAAAGCCAAAAAGGAGGGTTTTGGTTTTTTATAAACATAATTAACCCAGACATCTGAATTCCCTCCTCTACCCTTTGCCTTGATTACCTTCTTAGATAAAACAACCAAACAAGGAATTAATCGGGATTTCCATTTGTGCCCTCATAAGAGAAAATCTAAAGAGTAAAGCCACACAGCTCATTTCTAATGGATTCAATTAAGGGTTGGGATGACTCTCATAACACAAGCAGCCACCTCCCTCCCCACTGGTGAGAAGACAGCTTTGTGCCAGCGGAGTGTGCCAAGAGAAACGACTTTGGCAGTCGTGTGATATGCAAGCCGTGTTACGATGCCCAGATTAATTCACCTTTTTGGGAATCCACTTTATCAACAATAAAATGATGATTAGAAAGCAAGTTAGCATAGCCACGAGGATGCCTATAAACCCTAGATGTAGGAGCTAAAAAGGTACCTGTTTGTGGTTGTTGCTCTTCTCAAGTTAAGGCAGGGAGCATTCAGTCTGAGAGGTGAAGGGAGTTTGATGGGGGGGGACGGGTTATTGCAGATCAGCAGGGAAGAGAAAACACTATTGCTAGAGGAGGAAGGATGCAGGCAAATGGCAATACTCATATGCAACAGACTCATTTGCATCCATGATTGTGACCAGGTAGTCATATGTGCACATCGCTGGTATAGCCAGGTGGGGCTGGGAAAGGCTCCCTCTCAGTAGTGGATCTCCTATGAAACTACTGAAGTTTAAGTTTCAAGGTCCCTAATCCCGGAGGGGCCCCAGAAGCAACTTTAGTTCACAGTACTTTATTTTTAAAAATGGGTCTAGTAGACCCAAGCAGAGTGGCACAACTCAAATGATTTACTTTTTGTTGTTTAATAATAATAATTTATTATTTATACCCTGCCCATCTGGCTGGGTTCCCCCAGCCACTCTGGGTGGCTCCCAATAGAATATTAAAAACACAATAAAAACATCAAACATTAAAAACTTCCCTAAACAGGGTTGCTTTCAGATGTCTTCTAAAAGTCAGATAGTTGTTTATTTCTTTGACATCTGATGGGAGGGCATTCCACAGGGTCAGCACCACTACTGAGAAGGCCCTCCACCTGGTTCCCTGTAACCTCACTTGTCGCAGGGAGGGAACCGCCAGAAGGCCCTCGGAGTTGGACATCAGTGTCCAGGCTGAATAATGGGGGTGGAGACGCTCCTTCAGGAATATTGAGCCAAGGCCGTTTAGGGCTTTAAAGGTCAGCATCAACACTTTGAATTGGGCTTGGAAACGTACTGGGAGCCAATGTAGGTCTTTCAGGACCGGTATATATTTCAACCATCACAACGTTTGACAGTCAATAGCAGAGATGTTGTAAAGGGGTGGTGATCTGTCTTGGAACAAGCCCACTGAAGAAGATAATAGCGGTTACCCAGACCTCATTGCTGGTTGCAAAGGGGCTCCCATGATAGTTCAAGAGTCAGGGCCCCCAAAATGTAGGTCCACCACTGCTCTCACCTAAACCATGGAATGCAGTTGCCTGTCACTGTAGACCAACGTGAAGGTGATGTGGTGTTCTTCCAGTGTTGTTTGACTCCAGATCCCATCAGCATCAGTCAACACAGCTGATGCTCAGGGGGATTGAAAATAGTTCAACAAGATCTGGAAATCAGCCTGTTGGCTTGCCCCCAGTGTAGACAGTATTGAGCTGGATGTATGAGTTGGATCCTCCGTGTAAGGTAGCTTCATATGTCCATAAGGTAAAGGTAAAGGGACCCCTGACCATTAGGTCCAGTCGTGGCCGACTCTGGGGTTACGGCGCTCATCTCGCTTTACTGGCCGAGGGAGCCGGCGTGCAGCTTCTGGGTCATGTGGCCAGCATGACTAAGCCGCTTCTGGCGAACCAGAGCAGCGCACGGAAATGCCGTTAACCTTCCTGCCGTAGCAGTAACTATTTATCTACTTGCACTTTGACATGCTTCCGAACTGCTAGGTTGGCAGGAGCAGGGACCGAGCAATGGGAGCTCACCCCGTCACGGGGATTCGAACCGCTGACCTTCTGAACGGCAAGTCCTAGGCTCTGTGGTTTAACCGACAGCGCCACCCGCGTCCCATCCTATGTCCATAGCTTTGGGTTAAATCTTATTTATTTGTTACATTTCCACCCCACCTATCTTCCAAGGATCTATAAGTGGCATGCATGGCTCCTCTCCCTCCCCGTTTTATCTGTGAGAGACCACTCAGCAAGCTCCACAGCTGAGCAGGGATTTGAATCCTGGTCTCCCAGGTCTTGGTCCAACACTCTAACCGCTACACCACACTCCAGCAACCAGACTCCTTGGTGGCCACAGCCCTCTGAGGATTGTCAGGATCACCAAGCTGGGGAACTGCCATAATGGCATGCCGCCTCTGGAGACATGCACACACAGCCCAGGTCCCTGGTGACAACAAATCCAGAGGCAGCACTGGAGAGATATTATGTAAAACACACCAGGAAGCTGCTGCCTGTCAGCTGTGCTGCCGATCGCCCAGAAGTTGGCAGGCAGAACCTGTTAGTACATCCGACACCCGGGGAGAACGTTACGAGGCTGACAAGTAGGAGAAAGAGCAGAACTGCTTTGCCATCAGTGCAGGCCATCAAACACAGCAAGCAATGCCAAATGTCAAGATGACTGGGGGGGGGCAGTGCTTATCTCTGTTCGGTGATCTATAATTTCCCCTGATGCAGATTGTCAGGCTTTTGTTTTCATTGATTTATTATTTATTGCGTTTATATCCTTCCTTTTTCCTACAAGGAGCTCAAGGTGGCCTACATGGTTCCCCCCCTCCTCATTTGATCCCCACAACAACCTTGTGAGGTAGGTCAGGCTGAGTGGCAGGGACTGGCCCCAGGACACCCAGCAAGATTCATGGCTGAGAGAGGATTTGAACCCTGTTCTTCCAACTCCTAGAGCAACTCTCAAACCACTAAGCCACACTGGGTCTTGGGTAAAGATTTGCATGCAAAAGATTTGCATGCAAAAGCAGGCAGAGAGAACACACACACAGAGAGAGAGAGAGAGAGAGAGAGAGAGAGAGAGAGAGAGGGAGAGAGGCCTCTATATCTATATCATATATATCTATAACCTCTATATCTATATCTGTCTATCTGTCTCCCCTTGTTTGCATCCATGCATCAAATGGAGGGATGGGTGTAAATGTCCATTTTCGTTTCTTTCAGTTTCTCATTCTTACGTTCCCTTCCCCACACTCCTGTATCAGTTGCCATTTAAATAATAGTAATTATTCAAATGCAAGGTCAAGCTTAGAACAGAATCTTCACAGAAAACAGGTGTGAAATGTCAAAAATGGAGACTGTTACATCAGCAATATGTCCCAGACTTTTGATATCATAGATAGCATAACAAGTCTATTAGAATAAAACCACAATTAACATGGATATCCCTTATTTTCCAGGGGTTACAGTTACAGTGAAATTTAGTTTGTGAAGCTCTGCATATTTTCCTGTTGTATTGTAGCATCGCAACCATTTATTGGCCATGCAAGGGGATTGGTTGCTCAGTTTCTCGTTGTTCCATTCACTACACCACATTCCTGAATCAGTTTCCATTTAAAAAAAAAACCCAAACCATTATAACCATTCCCAAAGACATAAGAAGAGCTTGCTGGATCAGGCCAATGGCCCTTCTAGTCCTGTATCCTGTTCTGACAGTGGCCACCAAGATGCCCTAATGGAAAATCCTAAAGTGGGACTTGAGCATAAGAGAAGAAGAAGAGTTTGGATTTGATATCCCGCTTTATCACTACCCAAAGGAGTCTCAAAGCGGCTAACATTCTCCTTTCCCTTCCTCCCCCACAACAAACACTCTGTGAGGTGAGTGGGGCTGAGAGACTTCAGAGAAGTGTGACTAGCCCAAGGTCACCCAGCAGCTGCATGTGGAAGAGCGGAGACGTGAACCCGGTTCCCCAGATTACGAGTCCACTGCTCTTAACCACTACACCACACTGGCTCTCTCCCTAATTTCATTAGGTTTACTCTGATTAGAACTTGGTTGGGAGACAACCCAATAATAAGCTGCAGTGTTTGTGAACATTTTAGGACTGGGGCTCTTCCACCACACAGCAGCAGAGGAAGCCACTTGGGCACCTGGGGTGATGAGCCCGGGGGCGGGGCGAGGCCAGAGCGAGTCGCCCTTGGGCACGGGGTGCACCCTGGGGCCTCCACAGTCTGCCTGCCTCCTCCCACTCAGCTGCCCTACACCTGGGAGGAGGCAGCAGGCGGACCATTTGGGTGGCACAGAGCCTGCTCGCGCCCAAGCCACCGCATCTCTCCCAGGCCCCACGGTGAGTGCTGCCAGGCATT
Organism: Podarcis gaigeae; assembly: GCF_964106915.1. Lineage (NCBI taxonomy): Eukaryota > Metazoa > Chordata > Lepidosauria > Squamata > Lacertidae > Podarcis > Podarcis gaigeae. The sequence goes on along the minus strand of NC_139692.1, from coordinate 21,560,389 downwards.
TTGTCACCCCCCCCCAGTGGTGACACCCGGGGCAGACCGCTCCTACCGCACCCCCTTCCTCCGCCTCTGCCACCATAGCAATGAAATTCCATATTAACAGAAATTGAATGATATTTGTAAAGAAAACGATTAAAGGAATACATACAAAGTAGAAAGAAATTATATTATACAATACAAATCTGTGTTAAAAGGGAATGTTTATATTACAGTATAATGAGAAGGATGGGAAGGATTGTGTCGATGAACACTTTTATTGTGTAAATAATGTTGCCTTGTCTTTTTTTTCCCTCTTTTGATTTTTTTTTTACTTTGTATCTTTGTTATTTCTTTATTTTTTTCTTTTCTTCTTTTTTGTTCCTTTATAATTTTTCCATTCTCTACATGATTTTCTTTTTTTTTCAGATGTAAAGAGATAGCATATAATGTTTGTATAGATATGTAAATTTTTAATCAATAAATATTTTTTTTAAAAAAGAAATTCCATGAGGTTATGGGTGTCTCACATAAGATCTGATATGGGCACTCTTAAATGCCAATACGTGGTAGAGAGGGGACAGGTGTCAGTCATTTTTTACCTATTTAATGTAGAGTTACATTGTTTCAATATGCATACTTTGAGGGCTTTTAATAAATTTTTAAACTTATTTATATTTCTAATATATGAATAATGTTCCCCATTTTGGAGGCATAGAGAATATGATGATTTACAAAGCAAATATAAAGTACACAGTAAAGCTCAGAGCTGAGACAAAGGATTCAGTTCTTAATTAACATTTTCAGCAGTACCAACAAAAAAAGGGAATGTGCCTTCCCTTTAGGGCTGATTTGTCAGCACTCCTTGCAAAAATGCTCACTTGTGTTTCCTGCAGCTGCCCTCATTTGCTCTCAGTGGCATCATCAAATCCAACTGGTTTCAGGGTGTTTTGATGCCATTGCATTCACAGTGCGGTCCCTGATTGTTTGGGACCATATCTATGGCTAATTGAGGACAGAGGAAGCAGCCACCGCTGAAGGAAACAAGGTCTGGGAACCACTGAGCAGGGCCAGGACTGCTAACAGGATTAGGAAATGGTGGATATTTGGGGAGGGGGAATTTTCCCTCACTGAAGCTTCTTGTTTGTGCTCAGAAATTGAAAATGGAGGATATTCAGCATAGCTCTGATTAAAATCAAGTTGTCAGAGTGGAAACCTCCCAACCCTCCTTGGAGCTGCACCTCAAATTAGTTTCTGCGTATTCCAAAGTTCACATGTCATGCACTACAGTGCATAAACCGGCTTCAGCAAGTCTCTGTTCATAAGGTAAAGGGGTAAAGGGACCCCTGACCATTAGGTCCAGTCGTGACCGACTCTGGGGTTGCAGCGCTCATCTCGCTTTATTGGCCGAGGGAGCCGGCGTACAGCTTCCGGGTCATGTGGCCAGCATGACTAAGCTGCTTCTGGCGAACCAGAGCAGCACACGGAAACGCCGTTTACCTTCCTGCCAGAGCGATACCTATTTATCTACTTGCACTTTCATGTGCTTTCACACTGCTAGGTTGGCAGGAGCAGGGACTGAGCAACGGGAACTCACCCCGTCGCAGGGATTCGAACCGCCGACCTTGTGATCAGCAAGCCCTAGGCTCTGTGGTTTAACCCACAGCGCCACCCGCGTCTCTGTTCATACGTGCATGTAAACATACATGTTTCTGGCTTGGGGTTGCAGTGAGCGTTATCTTGAAGAGGAAGGGGCCAGCCTCTTTTGCTCCCCCACACTCCCATCAGCTCAACTGTGTGACCCCAGTGTGCTATTGATTGGCGTGACGGATGGAGACTTGACGGAGGAAAGTGTGCAGGATCAATATGCAATCCCCAGTACATGAATCACTCCGGCTTTTCCAATTTATTCAGCTCCTGATAAAATGAACTAACAAAAGATTAATATATAGCCATGGGGCGCCCAAGCAAAAATGGGAGGTGGGCTATGCCTTTTCCCTCCCTCCTGGATAATTAACTTGCTTTTATCAGCATAGCAAAGCATTAAGTCGGCAAATGCAGGGAGATAAGAATCTTCGGAGGGGATGTACCTAGGAATCCAGGAATTGAAATATAATGCAGTGGTCCAGACTGACAGAAACCTCATGAATGACGCCGGCTTCTGGAGCAGCTCTATGTATTACAAATGCTAACACATTTGTAAGTGTTATACATGCACGTACAGACACGGGGCTTTAAATTTCACTGTACTTGTATCTGGGAACAGGCTTAACATGGGCATTTGGTTGCTACTGTGAGAAGAGGATGCTGAACTGGCCTGATCCAGCAGGACTCTTCTTATACCCTTGGCCTGAATTATTGCAGGAACATAATGTGTAGATCTGTCTTTAGTAGCAGAGTAACTTTTACTAGTATTACTAGGGAGTCTGGCTCCACCTCCTGTCTTGTGTAAACCACAATCCCAGAGCTAGAAACCACACTTGATCAGAAAAATGCCTTCCCCTATCCCATATAGCAGGGGGTGATGAACTTCTGACTCTGCGCATGTTGCTGAACTCCCATCAGCCCCTGGCAGCCCTGCCCCCTGAAAGTCAGAAAGGGATCCAAGGGATCTGGGTAAAAGTAAGATCTGATAGAATTAATCTGAGTCTTGAAAAGTACATAAAGCTGAAAGAGGAAGTGAGAAAGAGTGCCAACCAAACAGCTTGTGTCTAATTAGTACATGAAGGGGTTAATGTCATAGAGTAATCTGTCCTACCAGGCTTAGCTAGGTCACTCCGCTTCACCTTGGGAGGAAAGTAATCAAGTGTATTGTTGTACCTTCAGTCTACCTGTGAAGCTCAGCATGTGAAGAGGCTAAGCTGGTTGCATCAGCTTAGCCACATGGCTCTAACAAGCCTTTGCTGTGTCCCTGTACCAATAATTTGGGAACTTTCAGCACTGTAACTAAGCCAAGTTTTACTGCCTATGTTTTCTGACTAATGTATGGAAAAGCACATGAATCTGACCTTTGGAGAGTTTGTAAGTAAACCATTATAAACTTACTAAATGTGTGTTCTTTTTCTATGCTAGGGGAAGAGGGGGATTTTGAAAGGAACCCTGAAGGGCATATATTAAAGATCTAACAGCCTACATTTCCACATTTTACTTTGCTGCATGGTTTGTGATTTTAAATCTCTGCTGGGGTTGTCTCAACAAAGATTACTTACTCTAAGCTTGGATCTTGGCACAATAGAATTCTCCTTTTTATATACCTACCTATTTTTCTTTGCACCAATATTCACCAGCTCATGAAAACTACCCTCACCACAAGGAGTCCACAGGTTTCATGGGTGCCCTGTGAAGACCTCAACAACGCCATTGCACTCATGGGCACTGCACTGGCAATCCCTGAATTAGAATGTCAGAGATAATAATACTCCCCTCACTGGGACCTCCCATTCTTAAAAAATGTAAGGGTTAGCCAATGGGGTGCTCTCCAGACATTAATCTATAAAGGTCCTCCATCGGAACCTGCATCTGGTTGGAACAAGGTTTTTCATGTTTGCTGCTCCCAGTCATATGAACTCCCTACCTAGAGAGAAATTCTGGGGTGGGGTAGCCAAGTAAATCTGTTGCAGGAAAAACAAGCAAGAGCTTTGTGGCACCCCAAAGGCTAGCACATTTATTATGGCACAGAAGCTTTTGTGCACTAGTCTACTTCATCAGATGATTGACGTGTTACCCTGAGTTACAGGGGTTTGTGTATATATGTGTGTGTATGTCTATATCTATATATATCTAGATAGATAGATGATAGATATAGATATGGTGGGGGTTCATCCCCCCCCCCCGTCAGCTTTCCTCCTATTTAGGAAATCCACTGGCCTTTAGAGGCTGGATTTTATTGCTTGCTTTGCCATAATTGATTTGTGATCCTTCTAGTTTTTATGACATTTTTATGATATTTTTGCTGCTACTGTTCTTAAATTGTTTTATTGCTGGCTTGATATTTTTTCTGTTGTTCCTTTTTCCTGTGGTGTTTTGTTGCGGTGTATTGTGTTTTTATTAGCTATGATCAGCCATCTTGAACAACATGATGGAAGGTGGTGTACAAATTTATTCAAATTTATTTACTTAACACATTATTTATAGCCCAGCCCCTCGTGCAAAACATTTGGGGCAGCGTACAACAAGATCAGCAAATGCAAGAGGCATAAAACGTCATGAAAGCAACCTGGAATAATCATCAAAATGACTGGCTCCATCTACAAAAAGCCTAAACAGCTGCATAGTCCTTTGGAGAGATATATTTGTCTTCAAGGGATTCCCTGACAATCAGAAGTGAGGATGCCTACTAAATCTCTGCTATAAGACTATTCAAGAGCAAGGGACCAGCAACACTAAATGCTTGGTTTGGAGCTTGTTGCTCTTCCGAGACACTCAGGACAATTAACAGTGCTCCTCTGCATGATCTGGATCCAAGATGTCCAGGGCCTTTAATATTAATGCAATAACCTTGAAACTGACCTGGTAGAATAAAGGTAAAGGGACCCCTGACCATTAGGTCCAGTCGTGGCCGACTCTGGGTTTGCGGTGTTCATCTCGCTTTATTGGCCAAAGGATCCAGCGTACAGCTTCTAAGTCATGTGGCCAGCATGACTAAGCCACTTCTGGCAAACCAGAGCAGTGCACAAAAATGCTGTTTACCTTCCCGCCGGAGCGGTACCTACTTACCTACTTGCACTTGACGTGCTTTCGAATTGCTAGGTTGGCAGGAGCTGGGACTGAGCAATGGGAGCTCTCCCCGTCACGGGGATTCGAACCGCTGACCTTCTGATCGGCAAGTCCTAGGCTCTGTGGTTTAACCCAAAGCACCACCCGCATCCCGCTGACCTCATAGAATATAAGCACCAAGTTCAGGTGCTTTAGCAGAGGAGCAGTCGAACCATTGCATTCTGCAACAGCTGGATCTTCCAGACCATGCCCAAGGGCAGCCCCACATACAATTCATTGCTGTAATCCAGTCTCAAGGACACCAATGGATAGACAACTGTGCCCAAGTGAGCCCAATCCAGATACAACTATAGCCAGAGTAGCAGAGGTCACTTGGGTCTCTCTGATTGGAAATATGCCTCCAGTAATACCCCCCCAAGGTTCATATCTGCTCTTTCAAAGGGAGTTCAAGCCTGTCCAAATAAAGTTGTTATTTTAAGAGCCAGCGCTCCTGGCATACTATGATTGGTGATCCCAAAAGCTTGAGGGAAAAGCCATAGTTCATCTGCATGCAATTTGCATGTGCTAATTTATACATATACATGTAGGTGCAAATATAGGCTTACTTTCAAAGGGAAAGTTGCCCTGTAAGCAAAATAAGTTTTTGTTGTTTTTAAGAGAGGGATGAGAGTTCCAGCAGTCCATGAAGAAGACCTGGGACTAAAACCCCTGACCTTCCCTAACAATACCCCTAGGCTGCATGAAGGAGAGTGCCTTTTCTGTGGTGGCAACCCAGCTTTGAAATACTGCGATTGCAATATTTTCGAAGGCTAGTTAAGACTCACTCTTATATTTTGGGCTGTTGTTTTTACCAGTTGCCTTTTGGAGTTTCTTCTTGTTTTCTGATTGATTATGTTTCCCTGTTCTTATTGTACATCACCTTGGGATCCATTTGGAAGAAGGGCAGTTTAGAAACATTTAAAATAAATACTAAATAAGTTGTTCTCCTGGAAGGAGCCTGGAAGGAGGCAGGCTCACCAATGCAACACCTATGTTTATATAGGCCTGGGGGTGCCTGTCTCCAGATAGAATGGAGCTGAACTCATTCTATATGCAAAATGCCCAGTAGGGTTCTCTCCCCCGCCTCTCGCTTAATGAATTCTGATAACGAAAAGGACCAACTCGCAACTCCAGATGCCAGGTAATTAATCAGGTGAGCTGGGACGAGCAAGCAACATCCATCTTCTCGGAAGAAAGACCAGCAGCTCAATCCATACACTCTCCCTGTTAATCCAGAGCACTTGACTTCAAAATGGTTCTCATCCCAACTGAAGTCAACCAGACTGAGTGGCCTGAAATCCCCAGAAATTTGGCTTTACTGGTTGTGGATTACTGTACAGCTGAGGGAGCCCAACCACATGAGATGCCAACACAAGTGAATTCATACAGAGGCCAGGTGAAGGGGTAGCGAGAAGGAAGAGACAGAGAGCCTAGCATAACTTTCTTCCCTTTGATTGATGATGGAATAGTCAGAACCCGGTGGGGCAAGAAGACAAGGCTGCTACAATTAAATCTCCTGACAGTGCCCCCGTTTGCTGACTTGGGAAATGTGTTGAGCCAATCTCCTGATAAGCTTTCAGAAGTGGCGAATGAAGGAGCGGTTCTGCCACTGGGACTTTGTCAAGAGAGGGGGAAGGGAGACCATTCCACCAATAGGAAGTCAACACATGCAGAAGTTCCCAAGTTGAATCCTGGGCATCTCCAGGTAGGTATGGGAGAGACTCCTGCCTGAAACCCCAGAGAGCCACTGCCAGTCAGTGTAGACAATACTGAGATAGGTGGACCAATGGTTGGTATCAGAATAAGGTGGCTTTTATGTTGGCAGTGGTGAGAAGGAAGGCAGGAAGCATGTAGGGGCAATCTTTCTGCAGATATCCAAAATAGGCACGAGATCAGTCTCCAAGTCAAGGAGGAACAATTGAGAGCAGGGGAATGGCTTCACTCCACAAAGTTCCATGGAGATTTCATCACCTTGACCATGGGTAAGCAAGATGGAAACAAACACTGAGCCCATGAAGGTGCCTTAACGAGGTGAGGATTATACTCCCAATGCTCTTGTTGTCCTTGCCTGGTCTTCTCAGTGCTAATCTTCTGACATGGTCCAACATCCTCTGCTGGAGCTTTTCCAGTTGTTGCTTCTCACTAAGGGCCAAGCTGGATACTCCAAGGGAGAGGCTGAGGGTTCAACTCTATGTTTTCCTTGCAAAGCTAAAGCAGGGGCTGGAGACCTTTGCAGTGGACCATAGGAAGGTGTGTCTAATCTCTCTCCCAACAGCAGATGATCTCCTTCAAATGTTTCTCCTTACCCCACCCAGGTTCTGAAACCAGAACTGAGCCTGGTTGGGAGGAAACTACCTGCAAGTCCTTTTTCAAGAAGAAGCCCCTCCTTTACAAAAACAAAAGCTTTAATTTCCCCCATTATCTCCATATACATGAGGCTAGGGCCACCACCACCATGCTCGTTGGGATGACGTCTGGTAGGGAGCGAAAGCAGCCGAGCCAACTCCTTCTGGGAGGGCTGTTTTGCTCTGCTGTATTCCTACTCCCCAAGGCCCACGTTGCTAAGAAAGTCAGTTTAATTAAAATTGCATTAATGCACCCTGGGTCTCATGGAGCCATCTGTCTCTCTGACGGATCCATGTGTGTGACGTGGCAACCCCGTCTGTTTCTGCCATGGAGGCGGCATGAAAGTGCAAGGCAGGGAGGGAGGGATGCACCAACTGGAGGCAAAGTGATGGCACTCAAGGCAGAAGCAGCCAGCCTACAAGGGTTAGCATGGAGGGCATAGACAGGGAAAATCACATGACCAGCTAGAGCATCCCAGTAGGCTACAAGAGGGAGAGCGTTGGGAAGCAGAGCCCATTCCAGCACCTGTGCTGTGAAGACCAGTTTCATCAGCCTCCTCCAGTCCCTGAACTTTTAAATGAAAGGAGGCCATAATAAAAATGACTGCTTAACTTTAAGTACTAGTGCTGGGTTTTGATTTTTCCTCTTTCCTCCCCATCCCCTTTTTCTTTAGTGCTGTGTCTTTTGGCTTATAATGCCTGCAGGCAGGCCTTGTTTGATGTAAGCGGCTCCAAGTCTTTTTGGCTGAGGAGCAGGGTGCAAATGCGGAAACCCCCCTGCTGGCAGCTGAGATTAGTTGCACTGCACAAATTACAGCTGACATGTAGCCAAAGAAACTTGACAGGGAGCCAGGGGGACCAGCAGCTGCCATTTGCAGGGTGGGTCTCTGATAAACATGCAGCCCCATCTGCAGAAATTGTTCTTTTCCACTCCCTCCAAATGCCATGGGGAATTCCCGACTGCTGAACTGCACAATCCCAATATTAGAAATACAAGGGTAACATGAAGAGCAGGGTAGATTCCTCTTTGTTTGCAGGGACCTCCTTGCTTTGATCCCTCTCTTCCTCCCTCCCATTAGTGGTGGAAGAAGGATCCCTGAAGGCTGGGCAGCTGCCTCCCCCTCCCTTGCCAATCCCATGGGGAGCCACCAATGTTCCTTCAGGCACATCAGCTTTCGCTGCCACGGCGAGTTTTAATTTCCCCCTGTGACGATGGTATCACTGCCTGACATTGTGCTGAAGTCACCCGCCTTATCTCCGTGGCCTGCGCATATGAGCAATATCAATTTTGCAGTGTAATGGCTGCAGCCGGAACAATACTCTGTGCATTGTTAAACAAGCGACGAGCCCCATGCCGTACAAACAGAACACATGTCGTTGGCGATAGGGGCTTTCTCATAATTACTACACCATGGTGAGTGCCGACGGGCTCCTAAGTATCCACCGCTCCCCTGGAAGGGAAAAAGCAGACATTGATTCCTAGTTCCTACGCTCATTATTCAACACATGCGGCTTGAATAATGTCCCAGATATGGCATTACGCAAAGATCTCCTATTCATACAATATCCTGAAAATGGCAGAAGAAGACTGTTCCCCCCCCCCCTACAAGGGGCGCTAGCAATATCCTCATCCAAAATGGCAGTACAAAGCACATGGAACTCTGAAAAAAATTCAGTTGATTTGCCATCAGCAAAGGAACTGAACGCTTAAGCAATATTGTGCCCTCAAATACCAGGGGTGCCAACGTCAATAAAATATTGGGGGGGGGGAGCAGGTGAGCCCCACCGCACATAATCAATCACATGATGTGGCGTGCACACACCATTTGAATGGCAATGCCCATCAACCTGGGGGGCAGCCCCCTCAAATACTTTATTGGGGTGGCTGAAGTGACCTCGGCCCCTAGGAATTGGCTCCTATGTCAAATACTGTTGCATTCAGGTCCTGATTGCAGACTTCTCATAGGCATCTGATTGGGTACTGTGAGAACAAGATACTGGGCTAGATCTAGTGGCCTGATCCAGCAGCCAGGGTCTTCTTAGGTTCTTGTCATCAGGGCTTTTTTCAGCTGAAACTTGCCAGGGTGGGTTTCAGCACTTTTCAGATTGGTGCCATGGCCATTCTGAAAAAAACACAGGAGGCTTTCGTGGCGAGTTCCAGCACCTCTTCTTCTACAAAAGTAGCATCGCTTATGAGTAACTGTATGAGAGGGTTGTTGCCTCCATGGGAACTTCCTGGAGCCATCTGATTGGCCACTGTGGGAAAGAGGATACTGGATTAGATGGGCCATTGATCTGGGCTCTTCGGGCATCCTTTGCTTGGTACCCAAACAAACCCTTAATGCCAAGAAATGATGATGTGGGCCATGGTTTGGGAGGTCGATCCACAGAGACAAGTAAAGGTAAAGGGACCCCTGACCATTAGGTCCAGTCGTGGCCGACTCTGGGGTTGTGGCGCTCATCTCGCTTTATTGGCCGAGGGAGCCGGCGTACAGCTTCTGGGTCATGTGGCCAGCATGACTAAGCCTCTTCTGGCGAACCAGAGCAGTGCACGGAAACGCCATTTACCTTCCCGCCGGAGTGGTCTACTTGCACTTTGATGTGCTTTTGAACTGCTAGGTTGGCAGGAGCAGGGACCGAGCAATGGGAGCTCACCTCATTGTGGGGATTCGAACCGCCAACCTTCTGATCGGCAAGCCCAAGAGGCTCTGTGGTTTAACCCACAGCGCCACCCGTGTCCCACAGAGACAAGTACCTGGATTCAAATTTATCATAACCAGATCAGGCCAATTGTCCACTATCCTGTTCTCAGAGCAGCCAATCAGGTGCCCACAAACAGGGCCTGAGCACACGAACACTCCACCCCGCCTGCAGTTTCCAGGAATTGGCATTCAGAAGCAAGGCCCTGGGGTAGAACAGTGTGGGGTATGATCAGGTATGAATGGGGCAAAAGGAAAATACCAGGGCACAGTGCCCTCTTGTCATTCAAACCAGATGCTTTTATAAGGGGACAGACCTCTACCACATGACCTGATCTGACCTATCATTGTTCAAGAAGCCTGTTTGTCCAGTTCTTCCTATGTTTCCTCTTCTTCTGGTAGTGCTTAGTATGGATGGACACCAGCTAAACTCCTTGCCTCCTGTTGATGACCCTCAAGCCCCATGATCAAGGCCTTGCATCGCAGCCAAAGGCCTGAAAAAAGGTGCATGCAAATCCCCCCCATGTTATTTAACCGTGCCCTCAGGGGTTAGCAAACCTTTTCAGCAGGGGGACAGTCCACTGTCCCTCAGACCTTGTGGGGAGGCGGACTATATTGGGGGGGGGGAATGAACGAATTCCTAGACCCCACAAATAACCCAGAGATGCATTTTAAATAAAAGCACACATTCTACTCATGTAAAAACACACTGATTGCCAGACCATCCGTGGGCTGGATTTAGAAGGTGATTGAGCCGGATGAGGCCCCTGGGCCTTAGTTTGCCTACCCATGCCTTGGACAAATGCGCCTCCTCTACAAACTGGACATTTGAATGACCTTGCTCCAGGGGTTATTGTGAGGGGATGACAAGATAATGATCGAAATGCACTTTGCACATTATGCAAATGATTTTTTTAAGAGAGAGAGAGAGAGAGAGACGAGTCATTTCAGGCAGAATCTCGGTGGGTTCAGATGGCTACTTCTGCTTTGCCCTCCACCCCAAATGAGAAATGCATCACCCAAGAGGCACACAAAAGAGCTTGTACATTTGCATAAGGAGGCCATCTCAGCCTCATGGTCCCTTTGCATATATTTGCATAACGTTTGCATATGCTAATTTACATGCCTAGATACAGAGACAGAAATAAGTGAAACCGGGGAAGGCTGTCAGCAAGCGACTGGCATGCCTGCTCAAATCTTTCTCCAGGTGCTTACTGCAAATACACACTTCTCACTGTGAGAAGTGAAGCTACAGGGATACCAGGCAGAGGGCCTTCTCAATAGTCATGCCCGCCCTGTGGAATGTCCTCCCGTCAGATGTCAAGGAATAACTATCTGACTTTTCGAAGACACCTGAAGGCAGCCCTGTATAGGGAAGTTTTATTATGTTTTATATATGTTGGAAACTGCTCATAGTGGCTGGGGCATTCAGATGGGTGGGTTACAAATAATAAGATTATATCATTATTACAGTGGTACCGCAGGTTAAGAACTTAATTCGTTCTGGAGGTCCGTTCTTAACCTGAAACTGTTCTTAACCTGAGACACCACTTTAGCTAATGGGGCCTTCCACTGCCGCCGCGCCACCACTGTGCAATTTCTGTTCTCATCCTGAAGCAAAGTTCTTAACCTGAGGTACTATTTCTGGGCTAGTGGAGTCTGTAACCTGAAGCGTCTGTAACCTGAAGCATCTGTAACCCGAGGTACCACTGTATTAGTATTAGTTACCCATAAAGCTTGCATCACAGTCATGTAAAGTGAGGGGTGCTTTAGCTTTTTCCGTAATGTCAGGTGGCCAAGCCAGCTTTCCATCTTAGCTCAAACTGGTTGTGCCACTCTAGAGCTTTGTAAACTCTCTGAACTAGAAACATTTCCTGAGCGCATCAGAGATCCCCAGAGCAGGGAGTCATGACAGGGGAGAGCTCTGCCCCCTTCTGCACCTCCACTGTAACTACACCTTTCCTCCAACAACAGAAAGCATGACAAAGACCCGGCCATTAACAACCAGGAAGGAGAAGGGAGGCAGGGGAGGGTTATTTGTTTAACCTGCCCACGCTTTGGTAATGAATTATCCACCCTGCAACTGCTTGCAGCCGGCCCAGCTGTGTTAGAGGGCAGGCACCTGCTGAGCCGGGAGGTTACAGATGAGAAGCATAAAGAGTCATTAAAGCAGCTGTCTTGGTATTAATTAATGCTCATTTATATGTGTAACCACTGCAACCAAGTGAGAGGAGCATCTCAGTGAAAATCAGAGGCTGCCTATCCATCTCTGCACAGCCGGCCTCGCTTGCCCCCCTTGGCCATGCCTGTTCTCGCTCTCTCTTCCTGCTTCCAGTATTTACTCTTTCTTGAAGGGCAAAGCAACACCTTGAATCCAAAACAGCTGGGCTGACTCTTTCTTTCACACTTCTATCCACTGTTTTCTTGTGTTGTGTTCAAAGAATCGTAGAATTGTAGAGCTGGAAGGGTCTGCAAGGGTCATCTAGTCCAACCCCCTGAAATTCAATGTTTTGTCTTCATCCCATGCTGTCATCCCATCACCCCAAAGTCTGATACGATGAAGGGTAGTAGAAATGATTTAAATCAGGGGGACATGAGCCATTTTCAGTCCGTGGGCCACATTCACTCACTGATAGGCCTCTGGGGTCCACATGACCATGAAGGGTGTGGCCAAAAGTGGGTGTGCCCATTTACATTATTGTATGTGTCACACATTGGTGGTGCTGTGGGTTAAACCACAGAGCCTAGGGCTTGCCGATCAGAAGGTCGGCAGTTCGAATCTCCATGACAGGGTGAGCTCCCATTGCGCGGTCCCTGCTCCTGCCAACCTAGCAGTTCGAAAGCACGTCAAAGTGCAAGTAGATAAATAGGTACCACTCCGGCAGGAAGGTAAACAGCGTTTCCGTGCACTGCTCTGGTTCACCAGAAGCAGCTTAGTCATGCTGGCCACATGACCCGGAAGCTGTACTCCGCCTCCCTCAGCCAATAAAGCGAGATGAGCGCCGCAACCCCAGAGTCGGTCACGACTGGACCTAATGGTCAGGGGTCCCTTTACCTTTATGTGTCATACACATACAGGCATACAGCCCTCTCCACACACACTTAACTCCATTGATCCATGCAGATCAGCTCTCCAATCCTCAAAGTGGCCAATCTGATGATCAGGGATGGGGTGATTTGCAGTCCTTTGAGGGCTCTTGGCTTCACCCATGACAGCAGTGTGGGGGGGGGGGGAGTCTGGGCCAGCCAGAGGAAATGTCCTTTGGGACATTAGCCACCCCTATTTTAAATACAGTGGTACCTCGGGTTAAGTACTTAATTCGTTCCGGAGGTCTGTTCTTAACCTGAAGGTGTTCTTAACCTGAAGCACCACTTTAGCTAATGGGGCCTCCTGCTGCTGCCGCACCGCCGGAGCCCAATTTCTGTTCTTATCCTGAAGCAAAGTTCTTAACCTGAAGCACTATTTCTGGGTTAGTGGAGTGTGTAACCTGAAGTGTATGTAACCTGAAGCATATGTAACCCGAGGTACCACTGTAAATAAAAAGCACTGTGTTTGCTGGACAGTGCAGTAACACAGAGGGCAGTTTAGAGAGAAGAGTAGCAGAAGAGATTACCATCCCAAAGCTATGCATTGTCCCCCACAAACAACCTCTCCCTCCCCACAGCTGCTTTTCAGCCGGCTGGATTGTCGGAGAAAATGTGGGCAAAATAGCTGAGGATGAGAGGTTGCAAGTGTTAAATTAGTGGGTAGGGAAAAGATTAAGTTTCCTCATCTGCTGTTGCAATTGTAAAGTTAGAGAGCAGGTCAAGAGTTAAGTTTCACCCCCATCCCCACTGCTGCTGCTCTCCTGAAAATGCACCCCCATCCCAATGTGCTTTTGTAGAGTGAACACAGGGCTGAGAATCAGTCCTTGCTCACATGCCATTCCATCCCAGTCTATCCGACTGCCTGCATCTCTCTGAGAGCTGCTGCCTGCATTACACTTTTCTACTGTCATGGGTGCCTGAATTGGGGGGGGGGGACCAGGAATCCCACACATAGAGTAGCATGCTCTCTCTCCCCCTCCCCCTCCTTTCCCTGACTACATTTTGGGAGCCGCAATGTAACTCGTAATACGCCCGCAGCCTAATTGCTTATCAGGCAGCTCCAAATAATGACTTTGGTGTTTTGGAACGTTGACTAACAGCTGCGGATCAGTAATAGTGCTTGAGCTCGGTCAATCGCTCTGCAGTAAACCGGCATCCCGCCTTTCACATCCCATCAGGGCAATGAGCAAATTGCTCTTGTTCTCCAACCGCTAAACGGCGCCGTAACAACTCGGAGGGCAGCAAATGGGTAAAGGTGCAATTTTCTCCTTTCTTGCGGCCAAACCCAAACTCCTTTCTGGAATAGAGACACACTCTCAACCTGTTATTGTGTTTCCAATCTGTTTTCTTGCTATTGCTTCTCCACATTAAGTATCTGCAAATTGGGCCTTGGCACTTGATATGTGGGTGCCTGACACACCCAAGTCTCCTCGCTTGCACAGAGAGTGTAAAAGGAGGTCTGGTTCAAATCCGCAAGTCCATAGGTGGGTCGAGTTCTCTGGAGGAGGACAATTCGTCACATCTTTGAATTGCTATTTATAGAAAAGCAGAGGGGATTTTTCAGCCAGAGGGTTTCATTCCCGAATGGACAACTTTCCAGGGGCCTTGTGCTGGGGTGGGCGGGGCCAGATACAAGAGTGGGCAGAGCAATAGGTGTGGCTCGAACCTTGGTACAGTAGTAGGATTGCCATAAGTCCAGGATTTCCCGTACATAGCCGGGATTTGATCATCGGAAACAGTGTCAGGGCAGAAATCGCTGAAATGTCTGGGAAAATTCAGATGTATGGCAGCCCATTTGATGTATATATATGTACACACACACACATATCTCAACCCTATACTACTGTGACATTCCGTCTATGCCAAACACAGGGATTTCTGCACATGCACAGCTCCACATCCTCTTTCCAAGCAAGCCAGGGGCATTATCGCTTTTTGGATTGCACATTCAGCCAGGCAGAAGCATTCAAAGAGGGTGTGGCCTCTGGGAGGGGGCGTGGCTTGGATGCGGCCTAGGAAGAGCCCTGGGAACCAAACAGAAAGTCCCCAAGAGCCACATTCCGCTTCAGAGCTTACCAGTGACCAGTCACAGAACCTGCCTCTGACACTGTGGGACGCACAAGGGGGGCAACTTGCCAAGGTGCATCTGAACATGCACAGGATGCCTTCAGCCTACAGTATTGCTGACTTGTGACTTTCTTCTCCCTGCTGGCAAGACCAAGGGGCAGAGTCAAGGAGAACAGAACCTCAAGGACTGCAGGCTCAAATTTTGGCCTTCCTACCTTTTAAAATAATCATCCAAGGCCCACCTCTAGGTGCCCACACATTCAGAGGCCAGCTGTGCGGAAAGAGGGCCTGCCCTGTGGTGGCCCCCAGATTATGGGAGCTCAACCACAAATATATCCACATGGTGCCCTTCTTTGTTTCTTTTTAGGAGCCATCTGAAGTCTGTCCTATCCCCACATCAATTCAACGGCTTCTAATGGTATTAAGGTCCTTTTATTAAAGACTTTTACCTACTGTATCCCACTCCACAACTTCCTATTTCTGTTTTAATTTTTTAATCTGTTGGCTCTGCCATTTTATTATATTTTTGCATCTCTCTTTTTTCCTTTCCTTTCCCTTCTCTCTCTCTCTCTCTCTCTCTCTCTCTCTCTCTCTTTCTTTCTTTGCACCGTAAGGCCATCTTGACAAAAGGTGGGGCACAATTCTATTTTAATTTTTTAATGAAACAGCCAGGCATGGGCAAAGTGTGCCAGCATCTGGAGCTTACATGCTTTTTAGGATACCTCTGCTGGTTTCTTAGCAGAGTAAAGTTTTCCCAGACAGACTTTTCAAAGGCTGGTTGCTTAGCAACCCTGCTTCCTCTTTGACCATTAATAAGCAGGACCGCTAGCCTCTTAACATGGGGGTGCAAGATGAGGATGGGGAACCTATGGTCCTCTAGATGTTGGTGGACTACAGCTCCCACCCTCCCACCCATTCGTAAGATTTCTTACCTGCCCTTTCCCATAAGGTCTCAGAGTGAGTTACTACACTAAAAAATACTACAATAAAATAAACAAAACAGTTAGCAACCATAAAACCAGTGTAAAATAAATTAAAAACAATGCAAAAACAAAACAACCATTTAAAAAAATCCCATATATCAAAACAGTTTTTTTATATTAAAAAAAGTTTGAATACAAATGTAGAATGGGATGGATATTTCCACTTAAAAGGCTTGTTGTAAGAGGAAAGTCTTCAATAGGTGTCCAAAAGATGGCAGAGATTGCACCTGTCCAATATACAAATGGGAGCACATTGCTATGGGTGGGTAAAAGTAAAGGGACCCCTGACCATTAGGTCCAGTCATGGCCAACTATGGGGTTGTGGCACTCATCTCACTTTATTGGCCGAGGGAGCCGGCGTACAGCTTCCAGGTCATGTGGCCAGCATGACTAAGCTGCTTCTGGCGAACCAGAGCAGTGCACAGAAACACCGTTTACCTTCCCACCAGAGTGGTACCTATTTATCTACTTGCACTTTGACGTGCTTTCGAACTGCTAGGTTGGCAGGAGCAGGGAACAAGCAACGGGAGCTCACCCCATTGCAGGGATTCGAACTGCCGACCTTCTGATCAGCAAGTCCTAGGCTCTGTAGTTTAACCCACAGCGCCATCCGTGTCCCTATGGGTGGGTAGCACAACACTAAAAGCCAGTCTCTGATACTGGATGGAAAGGACCTGAGAACTCTAGAACAGGAGTAGGCTTCCCCTAACAATTAACAAACAACCGTTCCCAGGATTCTTTGAGGAGAGCCACGACTGTTTAGAGTGGAAATCATAGTGTTTTAAATGCAGAGTGCAGCTGGGCCTCCAGTCCCTGGCTCTCGGTTTTCTCCAGACTGATGCCCACGGCCCAGCCCTGACAGTTTCAATAGGTGCTCTTGTCTCTTGCGTGTAATGCCTACCCGCAAGGCAGTGAATGTGAAGGATGGGATCAGAAAGAAGCTGCTCTTGATGCTTTCGTTCTCTTCCTCCAGCCCACAACCTCTGTGCCTTTCCAGCAGGATCCCGGGATCGTTTTTCTCCCTGGCTAATTAGCATTGCGGATAATAAGCTGGTTTTGCAGATTTACCACGGACCAATGTCTCTGCTAACTGGGTTGTTTACACATCAGCTGGGTGTTTGTTTCCCCGTAAAGACAAACCTGAAATGGAAAACATGTTTATGTTCATCGAGAAAGTACTGGAATAAGGAGGACTGAATGCCTGGATGTTCTCTAAGCTGCAATGCTGACTCCATAATTTGGAGGGAAACAAATTGCCACGAGTGCTCTGGATCAAAGTGGTAGAAGCTCTTTGCCAAATACCACCCTGGGTGCCTTGCATTCTGTCTAAATGAGCCCTCCCTGCCAGTAAGTTGAGCTCAGAACCAGTTACTCTCCTCGACTGTCAAAGGGCTAGGCATTATGGTAGCCACATGACCTTCTTTACTGAAGACAATCTTCTATTTGGGACACGGGAGGCACTGTGGGTTAAACCACAGAGCCTAGGACTTGCTGATCAGAAGGTCGGTGGTTCGAATCCCCGCGATGGGGTGAGCTCCCGTTATTCGGTCCCTGCTCCTGCCAACCTAGCAGTTCGAAAGCACATCAAAGTGCAAGTAGATAAATAGGTACCGCTCTGGCGGAAAGGTAAACAGTGTTTCCGTGCACTGCTCTGGTTCGCCAGAAGTGGCTTAGTCCTGCTGGCCACATGACCCAGAAGTTGTACACCGGCTCCCTCGGCCAATAAAGTGAGATGAGCGCCGCAACCCCAGAATCGGCCACGACTGGACCTAACGGTCAGGGGTTCCCTTTACTTTACCTAGCCACATGACCTTCTTTACCGAAGACAATCTTCTATTTGAAGGGTTGTCATAAGAATTCTCCACTACAGTGGTACCTCAGGTTACATACGCTTCAGGTTACAGACTCCGCTAACTCAGAAATAGTGCTTCAGGTTAAGAACTTTGCTTCAGGATGAGAACAGAAATTGTGTTCCGGCGGTGCAGCAGCAGCAGGAGGCCCCATTAGCTAAAGTGGTGCTTCAGGTTAAGAACAGTTTCAGATTAAGTACGGACCTCTGGAACAAATTAAGTACTTAACCCGAGGTACCACTGTATTTGAAAGGGTCCTCTATTTCTAGGATGGAGAGCCTCACACCTGAGGGCCATATGCAGCCCTCCAGGCCTCTCTATCTGGTCCTCAGGATTCTCTCCAGGCCACACCCCTTCATTGCCCCTGCTTCACACCCTCCTTGAGTGTTTTTGCCTTGCTAGAATTTGTCCTCCAACTTGGGTCCTACTTCTTGTTTGCCTGGGGGGGAGGAAGGAAAAAAGAGGGGCTCTTGTATGTGTGTGGAAACCAGCCAATGAGCAAAGGTGACATTAGCACCTGTGACTCCACCCACTTTTGCTCCAGGCCCCACCCACCACTGCCATGCAGCCCTTGGAAAGTTGCCCAGAAGGAAATGTGGCCCTCTAGCTGAAAAAGGTCCCCCATCCCTACTACATTTGAAGGGAGAGTTCCAGTTCAAGTCCATATCCTCCAACATTTCTCTGATGAAAACAGAGATGTCCTATTCCATAACATTAATGAAAATGATATTTTTATTATTTATACCCTGCCTATCTAACATGGGACTCAGTTACATTAGTCAAGAAACAGTGTTTTGAATGTGTTATAAACATGCAACACCAGATGGCACCAGAGAGCAAAAAATAAATTTCTAAGCCATTTTCCATAGCATTCCCCCCCCCCCCCCTTTTGTTATAACAATTTAATTTCTGACTTATTTATAGTGGTTTTCCTCCCTGTGTGTAGATCCACCCTGGGTTGCCCCAGCCACTATGGGTGGCTTCTAACATATATAGAAACATTTGTTGTTGTTGTTGTTGTTTAGTTGTTTAGTCATGTCCGACTCTTCGTGACCCCATGGACCAGAGCATGCCAGGCATTTCTGTCTTCCACTGTCTCCCGCAGTTTGGTCAGACTCATGTTTGTAGCTTCGAGAACACTGTCCAACCATCTCGTCCTCTGTCGTCCCCTTCTCCTTGTACCCTCAATCTTTCCCAACATCAGGGTCTTTTCCAGGGAGTCTTCTCTTCTCATGAGGTGGCCAAAGTATTGGAGCCTCAGCTTCAGGATCTGTCCTTCCAGTGAGCACTCAGGGCTAATTTCCTTAAGAATGGATGCGTTTGATCTTCTTGCAGTCCATGGGACTCTCAAGAGTCTCCTCCAGCATCATAATTCAAAAGCATCAATTCTTCGGCGATCAGCCTTCTTTATGGTCCAGCTCTCACTTCCATACATCACTACTGGGAAAACCATGGCTTTAACTATGCGGACCTTTGTTGGCAAGGCGATGTCTCTGCCTTTTAAGATGCTGTCTAGGTTTGCCATCGCCTTTCTCCCAAGGAGCAGGTGTCTTTTAATTTCGTGACTGCTGTCACCATCTGCAGTGATCATGGAGCCCAAGAAAGTAAAATCTCTCACTGCCTCCATTTCTTCCCCTTCTATTTGCCAGGAGGTGATAGAAACATAATAAACCATTAAATATTTTTTAAAAACCTTCCCTATACAGGGCTGCCTTCAGATGTCTTCTAAAGGTTGTATAGTTACTTATCTCCTTGGTTTGGGGGGGGTCGCATAACTCCATACCCTCCAACATTTCCCCGATGAAAATAGGGGTGTCCTAAGGAAACGCGGGACATTCTGGGATTAAATCAGAAACCGGGACGGCTTCTGTAAATCCAGGAAAATAGGGGCACTTGGAGGGTCTGCAAGTCTGTCTGAAAGATAAAGAAGATGAGTGAGGGAGGGCAGGCATGAAGGTGTCCATCAGAACTGAGCCCCTGGAGAACAGCAAAGTGAGCAAGCAGGAACACACAGAGGTCACCTGGCCACAGTCTCCCCTGCTACGGCTAGATGGACTACATTTCTATTTAAATTAGACTCATTATTTCTAAATCTGTGTCTATGCATACAAATGAGCACGTTTTAGACAAATGAGGACCTTCTTTTGTTCTCCTTTGTCAGTGATGCATTTCCACTCGTTTTGGGAGCAATGTTTATTTGGAGGCCCCTGAATACTGCTTGCCGACTTCCCATAACTGGCCATCTGTCTGGCCACCAGGAGAACAGGATGCCAAACTCGATGTGCCGCCGGCCTGATCCTGCAGGGCTGTGGCGATGTTCTCATGTTCTAACTTCATGTACGCAGAGCAAGAGGGCACTTTGGGGGCAGGGGAGGAGAATCAGCAGGCAGTGATCATAGCTGTCAACTTTTCCCTTTTCTTGCGAGGAACCCTATTCGGAATAAGGGAATTTCCCTTTAAAAAATGGGAACGTTGACAGCTATGGCAGTGATGCATTTTAGGCGCATCCAAGATGGGCACAACCACAGACATGCCAAACCTGGAAGTGACCCGAAAACATCACAAAAACATCACAAAAGGGGCGGGGTGGAGGTAGAATGGGGTGTTTGCAGGCTTTTCCAATGGTGTTTCAAATATATGTGATTTCACTAAAACATGTGGTGGTGCCTTTGGACCAGCTCCAAGGATAGACCCACTGAAAGCGCATTTATCATCCCTCTTCCCTGAACACAGCCCCCAGGACAGGGTTGAGGCCTTCTTGGCATCTTTGAACAAACCACAGCCTGGTTTTGTTTATTGATCCGGAAAACAAGAGCCTGCAGGCAACTGCCTCCTTCTCAGCAGTGGCTTCAGGAGCTGCTCAGTGACACAGAACTGGCAACTTTGCAGCACAGCGTAGATCTGCTCAGCTGAGCCATAGGGCTAGCTAGGAACACTCTTCCTCGTCTCTCTGTGTGTCTTATTGCTAATGTCTGCATCCCAATCAGCCAGTAAGAACAAACTAATCCTCAGGTGGCAGACTCACATTGCATCCTCTGCACAAATTCCCTGATCCATGTCAGCAACTCTGATTGCCTTGCCTGCATCTCTCTGGTATACCCTCTGGCCATTGTTTATGGAAAGACAGTGCTTCACATCCTCTGCTCCACTGAGCCAGTCTTCCCAGTCTTGTGATGGACATTTGGGTGCAACTCAGCTTGCTAAGAGGGGTTTGCAGGGGTTAAGATAGAATAAGGGACCTTCAGCTTCCTAGACTATCCTTTTACCTCTCCTTTCCTCTCTGGCAATCCCTTGTAGCCAAGTAAGAGTGTCTTCCATGAACATGGTCTTAGCAGTGAGTCCGTAAGTGACTGTGGAGGCCAGTTCTGGATCCACACGTCTTTCCACAGTGGGAACATATGTTTCCAGGCAGGGCTTGATCACAGTGAGGGTTTGCCATATGTGCCTTCCTCTTAGAACATTTCTCCCTTTTGTCCTGAGTTCAAGTGTCTTCAAAGTCCAGTACACCTTTGATAAAGGCGCTCACAGACCTGTGTTTCCCAATTGTCAGTGTTTATACTCCATTTTTAAAGATTTGCCTTGAGGGAATCTTTAAATCTCTTTTGTTGACCACCAGCATTACGCTTTCCATTTTTAAGTTTGGAATAGAGTATTTGCTTTGGAAAACGATAATCAGGCACCCGAACAACATGACCAATCCAACAAAGTTGATGTTGAAGAATCATTACTTCAACACTGGTGATCTTTGCTTCATCCAGTACACTGGCATTAGTTTGCCTGTCTTCCCAAGTGATATGTAAAAAATTTCGGAGACACCATTGATGGAATCTTCCAAGGAGTTGGAAATGGTGTTTATACGTTTTACCTCTATCACTGTGCTGACTTCTCTCTTACTCTTTGATGTTTAGACATATACCGTATTTTTCGCCCTATAAGACGCACTTTTTCCCCTCCAAAAATGAAGGGGAAATGTGTGTGCGTCTTATGGGGCGAATGCAGGCTTTCGCTGAAGCCTGGAGAGCGAGAGGCGTCGGGGCACACCGACGTCTCTCGCTCTCCAGGCTCCAGGAAGCTATCCGCAAGCCTTGCACGCCCGGAGGGAGTTCCCCCGGGCGCGCAAGGCTTGCGGGCGGCAGCCTGCAGCGCGGAGCGTGGGGCGCCCTCCGGAGGACGCCCAGTGCTTCGCGCAGGTGTCCGCTAGCCTTGCGCACCCGGGGATCTCCCCCGGGAGCCGAAGGCTTGCGGGCGGCAGCGCGGAGCACGGGGCACCCTTCGGAGGCCGCCCCGTGCTCCGCGCAGGTGTCCGCTAGCCTTGCGCACCCGGGGATCTCCCCCGGGAGCCAAAGGCTTGCGGGCGGCAGCGCGGAGCACGGGGCACCCTTTGGAGGCCGCCCCGTGCTCCGCGCTGGTGTCGGCAAGCCTTGCGCACCTGGGGGATCTCCCCCCGAGAGCGCAAGGCTTGCGGGCGGCAGCAGGCAGCGCGGAGCACGGGGCAGCCTCCGAAGGGTGCCCCATGCTCCGCGCTGGTGTCAGCAAGCCTTGCGCACCCGGGGGATCTCCCCCCGGGAACGCAAGGCTTGCGGGCGGCAGCCGGCAGCACGGATCACGGGGCGCCCTTCGGAGGCCGCCCCGTGCTCCGTGCAGGTGTCCGCTAGCCTTGCGCACCCGGGGTTCCCCCCCCCCGTGAGCGCAAGGCTTGCGGGCGGCAGCCTGCAGCGCGGAGCACGGGGCGCCCTCCGGAGGACGCCCAGTGCTTTGCGCAGGTGTTCGCTAGCCTTGCACACCTGGGGATCTCCCCCGGGAGCCGAAGGCTTGCGGGAGGCAGCGCGGAGCACGGGGCACCCTTCGAAGGCCGCCCCGTGCTCCGCGCAGGTGTCCGCTAGCCTTGCGCACCCGGGGATCTCCCCCGGGAGCCGAAGGCTTGCGGGCGGCAGCGCGGAGCACGGGGCACCCTTTGGAGGCCGCCCCGTGCTCCGCGCTGGTGTCGGCAAGCCTTGCGCACCCGGGGGATCTCCCCCCGGGAACGCAAGGCTTGCGGGCGGCAGCCGGCAGCACGGATCACGGGGCGCCCTTTGGAGGCCGCCCCGTGCTCCGCGCTGGTGTTGGCCAGCCTTGCACACCCAGGGGATCTCCCCCTGAGAACGCAAGGCTTGCGGGCGGCAGCTGGCAGCGCGGAGCACGGGGCGCCCTTCGGAGGACGCCCCGTGCTCCGCGCTGGTGTTGGCAAGCCTTGCGCACCCGGGGGGCGCGTGGGGCGCCCTGAAACAGAGGGCTCCCCATGCTTCGGACTGTAGCCTGCCGCCCGACGCGCGGGGCGCCCTGAAGCATAGCGCCCCTCACGCCAGGCAGACACGGGCCAGCCCCACAAGCTCGGGGGACAGCGGGGAGGCGCAGCACCGCCATCCCACTGTTCCCCGACCTGGTTTTGGGGGGGAAAATAAAGGAATTTTTTTTCCTTTATTTCCCCCCCACAAAAAAAGTAGGTGCGTCCTATGGGACGGAGCGTCCTATGGGACGAAAAATACGGTAAGTCTTAAGTTGCATCCTCTGTACAATTTCCTGCTCCTCTGCACAAACTTTCTTTGGACCTCCAGGCTAGCTCCTGCAGCCAATGGGAAACTGCACACGCCTCCTCTGCACTGGAAGGAGCGCCGGAAATAACTTTTGCACACTCCAGCCCATTGCAGCACCTGCGGGACCGTGAACTGGCCGAAGCCACAAAAACTTTGCCGATCCCTGATCTTCTTCATAAACCTGTTCTGGGTTCTATATCTTGCTCACGCTACAGTGTGACAGGAGAGTGTGATGGAAAGCTGACCTGACTTTTGTATCCGTGAACCTGGGGGACTTTCAAAAGGCGGGGTTCTACTCTCAAAACTGTCACTGAAAGAGCATAAACTTCTTTCCTGGACATATGCAACTTTCTGAACCCTGGCTGTTATCTATATATAAAGTACTCTGACTTTGTGCCAAAGTATTTGTGTGTTGGGGGCGGGGGAGGGAGGTGAATAGGTTTGTGTGTGCTCCGTAAACTTCAGGGTTAATGACAGCCTTCCTGGCCGCAGCCCGCAAGAGAAAGATGGATTGTGTAGCTTGAGAGCAATTTTGGGACCCACTCAAGCTTTATGCCACGCTGTGAAATCTCAATGCACCTCGTCGAGACTCAAAATTGGTTTACATTCCCCTCTATGAGTTTATGGGTTAGTAAAAGCTGATTTATTCCATTCACTTGCCACTTCAGGATATTACTGCAAAGGCATCTGTTGGGAGAAAGCTTGGCTCTCATTATAAACTTGCTTAAACTGTGCCCCTGTTGTCAGAGACGATGGGTGGGGAGTTTGGGTTGAACCTGTGGCAGAAAAGAAACTCTTAAAGCCTGAGCCTGCCTATAACACAAGCTCTGGGCTCTCAGCTAAATAAAGGCAGGAATGGCCAATTTAAATACCGTTGTGGACTTGGGGGGGGACCCCTTAAACCCTGGAAATTAATAAATGTTAGGATTTTGATTATTTGGGATGTGAAGGGAGAATTGCAAGCTGCCTATGCAAAATGACCCGGCCAAGCTGGGGCCATTAAGAAACAATACAGAGCCATTGAGAGCCATTGGCAATGCAAGAGAAATGTCATCCACCCTTTGCCGTGAGGTGTGACTGGGGGTTTGGACAGTTGCCAGGGTAAGTGGGTGTGAGGTGAGGTGACAAGAATTCTGGGAAGAAGAAGGAAGACTGGGAGCCATCTTGGGCAGGCTGGCTGAAGGCTGGCAGCACTGCTGTGGGTGACAAGCCCCTCTTGAAATGACTATGCTGTAAGATCTGGACAAAGCCAACGTTACCAGCAACCTGCTTATGCATTCTGTTGTGCAACAAGGTTCCACTGGTGCAAAACGTATCGCTAAGAGACTTTTAACTTAGTGCTGCATTGGATGCAACCTATTATCTACAAAATTGAAAAAGAGAGAGGTGTAGCATTACATTGTAGGAGATCTCCATCTCTGACAACATGAATCCTTCTCCCTCCCTTTCTATCTGTGAGTGAAACTGTGGACAAACATTTTACGGTGCCTTCTGCAAAATTTAGCAGGGCTTCTGAGGAACACGGAAAGTAATCTCAAGGGTTGGATACAGGCTGTTGTCTGCCAGTCCGTGATCCTTGGGCTAAGTTTTGTTGATTAGACGTCTGCCTTTTAATCAAACAATTATAGTTTAACTACATGGGCATACATCCAAAACCTCGACAAAGGTTCCTTTGCGAGATGTCGAGGAAAAAATGTAAGATAATGCAAATTT
Organism: Podarcis gaigeae; assembly: GCF_964106915.1. Lineage (NCBI taxonomy): Eukaryota > Metazoa > Chordata > Lepidosauria > Squamata > Lacertidae > Podarcis > Podarcis gaigeae. The sequence goes on along the minus strand of NC_139692.1, from coordinate 21,535,344 downwards.
AATGAACAAGACATACCATTCAGGGGTAGAAACAAAAGACACAATTAGTATTTTCAGTTTTGTGCAATTCAGTAGTAGACCAGAATCACAATGACCTCAAACAATAACCCAGAATTATACACAGCACCATCTAGCCATTATTTGGTTAACTAAATTTATATACCAGACAAAATGACCAAGCTTTAGTCACCTGTCTAAAACATTCATTAAAAATGCCAATAAAAAACAAACATTAGAAATAAGTTATATAAAAATATAAAAAATAAGTCAGTAGTGTTTTTTTAAAAAAAAAACCTTAGAATCATAGAACTGGAGAATTGGAGGGGACCCCAGTGGTCATCTAGCCCAACCCTCTGCTAAAGAATCCCTAACAGATGGCTATCCAGCCTCTGTTTGAAAACCTCCAATGAATGAGAGGCCCCACCTTATGAGTTCCGCTGTCAAACAGCGCTTGCAGTCAGCAGGTTCTTCCTCATGTTTAGTTGGAATCTCCTTTCTCATAATTTGAATCCATTGGTTCTGATCCTTCTTTCTGGAGCAGCAGAAAGCTCCATTTTCCTTGTGACAGCTGTTTAGATATCAATGGGCCGAGTGTCCCTAAGTGTAGGTGCTGCCACACTAAGGGATCAATTTCTTGCAAGTGCAGAAAGACCATTGTGTGGCACTTATAAACATGCCAGTTCTGTGGATCTAAATTCAGCTTTGCTGGTTTAAATGCTTTAAATGAGCAATCCACCATTCATAATCTGTAAAGGTAAAGGGACCCCTGACCATTAGTTCAGTTGTGGCCGACTCTGAGGTTGCAGCGCTCATCTTGCTTTATTGGCCAAGGGAGCCGGTGTACAGCTTCCGGGTCATGTGGCCAGCATGACTAAGCCACTTCTGGTGAACCAGAGCAGTGCACAGAAATGCCGTTTACCTTCCTGCCAGAGAGGTACCTATTTATCTACTTGCACTTTGACATGCTTTCGAACTGCTAGGTTGGCAGGAGCAGGGACCAAGCAATGGGAGCTCACCCTGTTGTGAGGATTCAAACCACCGACCTTCTGATCAGCAAGTCCTAGGCTCTGTGGTTTAACCCACAGCGCCACCCACATCCCTCATAATCTGTAGCTCTGATCAAAACAGTTACTTCAGCAGCACTCTTGGAGTATCTCACCACTCAGAGATTGGAGTGCGCACAAACAACAGAGAGGTTTAGACTTGCATGCCAAGGCGCCTCAGCCACAAAGTTCCCAAGAGAACAATAAAACACACTGACACAGAATATTTTGGTTTACGGGTTCAGATAGGGCACAACTTTATTGGTTACAGATGTGAGCAGTTTGGCCTAGCCACTGGGGTGAAGCCAGGCTATATCTTGACTCCTGCCCATCTACAGGGAGTCCACGGAAGAGTAAACCACCGATAGGGGGTTCCCTATAACTTACATCAGCTAGTGGCAGCCCAAGGGGTCCCCATGGGGGTTGTGACATGGCCCTAGCCCATGTCCACGCTTTGGACAGGATCCACACCTCAGCTCCCTTTAACCGGATACCCTTACTGAGGAGGGGCAGGCGAAGGCAACAACCTCCCCTCCAACCAAACAAAAGTTTACCCAATGCCTAACCTCACAAAAGTTGTGATGATTGCTACTAGGTAGGTGAAAACCCAATGGCCAGTGCCAATTTGCCAACTGGAGAAAAAAATCCTACCTGGCCGCAACAACATGGCGACCAACAATTGCCATAGCAAGGTCATATCAGAGCAGAGCATGACAAGAGTGTGGGTGGGCAGGGTGATCCGACAAAGAGGTAAGGAAGAGGGAGCCAGCCGGCTACACCAAGATTAAATGGCCCATGGCCTGGCAGAAGGCCCATGGCCTGTCCTGGCAGCAGATTCCCCCTACGCCGGAAAACTGTTGAGGTTTGGCTGACTGGCTGCAACGCCGTACACCAGATAAAAGGTGAATGGACTTAGCAGGACTTTCAGATCACTCCTATCTTCCTTTGTCTTAAGCACCTGGGAGCTAAGTCTGATGCAGACTGCCAAGTCTGAGATGCTCTAACATTTCCCTTTATATTTCTGCACCGTTAGGAGCTCATGTGGTCCTCTGGGCCTCATCTCTATCTTTCCCTTTCCCAGATTCACCCCCCTCCTTCCCACCCACCCCTTCCTAAACCCTTTTCTCATTTAGAGCCTGGCTGTCTCGACTTTGGAAGCTTGGTAGTAAAAACCCAATTTTAAAACAATTTGAAAGCAATTTTTGCAGGAGCCTCCTGATAAGAGGCAGAGCTACTAGCACCAGCACCATTAGACAGGATCAAAACAGTCACTTGGCACTAAGTGGGGGTGAGGAGGAAAGCAGGGAGAGCTGCCTCGAAGGCTGCTGTTTACTGGGACTGGATGTGTTAAAGTCTGGTGTGTGCTTTTCCGAGTTGGGAATGCTTGGAAACTTTTAGATGGCAAGGAAATAAATCAATGTATATCACCCCTTCTGCTTATTGGGCCTTGATCTGTTCTGCCTGAAAAAGCACTTGGGTAAACACCTAGCAATTGCTCAGTCAAGTTAAGAGTACAATTCTATGCATGCTTACTCAAAAGCAAGGGCAATTAAGTTCAACAGGGCTTACTCCTAGGGAAGCGGGCATAGGATATTGCTAGCCAAGATGTACAAATCGACAAATGTAGACAGCAAATAAACTCCACTGTGAGAGGACTGCTGTAATACTGAATTAACGCTTGCATTTGCCCTCTGAATCCATTCTGCATTCAGTCTCCCGTGGTCCCAGTTCAGCACTCATTCAGTCATGGTTCTGAGTCTGCACTTGCTCAGGCTTAGTTCTGCTCATTGAACACAACTGTTTATTGAAACTGGTTTCTTTCTTCTTTTTACAAAGAACAAAGGCAAAAACAGGGAAATTAAAAAACAGCTGAAACTTTAAGACAGCCTTAACAGCACAGTCCTTGAAAACGAAACTGAGCTCCCACTAAGTTCAGTGGTGCTTAAAGGTAAAGGTACCCCTGGCAATTACCGTATTTTTTGCTCTATAAGACGCACCAGACCACAAGGCGCACCTAGTTTTTGGAGGAGAAAAACAAGAAGAAAAATATTCTGAATCTCAGAAGCCAGAACAGCAAGAGGGATCGCTGCGCAGTGAAAGCAGCAATCCCTCTTGCTGTTCTGGCTTCTGGGATAGCTGCACAGCCTGCATTCGCTCCATAAGACGCTCACACATTTCCCCTTACTTTTTAGGAGGGAAAAAGTGAGTCTTATACAGCAAAAAATACGGTAGGTCCAGTCGCAGACGATTCTGGGGTTGCACGCTCATCTCACTCTATAGGCCGAGAGAGCTGGCATTTGTCCGCACACAGCTTCCAAGTCATGTGGCCAGCATGACTAAGCCGCTTCTGGCGAACCAGAGCAGCACACAGAAACGCTGTTTACCTTCCTGCAGGAGTGCTACCTATCTATCTACTTGCACTTTGACGTGCTTTCGAACTGCTGGGTTGGCAGGAGCAGGGACCGAGCAACGGGAGCTCACCCCGTTGCGGGGATTTGAAGTGCCGACCTTCTGATCGGCAAGCCCTAGGCTCTGTGGTTTAGATCACAGTGTCAGCCTTGAACTTCCTCAGTTACAACAAAGGGGGGCGTTTCTGATTCTTTCCCCTCCCTCCAGTGGCGGAGAGCAGGAGGGGGTGGGGGTGGTGTGCATCCCAGGGGCGGGGCACGCTACCTGCAGGGGTATGGCGCCCAGCACGGGTGGGGGGGCAGCCGCGATGGCACCCCACTGGAATCGTGCTGCCGGGGGGCGGTGCGCTCCCCCCGCACTCCTCTTCCTCCGCCAGTGCCTCCCTCTCCTCTTTTTCATTTTAATCTTTCTTCGTTGCCTTTATACACTCTTCACAATAGATAAATCAGTAGATGTGCAAGCTATAACTGCAAATCGTTTAGGATCTTAGCTTTAAAGGTCGGTAACCTGAGGGAAGGAATAAACGAAATGAGTGGAAGGGGACCAGAACAAATAAAGGTTGGCTTATATTTTTATCATTATTAATTTTTTGATTATTACATTTACTGTAACACCAGCTTTCCCTGCAAGGCATACATGACTCTTCCCCCTCCCCCTTTATCTCCACAATAACTTTTCAAAGCAGTGAGTCAGTGACTAGCCCAGCTTAACCCTGTGGGGATCTGAATCTGGGGTTCCCTGACCTAAGTTCATCACCCAAAGCCTCCCCCTCAAAGCCCTTGGACTTCAACTTCCACCCACCCCAGCCAGCATGGCCAATGCTCAGGGATGGTGGTAACTTAGTTCAATAACATCTGGAAGGATTCAGGTTTCCTGCTTCTGCTCTAACCACTGCACCATACTGTTTCAGCGTATGTTCTCTCCCCCCCCCCCATGTGTGTGTGTCTGGTGGGACATCATGGAGAAGGTACAGGGACAGATCTGAAAGAACAGGCAGGTTGACAGGTGCCCCTTCAGGTGTTTTTGTTAGAAATAGTGTGATGTTGGTTGAACTGACCTGCACCAGTCCAAATTCCAGCAGCCACAGTCTGTATGAATTGAAGCAGTCTTCAAGGGCAGCCCCAGGTATAATGAGCTACAGCAATCCAGTTGGGCATTTACCTGAGCGTGGGCCATTGTCATCAAGCCAACTCTATCCAAAACCTCCTTGGTTCATCCCGCACCTTCTTTGAGAGCCAGTGTGGTGTAGTGGTTAAGAGCGGTAGACTCGTAATCTGGTGAACCGGGTTCGCTTCCCCGCTCCTCCACATGCAGCTGCTGGGTGACCTTGGGCTAGTCACTCTTCTCTGAAGTCTCTCAGCCCCACTCACCTCACAGAGTGTTTGTTGTGAGGGAGGAAGGGAAAAGAGAATGTTAGCCGCTTTGAGACTCCTTCGGGTAGTGATCCAAACTCTTCTTCTTCTTTCAGGACATGTTTATGGGCGTAGCCAGGACTCCCCTCTGCATTTAAGCTTGCAATTGGCAGGGCCAAATCAGCAACATGGACAACAGTAATTGGAACCAGACCTGAAGTGCATAATATTCCATCTTCAGGTCTCTGAACTCTGTTGCTGGGACTAACAGTTCAGGAGGCAGAAAGCCCTGCCTTGTTGACCAGGCAAGGACAGAAAGTCAGCTTCATTTGTGCCTGACCTAACCACTCAAGAGGTCACATACAGTTTGTCCATTACAGACACTGATACTATCAACCTCTCTTCCTGATTCTGAAGCTAAAGGCAGCCCTAGCACCAATGCACACAAAAGCCTGAGATATAAACATGCCATACCCTTTCCAAAGGGCAGCGGAATTCCTTGAAACCACTTCTTAATTTAGCATTCATCCTGATCTGCTTACAGATGTTGGTTAAGCTATGCCCAGTCTTTATTAAGCATTTGTTCTTATTTGTTTTCAGAGTGGCTATATGACAATGAGCATCCATCCTGATTTTTTGTGTGTGGCATATTTACATGTCTTCCTGTTCATCATTCATCCACCCCACACTTTTCATTGCATTTCCACATCACTTTCCAAACCACAAAAATTCCAGTTGTTGTTTCTTTTAAGTGTATTAGTTGCAACAGGGTGCTTTAATCCACTTTAAATGTGCAAACCTAACATGCCCTTGAATCCCTGCTGCAAAATACTGGACATTGCGTGTCTATTCCCGCCCCCTCCCACTGAATGGAATAAATAAAGACACAGGACACGGAATTTAGGTTAATGGGCGAAAAATGGCCACAACTTTATTGATTACAGGTAAGAGCGGTATTGGCTTTAGGTATTGGCCCTATCAGACTAACCGGTATAACCAGGAAGGGTTAAGCACCAACCGGGGGAGCCCCCGAGATGCACATCCGTAGGCGCTCCCCAAGGGGTTACCGCTCGGGAGCGCGCTTTAGGCCCTAGCCTCCGTAGGTTTCGGACGAGGCGACGCCCCCCAGAGTCCTTTAACGAACTACCCTTCAGCATTTTGGGGGAGGTGATGGCGTTCCTCCCCCCCATCTCATTTGCATAACAATACCCCTGCCAATGCCTAACCGCCAAAACCAAGAAGTTGTGACGTTTGCTACGAGGTAGGCGAAAAAACCAAGTTTTTTCCAAGCAGCTGCTGGAAGGAAAGAAAGGGGCAAGTATGGGCTATCCCGACCTTAAATGCCCCTTACTCGCCCCGCCCCCGCCACCAGCCGATTGGCTGGCGCGATGAATAATGCATACTAATGATCCCGGGATTCCCTTGTTCTCGCGGGGCTGTAGTCAGCCCTGCGAGAGTGTGAATGGGTCGTGAGAACCGCAAAACCCCCTCCTCCTGATGTCAGAAGTGGCATTGTGGTGCAACCTCTAGATCTCAGTCTGGATTGGGCTCTTGACAGTGAGGCCATAAATCAGGGTAAAGCAAATATAGTCATACCTCGGGTTGAAGTAGCTTCAGGTTAAGCATTTTCAGGTTGCGCTCCACCGTGACCTGGAAGTAATGGAGTGTGTTACTTGTGGGTTTTGCTGCTCGCAGATGCGCAGATGCTCAAAATGACATCACGCATATGTGCAGAAGCAGCGGGTCGTGACCCGCGCACGCGCAGACGCACGGTTGTGTTCGCTTCAGGATGTGAACGGGGCTCCGGAATGGATCCCATTCGCATCCAGAGGTACCACTGTATGACAATTCAAAGCTGTGATCACATGTGAGGGAAAGCAAGTCTGCCCTCCAAGGGGAGCCTTCAAAACCTCCAAGGGAACATAGCATGGAATCAAGGTGGGTCTCACAAAAAGGTAGTATCGCAGTCATGTCTGAAAATAAGGAAGAGACATGGGGAAGGACTGGGGCAAAGGTTCCCAAACTTTTCCTTCCATGAACTCATCCCCAGTGCCTGCTACCCTCTACTATGAAAATCATTATTCAGAATAGCGGCTTGCACAACCCACTAAGGAAAATACCGATACAATACATTTCAAAATGGTAACAATTAATTGCACAGATATTCAAAATCCAATTAAAACTACTTAATTCAATTAATTCAACAAAATTGATGAACTTGATCCAGTGATACAAGATTTTTCAAACCCAATAGTCATTTACACCCCAACGACTCCCTGCTGCCACCTTGCCTCTTAGTGCCTCCCCTAAGGGGCAGTACCACCCACTTTGGGATCCGTTTGACTAGAGCTCTCCATAAGTGGATGGAGCCAGGGGCAGAGGAAGGGGGTGCGGGGGGTCACCCCGGGTGTCACCACTGAGGGGGGTGACAAAATGCTAGGCAGCACTCACCACGGGGCCTGCAGCACGCCCAAGCCATGCATCTCTCCTGGGAGTGACGCAGTGACTTGAGCGCCCACAGGCTTCCCCCAAATGGTCCACCCGCCACCTCCCCCTCCGCTGTAAGGTGGCTGAGTGGGAGGAGGCAGGCAGACTCCTTGGAGGCCCCGCAGAGCATCCTGTCCCAGCTTTCCCTGCCCCTGGGTGCAGGGCACATGCACCACCCCAGGCACCAGATCAGCTTTCTCTGCCACTGGATGGAGCCAGTCTAAAAGTCACCCAAAGCAGAGATGTGGCATTACATTTCGCAGAAACAATGCTCTGCCTGGGTCTTGACTGTGTTCTCCAAAGATTTTTGTGCATCTCTTCCACTGAATAGCAGTATTAACGACTGCGCTTCGGGTGACGTGATCATCTTTTCATCCAAAGCTCTAGCTGTGCCTCACAAATAACATCTAATTAAGTCTCAATGAAGAGGGAGATGTGCCTTCTATTGACTTCTTTTTCTCCCCGGCTTGATATAAAACCCAAGAAAGAACTTGAATATTGTTTTGGCTGTTTCTTTTCTTTCATTCCCATTATGGAGCCTTACTGCTGACGCTGATGGAAACACTCATATCTGTGTCTCTTCCAGGACTGAGACACCCAAAGCCTGCCCCTGGTTAGAATTAGAAGATTAGCATCCAGGAAATTTATATTAGACTCTGAACGGCTGACAAGGCCTTGCCGACCTTTGCAGAGAGAATGCATGTCCTGGAGAGCCTGACTGGGTGGCTGAGTGAGTTTTCCGAATCTTAAGTTCTGTTCACCCCATCTCCACTGCTAATTTTTTTTAAGGCTGCGTGAAAATTCATACCTCTTTTCAAACACATTTCCACATATACACATTTTGTGTACTCCATTGTGCCTTGTGTAATATCGTTACACCCTGATCACCAAGCAGCAAGAGACTCCTGAGGGTTCAGTTCCCTCAGAAAAGATCTGCAGAGACTGCAGTGTCTTTAAGATATATGGTTTTATTTACACATATAGGCAACCTGAGCATAGGATGGAGTAGCTCAAGGCAATAATACCTTGAAGTCCAGCACAATGCAAACAGAGAGCATGGCATATATCTGTGTCTCCAGCTTCCAGCTCAGCTCACACCCATTTGTCTCTATGGCAACCTCTTTGGACTTGTAAATTGCGGTACTTAACGAGCCAGCTGAAACCATTCCCTAGACAAAGGAATTGGTTTGGTAAGATCACTCTTATGCATTCTGAACACACACAGGATCACAGGTTTGGAAATGAGCATAGGGCATAATCCAGACTGACGCCCTTCAACTCATAAGAATATTTATGCATGGAAGCAATCCCTCTCCCCCTTTTTTTTTGCTTTATTAAAGATTCAGTGCAGCCAGCAGGTATAGAAATAATATCACATCTCTTAACAGCTGCTGATGGGCTGATTTCAGAACACTGGAAACAAACAAGAACTCCAACTATAGAAAAATGGATTATGTGCAAGAAAATGGATGATGGACTCAAGGGCATCCTGATCAAATTTGCAGATGACACCAAACTGGGAGGGGTGGCTAACACCCCAGAGGACAGGATCACACTTCAAAATGACCTTGACAGATTAGAGAACTGGGCCAAAACAAACAAGATGAATTTTAACAGGGAGAAATATAAAGTATTGCACTTGGGCAAAAAAAATAATGAGAGGCACAAATACAAGATGGGTGACACCTGGCTTAGGAGCAGTACATGTGAAAAGGATCTAGGAGTCTTGGTTGACCACAAACTTGACATGAGCCAACAGTGTGACGCGGCAGCTAAAAAAGCCAATGCAATTCTGGGCTGCATCAATAGGAGTATTGCATCTAGATCAAGGGAAGTAATAGTGCCACTGTATTCTGCTCTGGTCAGACCTCACCTGGAGTACTGTGTCCAGTTCTGGGCACCACAGTTCAAGAAGGACACTGACAAACTGGAATGTGTCCAGAGGAGGGCAACCAAAATGGTCAAAGGCCTGGAAATGATGCCTTATGAGGAACGACTAAGGGAGCTGGGCATGTTTAGCCTGGAGAAGAGGAGGTTAAGGGGTGATATGATAGCCATGTTCAAATATATAAAAGGATGTCACATAGAGGAGGGAGAAAGGTTGTTTTCTGCTGCTCCAGAGAAGCGGACACAGAGCAATGGATCCAAACTACAAGAAAGAAGATTCCACCTAAACATTAGGAAGAACTTCCTGACAGTAAGAGCTGTTCGACAGTGGAATTTGCTGCCAAGGAGTGTGGTGGAGTCTCCTTCTTTGGAGGTCTTTAAGCAGAGGCTTGACAACCATATGTCAGGAGTGCTCTGATGGGGTTCCTGCTTGGCAGGGGGTTGGACTCGATGGCCCTTGTGGTCTCTTCCAACTCTATGATTCTGTGATTCTATGAAATGTACAACCTTTTTATCCGCAGTGACTCTGCAGAATTTTAGGCTCTAGCGATGAGGTGGTCCTTCTTTGTTTTGATGGAATGTGTTTCAAGAAATTGTATGCACAACCAGTCAGAAACATTCACCTGATCCTAAACTTCTTTCTATTTTTGATTCTGACTCTGAAACACTGGGATTATCCTCCATTATTCTTGTCCCATGCCTAGGAAGCGCAAGTCTGAGCATTTTGCCTTTGCCCCACCACTTTCCCCCAGAAAACCTGACCTTTGGCAACAACAACAGCAATAACAATTTTATTATTTGTACCCCGCCCATCTGACTTGAATGCCCCAGCCACTCTGGGTGGCTTCTAACAAATAAAAAAGCATGATAAAACACCAAACGCTAAAAAACATCCCTATACAGGGCTGCCTTCAGGTGTCTTCTAAAAGTTACATAGTTATGTATCTCCTTGACATCTGAAGGAAGGTCGTTCCACAGGGTCAGCTCCACAACCAAGAAGGTGCTCTGCCTGGTTCCCTGTAACTTCACTTCTCACAGTGAGGGAAACTCCAGAAGGCCCTCGGAGGTGGACCTCGGTATCCGGGCTGAACAGGGGAGCTGGAGATACTCCTTCTGATAGATCGGAACAAGCGGCAATCTGCAGAAAACCCAGTTGCCATTTGTTCCAATGCAGCATTAAAGATTGAGTTTCCCCCAGGGAAAGTGAAGGGGCAAATGGAGTGGATAAGCTCACTGTTATACAAACATTTGATTGTGTGCCTAATTGTGGCAGCTAAACTAAGCATCATTAAGCACTGGAGAAACCTGGCTGGAAACATGTTGCTAGAATGGACCACTCAAATTTGGACCTTGGCATTCATCCAATGCTTGAAACAGGAAATTTGAGCATGGAGGGAAAAAGCACACTTCTGACAAGTTTTATGCCCTCTGGTCAAGTTTTATTATATATGCTACAACAAAAGAACATGGCTTTCATCTGCTCAGTGCACATGGACAAATGTGGAACAGCACCTTGGGATGGTTTATATTGAGGTAGCTGGGTAGACCTGAGAGAGGTGGTAAAATCAATAAAAATATTTTTAAGAGTAAAGAAAATATGCAACCTTTTATATTATTCAGTTTAGTGTTACATACTTTTAACGCGTCATTTTGATGTGGATTTATAAGCTGTATCTGTTTGTAATGCTTAAATAAAGAAATGTCTTTTCTCCAAAAAGAGAGAAAAAAGAATGCATCTTTGTATGCTATTTTCAAGAATGCACATGTTTCTGCAGGCACTTTTCACTAATACATCTATTTTGTATGCATTTTGTGACTGGAGAACTGCATCACAAAATTCAGAGAAGTGTGAATTTCACAGAAGAGCTCTTCGCATATTGGTTCAAAAAGTGCATGTTTGGTACATCTGCCACAAAATTCAAACTAGATGAATTTCTCCTTCACAAAGTGGCTGAGAAGGTGGTCATTTAGAGCTGTTCCATCTAGAGCAAAAGAGGAACCAGTCTATCCTTGTTACAGAGCAAAAGCTCAGTTGGTTAGAGCATGGTGCTGATAATGCCAAGGTTGCAGGTTCAATCCCCGCGTGGGACTGCTGCATATACAGTACCTGCATTGCAGGGGGTTGGACTAAATGATCCTCAGTGTCCCTTCCAGCTCTACAATTCTATGATTCTATGAAAGCAAGAGCCATACTTTTAGGGGAGGAACCATCCTTCAGTAGTAGAGCTCATGTTCTACCACCCATGCTCTCCTTTTGCTTCTAAGGTCTCTGGTTCAGTCCCTGGCATCTCTAGCTAAAAGGATCAGATATTTGGCAGTGGGGAAGATCCTTCTCTGCCTGAGACCCTGGAGATCTGCTGCCAGTCAGAGTTGACATTATTGGACTAGATGGACCAATGGTCCATGCAAGATTTGGGTACCTGCACAATTCAGGTTAAGTGCCACTATCCTGGGCTGTGTCTTCACCACAGACAGCCCTTTCACAAAGCTGAGAGGGGGCATAGTTCAGAGGTACAGTGTATGCTTCACATGCTGAAAGCCCCAGGTCCTATCCCTAGCTTAAAGGACTGGGTGCTTAGGGTCCTTGAGAATATGTCGAAGAGGATAAGGCTACAAGTCATGATGGCTCTGTTATACCTCCACCGTCAGAGGCAGTATGCCTCTGAAAGACAGATGATCTGCTTCACATGGGCATCTGTTTGGCCACTGTGAGAACTGGAAGTTGGACTAGATAGGCCACTCGGCTGATCCAGCAGGACTCTTAAATTCACTGCCAGTCAGAATAGACAATTCTGAGCTAGACAGAACAGCTCAGATAGAAATTGACCTGGTGTCAAACTAGCTTCTGACGGCCCTGTGGAACCAAGGCATTGCTGATATATGTGACTTTTTGCAAAGGTTGTTTATTCATTCATTCATTTTTTTCTGTTCATTGGCATAATTTAAACAATAAAAACCATCCATAAAACATAAATAGTCTAGACATATTAAACACATAAAACATATAACATAAAAGACTCAGTAGCCACCATTAAGTAAGATTAAGTAGTTTTAAATTTAACTTTTAAAATCTTGACTAAGTATCCTGACATAATCTCAGCAGTTTCAGGAATTTCATCCCTCAATAGATATTGGATCACAGATTCTTTGCAAGTAGATACTTTGAGCTTCAAGGGAGTCCCCAGTAAGTCTCTCCAAAGAGTTTCAAGAAGAGAGCAGTCCAGAATTATACAATATATTGTATTGGGTGTATTCATACTACAAGGGCAAAGTCTATTGGTTGGTTGTTTCTTTATGGGGGTAACATTTCCACCAGCCCTGCTGTTAGTCGCCCACAATTCTCTGTCAAGACCACAGAACTAGATAATAGAACTCCATGTTTCTCTAAAGCATGGCTTCTTGTGTAAGAGACAGCATCCCATCATATTTTAGTTGTCTGGTACAAGAGATACATTTTTGTGCCAAGAACAGAGAACTAATATCAAGGAAGGATCAATGTTTACTTCTCACCTAAAACATTCCAAGGGAGTGGAAGAAAACACATTGATTCCAATTTATAGTTGGTTTCTTGTGCAACTGCGAGACTGGTGGGGGGGGGGAATCTAAGGAGTATAAATATTAGAGGAATTTGGTTACGAACTTTGATCAAACTGTGCATTCCAGGGCAGGGGGCAGGATTATTTCACCAGTGTGACTGACGCCAATGAAAGATCAAACCTGCGGTAAATGATGATGCAATACCACTGCAAAACCTAAAGCCTTGCAGTTCAAAATGTGTGTCCATAGGCTTACTGGCAAATCCGCCTTCATGCGAATCAAGGCAACACATCAAGTGAGGCAGCAGAACTGCCAGCCAGCCAGTGTTCAACTGGTTCATAACATCAGAATGTGTTATGTCAAGGTTAATTCAGGAATCCAGCCATCAAGCAAAGTCCTGATCAATGCAGCAATGCTAGATGTGTCCTTCAATCAGGGTTCACAATTTCTCATCAGCTGCACAAGATCTCAAGAACTTAAGAAGAGCCTACTGGATCAGGTCAATGGCCCAGCTGGTCCTTCATCTTGATCTCACAAAAGCACTCTACCTTCCTACGGTTTCTAGTATTCAGAAACATTGGGAGGGATGTGGGTCGCGCTGTGTTCTAAACCACTGAGCCTCTTGGGCTTGCCAATTGGAAGGTCGGCGGTTCAAATCCCCGCAACGGTGTGAGCGCCCATTGCCCTGTCCCAGCTTTTGCCAACCTAGCAGTTTGAAAGCACACCAGTGCAAGTAGATAAATAGGTGGCAGGAAGTTAACGGTGTTTCTGTGTGCTCTGGTTTCCATCACAGTGTTCTGTTGTGCCAGAAGCAGTTTTGTCATGCTGGCCACATGGCCCAGAAAGCTGTCTGTGGACAGACGCTGGCTCCCTTGGCCTGAAAGCGAGATGAGCGCTGCAACCCCATAGTCGCCTTTGACTGGACTTAACTGTCCAGGGGTCCTTTATCTTTTACCTTTTACTTTATTCAGAAACATTACTGCTTCCAACCATGGAGGTGGAACATTGCCATCATGGCTAGTAGCCATTGATGGACCTCACCCTCCATGAATCTGTCCAGTCCTCTTTTAAAGCCATCCAAATTGGTGACCATCACTGCCTTTCTCTTTCTCTTACACCATGCATAATTTTATAAACTTAACCATGCAGTGTTATAACTTTAGAGCTAGTGGAACAGGGAGCACAGCACAACCACCGATAGTCACAGACACAGGGATGCAGCTGTAACAAATAAATAGTTTTATTGGTGCACAAAGCTCAATGATATCTTGAAAGAAAGAATCAAGGATTCAAGGACCCCTGACTCAAGGACACTGCTAGAGTTGGTATGTTGGCCAAGACATGGCATGGCATGCACCAACATTGTTTGGGTCCCCAAACTAGCGGGGGGAGGTGGTTCTGCAATGTGTGACAACATAGCCAACCTGATCCTACAACTCCCAAATTTCTAATCAGGCTTTGAAGCTCTGTGGTTCTACTGGGCTAAATCATCTGGAGGAGGCCAGCCATTCCTCCTGCCTTCCTGGCGGCATCAGCTGAAGAGTTGCAGTGTAGAGAAGACAAACAGCTTCCCTATTAGCACCACATCAATACAGTTTAAAGCCCCATTCTGAAGAGAGCCCGTCAGCCCAGTTAATGCACTTAATTTCTCCCAGACTCTGGCGTGGGTGTAAATAACTGTGCGGCAACAGCCTTTCTGCTCTCTGCTCTTCAGCCAGATGGATTATCGGTTGCTGCGTCCCCAGATATGGCTGCAGGAGACAAACATCATTTGTGGTCATTGATTGTACAGGAGGCCAAGTATATAATGCACCATAAAATGAGATTTTAATACTTGCTGGAAAAATTATAGCATAACTGTGTGTTCTGTGTTTCTCCAAGATCTGCTTTGTTACCATAGTCTTAAAAGGGAAACAGGAGAAGGTGCGAGCAATTCTGATATTTGTCTCTGAGTCCCTTCAGGTCTCTATTTTCTCCCGGCCACAAACTCCATACCTTTGATACCTTGCTCTGTTGTGTTAACCCACATAAAAGAATGTCAGGGGTCAGCAAAACAACTTTTATGTTTCTTCCTCCTATGCGCTCTGCTTCTGCTACCACCTGGAAGTATTGATCTAACATAAATCAAGTCAGAAGGAGTTTGCCAGTGCAACAAAACAAATAATAGAAGAAGTGGAGGCATTCTACAGTATACCACCAAAAGGACCCCAAGTCCTGTCTTTGCTTAAAGCATAAATCCATTTGTAGCAGGGGAACCTGTGACCCTCCAGTTGCTGTAAGACTCCAACTCCCATGATTCCTGTCTACTGTCTGCTGGCTGTGGCTGATCGGAAGAGGTATCCAACAACATATGGAGGAATATGGGTTCCCCATCCCTGTTTCTGTAGTGCAATCATGTACATGACACCACCAAAGTATGTCCCTTTGAGTTCAATGTAACTTATCCCCAGGTAACTGTGTGTAGGATTGCATTACAGAAGACACTGAGAAGACTCTCCAACACAGTCTAGCAATCTCTAAAGGTGGGTCTGTGAGCTTGTGTGACTTCTCCCCTCTCCTGTTCCATTTCTGTTGTGTTTGGCCAATGTCCCTTTTAAATGATCTGACTGATGTATGAAAGGAGTCACAAGTCACACTGTGTCCACTTCTGATGGACAACCATGCTATCTGGCTCCCATAGCTGCAGCGCACCACAGATATCTCTAAGGATACATGTTTGTTGGCTGAGATGAGTGGAGGTGGGGCTTTCAGGACCAAGAACAGCTCATTATTCAGCACCATGGACAGTGCATGGTTCCTGCTCACTTTTCTCAGGGCACTTTTCCAGAGTTCTGAGCCAATTACAGGAACAAATTTTTTTTATTTATTTATTTATTTATTTATTTATTGTTTAAAGTGTTCTCAAGTGGGTGTTTGTGTCACCATTTACACACAGAGAAAAGGCATTAGAAATTCACAAGCCATCTTTAGGTGTCCGTCCCCCCCATTCTCTTGCACGCACTGCATTCTCATTTTATTTCCGGAGTATATGTCCCTGGAAAGTCACCTGAAGAACTATTGGTGAGATCCTTGACTGCCTTGCATATTTCCCCTTTGATCTCCTGAGGCTGCATTCACTCAATTGCCTCTTTGAACCTCATTCATACAGGCACATCATGAAACAAGCACCTTTCAGCATGGGAGTGGCCCTCCAAAAAAGCTGAATCCATCCTTTCAAAAGAAATGACCTCAGAGGTTCTCAAGTACAGGATGGAACCACCTGGCAGGGGGAGTATGAGAAATGGGGGAGGGAATTGAAAGTCCAGAAATAGAGACAATCTTGCAACAGCCAAAGTCAGTAGGATTTTCTTTCACCAGTATGAAAAATTTTGGATTGAAACCAGCAATGCTACTATGCTAAGCATAGATGTGGTGAAAAGGAAAAGAACATGTGGAAAAAAATTGGCTCTAGGAAAAACTTCCTCCTTCCCATGCTGTCTAGTTTTAGGAGGGAGCCTGAAATACCCTACTCTAGGTAAAGGTAAAGGGACCCCTGACCATTAGGTCCAGTCGTGGCCGACTCTGAGGTTGTGGCGCTCATCTCACTTTATTGGCCGAGGGAGCCAGCGTACAGCTTCCGGGTCATGTGGACAGCATGACTAAGCCGCTTCTGGTGAACCAGAGCAGCACACAGAAATGCCATTTACCTTCCCACCAGAGCGGTACTGTACCTATTTGTCTACTTGCAGATTGATGTGCTTTCAAACTGCTAGGTTGGCAGGAGCAGGGACCAAGCAACAGGAGCTCACCCCGTCATGGGGATTCGAACTGCCGACCTTCTGATCGGCAAGTCCTAGGCTCTGTGGTTTAACCCACAGCGCCACCCGCATCCCTACTCTAGTTCTCTTCTAATACTGCTCTGGTCATTTACTGCTCTGGTCAACAGATTTTTAGGCACACTGCAGTGAGATGCACAAATAAAGCCATGTGCAAGGATTGTGCTTTCTCCTTGCCAAAGTGTTGGCTGCCAGTTGGATGAAGGGTTAAAAAATTGGGGGGCCTGAATTGAAACAGTCTGAGAAAAATGGACTAGCACACAGAATTTGGGCATGTGGAATTATCCTGCAAGAATATCCCTCAACCACAATAGTCCAGGCATTGCCAACTTCTGAACTGGATTACTGCAATAAACCATATGTGGGGATTCCCTTGCAGTTGGTCCAGAAACTACAGTTAGTTGCAGGATCCTGCAGCATGATTGCTAACACAAGTGAGATCCTATCAGCATATTGCACCTTTGCTCAGTGATCTTAATTCACAGTGTTCTTTGTCCTGAAACACAGTGTCAATGTGTTACCAGGCCAAATTCAAGGTGTTACTATTAATCTATAAAGCCCTTATCAGCTTGGGACCAGTTTACTTAATAAATCACTTCACTCCCTACATTCTGACTGCTTTGATCTGTGGAACTTGCACTTTTAACATATATATGCTTGTTCCAAATTTGTGCAGAATCGATCTTTTGGTGTTGCAGCATCTACTCTCCCAACCTATTTACAGGAAATCCCAACCTCCCTACCTATTAGCCTTTGTTGTATTGTTTTCAGTGCCTGCTAAAAACTTTTTTTAGCAAGATATACAATTTTCTTGTGTATAGGGCTTCTTAAATTCTGTTAGGTCCCCAATACTTTGGATTATTTTATTAGGTATTCTTAGTTTTAAAGTTTGACAATATTGTCAGCATTTTATATAAATGTTTTACACTGTTTTATGTAAACCACTAAAAGGATTCCCCCGCCCCTCTTTTCTTGATGAAATGGCCTATATATGTTGTTCAATAAATATTATAGGGGAGTATTTATGTGCATATCTTATAGTGATGGCTAGACCCTGCATTTTTCTTGGTAGAAATGTTAGCAGCAGCACTGTTTTTGTGGTCACCCCAATCCCAATTTCAGTAACTCTCAAGCTCAAAATAAGACACACAACAGTATGCAGAGCAGAGGCTTGAGTTTGAATTCCTAACTCGGCCAGGTGGCTACCAGGTGACTTTGTACGGGTCAAGTTCAGCCTTTTGCAGCGGGCTGCTTAAAAAGCAAGCCAAAGTCCTTCCTCTGTAGTCAGAAAGACAGCGTGGAAGAGAAAGAATTGATTGGAGGCTTCTGTTTGTGCAGTCACGGAAACAGCCAAGGCTTAATTTCTCAGATTGATAGATAGAATTCATTTCCTTGGGCCATGGGTCATAACGAAAATGATCGTTTGATATACACTGCACAGAATGCCAAGATCTATACGGTCATTGATCATTGAACAATCTAGTACATATTGGGGGGGGAGGGTCGAGAGACCATTGATGTGCAAAAGCAGATAATACCACCTTTCTAGTTATAAATCTGTTGCTACTGGCAATAAGCTCGGTGTTTTGCTGGTTTAATGACAGCAAGAAGGAACAGTTCCAGGGTATCTGCATCTTGCCTGCTTTTAAAGTAGGGATGACCCGGAAGCTGGTCCCTCGGCCAGTAAAGCAAGATGAGTGCCGCAACCCCAGAGTCGGTCACGACTGGACCTAATGGTCAGGGGTCCCTTTACCTTTAACCCAATGAACAGTGGGAGAATCCTCCTCAACTACTTCTTCCTCCCCTGCAAATACCAAATTTTAATCAAATGTAATATCACTGCAGTGACATTCCAAGCTCACAAAAGGTAATTGGTCAGAAAAGATCAGAGCTTTTCTTATTAGGAGGGTTGCAACTTTCAGTGCATGCCCATTCAGGAGTAAGGCCTGATGAGCTCAATGGGGCATGCTCTCAGAATGTAAGAAGAGCTCTGCTGGATCAGGGCAAAGACCCATCTGGTCACACACACACACACACACACACACACACACACACACACACTGTTCTCACAGTAGCCAACTAGATGCCCACGAGACACCCACAAGCAGGAACTTAGTACAACAGCACTCCCTACATTTTGATTCCCAGCAACTATAATTCTCTTCTCTTCCCTCCCCCTCCCCTTTTATCAAGATAACCACTCTGAGACCCCACGTCTAATTCCCCCCTGGCCTCCTCGCTGGCCCAAGTAGGACTAATTCAGCCAGCTAGCCCTGGTGAAAATCTAATGTTTATTGGATGGATTTCCCCCATATTGATGTTTGAACTTTGAATTTTATTGTTATTCATGCTTTTATACTGTATGTTATGCTGCTTTTATGTTGTATTACAATTAAGTGTTTTAAATTTGTTGTTAGCTGCCCTGAGCCCGGTTTTCTGAACTGGGAAGGGTGGGGTATAAATAAACATTTATTATTATTATTATTATTATTATTATTATTATTATTATTACTATTACTATTATTATTAGGCATACTGCCTCCAACAGGGGAGGGAGAACAGAGCCATTGCTAGCCTTATCCTCCATGAATTTGGCTGATTTTAAAATGTGCTGGGGAGGGGGGATTATCGGGTTGCTCTTGTTTTTGTTTTTATTATGTATTTTGGCTTTTATATTGTGATTTAATGTTGTGAACCACCCTGAGACCTGTGGGTGTAGTGCAGTATACAAATTTAATTACTTGATTGATTTTTGATAACATATCACTCAAGCAAATGGGTACAGGATTCCAGCTTAATTTCGGGGGGGGGGGCAGTGTAACATTCGAGCATTGATAGGTGGTGCAAAGCAAGTCCTGGAAATCTCTTTAGAACTGGTAGATCCATGTTGAATCCTGCAATAGCTGAAGCTTGGGAAATTAGAAGAATTCAGCCAGAAGGAAGGAAGGAAGGAAGGAAGGAAGGAAGGAAGGAAGGAAGGGGGAGAATCTATCATGAATTAATCACAATGGGGCATCTTTGCCCAGACTTCTATAAAATTCCAATGTGATAATTTAGTGGCGAGAATACCCCTCTAATGAGCTTCGAAGAAACGGCAGGATCCTTAATGGCCTTCTTAATGAAGAATCATTTAGGCTTTTATTAAAACGGAGGAAAAACACATGGTTTTCAGGAGCTATTTGGAGCCTGAAGAAAATGAATAATCACCTGAAACACTAAAACACAAACTCCCTAATGGGCCCCCTGCTCGTAGCATTAAACAATATCACAATTTCTTGGCCTTTGTAAAGAAGACTTACTTTGGCTTCCCAACCTGAAAATTCCAACTGATCGCATTACTAAAAAATGCCATGAGCAACAGATGCTTCCCAGATGTTGCAAGGATCACAGAAAGTCTTAGCGAGCTGGTAGACGATCTCACAATACCAGGCATGTTCTGCATACCAGTCTCTGCATCTGAATCCAATGGACAGAGCTATGTTTTTTTAATTGGCAAGCAGACAATCTTGGCATGAGTGGCACACCCCTACTTGATTATCAAGTCTTGCTGATATTCCTGCCTCTCACCATTTTTTAAATTCAGATTATTTGTCTGAGCTGAGTGGTCATTTCCCTGAGAGCAGGTCCCTCCACTGAGCTGGAACCTGTACATGTTGATTTCTGTCAACTGCCTCTGCAAGATGTTGCATGGTAGCCCACTGCAAATTACCTCAAATATAACAATGGCCTGCTGTGTATACAGTTCTGAAAATACTGTCCAATTAATTGGAGGATCCCTAAGTTCATGAACATCAAAATCTGCCTTTTTCTGAGTTAGATCCTTGGTTGATACATCTACTCCTGGGGTAGCCAATGTGGTGCCCTCCAGATGTTGTTGGACTAGAGTTCCCATCCTACCTGACTATTGGCCATGGTGGCTGAGACTGATGGGAGTTGTAGTAAAAAAAAATGCATTATCAATAGAATATGGCAAAAAAACGGGTCTGCTCAAATGTGTTCATACTGCTCTGTATAAAGATGTGCTTGTGGTTGTCAGAATGTCTACCTTCAGATCCATGGCCTAAGCCAGGGAAGAAGAACCCATGGTGCTCCAGATGTTTCTAGACATCACTGGCCATTAACTAGTGATGGGTTTTGGAGCCAGGCCAACAAGAACCAGAGTCACACAGGCCCCTTCTCACCTGTTCTAGAGAAAGGGTGGGCTCTGCTTTCTAGTTTGTAGGATATGCTTTTGGGTCATCATCACTCCAGACCCCTGAGGATTGCCAACAGGTGCCAGAATAGTAGTTAGGAGCTGCAGACCAGCTTCTGAACACATGCTCAGCCCAGGAATTTTGCACAAAAGTCTGCTCCTGGGTTTCCCTCAAACATGCTTAATTGAAAGGGAAGCCTTTTTGCTGCAGTTGCTAGAGTTAAGCAGTTGGGCATCAAAAACCATTGCTGAGCTATAGCAAATCACCCAGCAGATCTTGATCTGCCTTCACATTCAGTAAGTATGGAAAAGTGGTGATATCTCTTGGACTTTACTGTTGCCCTATGAGCTGGGAAAGGGCTGCAGAACAGTGGAAGAAGCCATGCTTTGCACTCAGAAGGTCCTGGGTTCAATCCTCAGCAAATCCAAGTAGAACATGTGAAGACCCAGGAGAGCCCTGTCAGTCACTGCAGACCAACCTACCCAACCTGGTGCCCTCTATTGGCTTACAGCTCCCATCAGCCCCAGGCAGTGTGGCCAAGGGTCAGGGATGATTGGAGTTGGAGTCCAACAGCTTCTGGAGGGCCACGTGCTCCCTATCCTGGTGTAGACAATGCAAAGCTAGATGGACCAATGATCTGGCTGGGTATAACACAGCTAGCTTCCTGTGAAGGTTCCTAACAGAGAGCATGGCCTGGAACGCACCAAAAATTCTCCTGCAGAGGGAGGTTGGGAGTGGGAAACAAATTGTATTTCAGGGAAGCTTCTCCACCATTACTGATGGCTGCATTGAAGAACCCCCTAGATTCCCCAGACTGAAGTCCACAAAACCACCCATCTATTCCCAAACATCTTCTACATGCAATGTTCTCATAACTAGACATCTTCAAAATAAAGGTGGGACTCTGCTAAACAGGATGTGCTAAGCATCCCCCTGTGACAACTTTACCTAAAGCAATCATGAATAAGGTACTTCTGGGACCATTAGATGAGGAAGGCAGATTATCCTTTGGAGGGTATTGGGTTCTTAATCTATCTAGGGAGCTTACTATAGATTCAGAAGGCCAGCAGTTATCTTGCAATTATAGAGTTAATTAAATGGGGATCCATGCCCCGCAACATAAAACACAATTCCAAAGGCGTCTGCTGAGTATTGGATTTCAGAGGAATAGATGAGAGGGAGGGGGAAGCCAAAGGGGGAAGAGAAAATGCTTGAAGGTTGATTATTTAAAAAAAAATAATGAAAGGGATGTTCATCATGCTCTGGTTTTCCTTGATGTGTAAGGTTTTTGCAGGCAGTTCAGCTTTTGGGTTCATTTCAAAAGGTCTTTGCTTCAGCTCCTCGTAGAAGGAAGAAGAAAGGACCCTTTGCCAAATTCTGCTGAATTAGTCAATAATATTTCATTAATAACAGAAGCAATCTCACAAGACTTTTAAGTGTGGACACGGTAATCGCCATTCCTCTTCCAGCTGAATTTATTTCTCTGCATGTTCTGCCAGTGGTAAAACGAATGCTAATATTGCAATTATAATTAATCTTTTTTTGCCTGGAAAGCAGAGAGGAAATGGAAGGCGGAGGGAGACGACTTGTAGACAGGGTTAGCAAGGAAAGAGGATATTCATTTCCCTAATGATCTACTTGTTGCTGTCTCCGGTAGTTGCTACAGTGGAAGCCACCAAGGAGGATGTGAGAGCTGCCTGCCTTTTGGGTTCTTGGCATCAAATGTTCATGGATGGGAACCCCTGTCTCAACTCAACAATGACCTTAGATAGTGGTTTGGGACAGAGCAGAGCCTACCTACAGTCCACTCAAGCAGGCAGGCCATCCACTTATCTCTCCATCTTCTTACACTCTTGGGTTCAAGTACCCAGCAGCACCCACGTGAAACACTTTAAATCAAGAATGGGGTACCTGTAGCCCTCCAGATGTTGTGTAGCTACAGCTCCCATCATCCCTGCCTCCAATGATAAGAGGGCCTTCATGGCTAGTAGACGCTGATAGCCTCATCCTCCACAAATTCATCTAATCTTCTTTGAAAGCCATCCAAGTTGGTGGCCATCACTGCCTCTTGTGGCAAGGAGTTCCATAGTTTAAATTTGAGCTGTGTGGGAAAGTTCCTTTTCCCTGCCCTGAATCTGTCAATGTTCAGCTTCCCTGAATGTCCGTGAGTTCTATGTTATGTGATAGGGAGAAAAAAACTTTTCTATATCCACTCCCTCCATGCCATGAAACTTTCATAAACTTCTATCATGCCGTGGTGGATAGAACTTAAATCCTAGTGAAACTGGGAATGAAGCACAAGTCAATCTATTTTTGCAGCTGTCAAAAGTTGGTGGCCATTACTGCCTCCATGTGGGAGAGAGTGCCATAGTTTAACTATGTGCTGCCATTGCCTCCTCTCTTATTTGCCATTTCTCTATACTAAAAGGATGAAAATATTGTAACCCTTTCTTATAGAGGAGTTGCCCCTGTTACGATAATGAAGCAATGCAGCTGCAAAGTCCTAGCTTGAAGTATAAACATGATGGGAATGTTGGGACTGCTGTGGGAACAGAAGGGCAGTCATTTCACAGTGCGCAGCACCGGAATTACCTCACAGTGTAATATGAGCTGTACAGGATGTACAGGAAGTTTTAGTTACAACACTGCTGGAATTTGAAGAGAGCAGTCATGTTTTTTGTAACCCTGCAAAGACAGAAATAAAAGTATGTAAATACGTTTCTGTCTATCTCTTTCCCCTGCCTGGGGGGGAGGCAGGAAATGGGGTGTGTTCTTCTCACATTTGAGAAGAATCGCCGATCGAGACTTTGCCTGCGTCTGCTGGGGAATGCAGCCAGGGAGGTCAACAGGGAATCAAGCCGGGTGCCTGGACTGCTGCCAGCCTCTTCCGAGAAGGGCTTGAATTTCCAACAGCCCCATCCCCTTGGTCATGCTGGCTGGGTCTGATGGAGGCTGGAGTCCAGCGACCTTTGGAGAGCCGCGGGCTCCCCATCCCTGCTTCAAATGCATTGCCTTCACCAGTCAATGTTTTCCACAGTGGCTCCCTACTGCCTGTGTTGTGAGCGACGCACCAAAACCAGTCCCATATGCACATAAGAAGCTTTGCTGCTCCTCCATGGGTATGAGAGTGAGGTGCCATTTCTGCTTGTGGTACCAAGCTAGGAGTCAGCCAGCACCGCACAGCTTGGCCAACCACAGGGAGAGAAGAAGAGAGAGCCAAGCGATCTCCTGTGGAGACAGAGAACCTCTTTTCCCACTCATTTTAGGCCTTTGGGAAGTCTGTCTGCTGATCTGTTGGCTACTGGCCACATGGCTGTCTTGATGAGATGCTGCATCGCTGAATTGGGAACATCACAAGACCATAACAGCTACCTAAAGGAGAAAGTTATCACTTTTTTCAATCCACAAATGTGAGTATTGACAATGTCCCAACAGACGTAGCAACAGGGCCAGATTTAGGTTTAATGTAGTGAAAGTACTGGGGCCCTTTATACGCCCAGCTGTCCTTTGTGAACAAGTTGTCATTGTTTTTTGTGTCGAATATATGCTATACGGTAATTTATAGACCTAATAGGTATCTAAAGCCATTTGCACATAACAAAATATGTATTTTATCAAAGTAATTGTGGAACAGACTTCCAGAACAGATTAAGTTTGAGAACCAAGGTACCACTGTATATAGAAATGAGCAAACTAGTGATATTTTAGGGAGCAGGCTAGCAGGCGGGGCCCATTACTTACATCATAGGAGCCTACACAACACAAAACACTGTTGCTGTATGTAGGTTTTATTTTATTTGTTTTTTATCTTATATTTTGGAAATGTACATTCAGGTGGTTTTTTTCCTTTAAAAAAATTTGGGGCCCCCAAGAGAGTGGGGCCCTAAGCTACAGCTTGTTTAGCTTATACGTAAATCCAGCACTGGGTAGCAACCCCAGAATTGCAAGCACCATTCAAAAGTGGTAACACTCCTTAGAACTGTGCTCCACACAGTGCAGAGGTAATAACCTCACTTATATATCAGCATAGATATATTTAAAACAACAACTATTTATCAAGTGATACAACAACAACAACAACAACAACAACAACAAAACACTCAGGGTCTTGGTTTGGTTTTTAGGAACTTCTGGTTCTTTTTCAACTTACGCTTCTCATTCACCCCTGGATCATATGACTGAACAACTTTGATATTTTGTGATATGACCATGTAGGAATACTTCTATGCATAAAGAGAGCAGAGGTCAAAATGCTTCCAGGATTCTTATCCCAGGATAGCCGAACATCATATGAATTCACCACCGGGCTATCCTAAGCTACTGAATCCTTTCATTGGACACACTGCCCCCGGCTCTGGCTGCCTACCCTACAATCCTCTCCCCACCGCAACCCCACGGTCTCTCTTCCTTTGCACAGCGAGAGTAGCTTGCAAGAATGCTCATTGGCGCATAATTAGCCGTTCTGCCCAGAGGGTGCCTGGTTACAAGCGGGCAGTTTCCTTACCTTCGACGGAATGATTTATGGAAATGGGGGGCAAGGGTTTTAAATTATTCAATATAAATGTAAATAAGAGAAAGGCGGGGTTGAATAAATTGCATGTGTGTGTGTGTGTGTGTGTGTAGATCTGAGGGAGAGAGTGGGCCCCTTAATGGGGAGAAGATGCCGCCTGAAAAACGCTGGCCTCTGCTTCTTAGGCACGGGAAACAAACAGCAAATCCAAATACTGAACTGCGTTCCTGAAAGGATGGTGCCACAATGTCGAATAGAACAATTTGGGACCGATAAAAGAAAGCACTTCTTCACACGGTCTGTAGTTTTAACTGTGGACTTACTGCCACAGGAGGCAGCGATGGCACCTAACTTAGATGGTTTTGAAAGAGGATTGGGCAAAGTCATAGAGGAGAAGGCTCTCAGTGGCTGCTCCCCACAACAGTGACACTCTGACTCCACCGTCAGAGGGTCAGTAAATTCTTCACAGGAAATCACAGGAGGGGAGAGCGCTCTTGTGGTGGGTTCTTGCTTGGGGGTTTCCCACAGACATCTAGATGACGTCTTTGAGAACAGGATGCTGAACTAGATGGGTGAGGGGAGGAGCTCAAACAGGTTGTTGTTGTTGTTATTGCTGCTGCTGTTGTACCCTACTTTTCCTCCAAGGAGCTCAAGGTGGCCTACACAGCTCTCACCCTCTCCATTTTTTCACATTCTGTAATTTTTATTAAATTTTCTTTTACAAATTATTCAACACAATCTTATTCTCGTATTTTACAATTTTTGAACTTCCACCAGCTCCTCCACCAATCATCCATATTTCTTATTCATTACGCATTTTTCATGTCTTGTATTGCCAGTTAATAGTAACTTAACACTTCTGTTTTTCTTTTACAGTACATCTTTAACAATCACAAAGCCTCTTTAAAACCGACTAATGTTGTCTGTACATCCCATCTATTTTCCAGATAATCCGTAAACTTTCCCCAGTCCTCGATGAATTTGTGGTCTTTTTGGTATCTAATTTTCCCAGTCATTTTGTCCCTCACCCTCTCCATTTTATCCTGACAATGACTGTGTGAGGTAGGTTGGACTGAGGGTGAGTAACTGGCCCAAGGTGAGTTTCATGGCTGAGTGGGAATTTGAACCCTGGTCTCCCAGGTCCTAGTCCTACACTCTATAACCACTTAACCATCCCTGGCTCATGTAACCAGGCTCAGCAGCATTACTTCTCATGCCATTCTGGTGGATTCTCTCAACTATTCTTAGACATGTGCTTTGGAACTGATGTTGTGATCCTAAAAAGCACCGTCCCCAGCCATCATGGTTGATGGGAGTTGTAGTCCAACATCATTTGTGGGGGCTGCAGGTTACCCACCTTTGCTGTAACATCCCTGTCTGAGGCCTAGTGTGCAGATTTTTTGCATCCATGGTGCAATTCCAGACATGAGTCCCACTGAGCCCAGCTTGCTCTCAGGTTGGTGGGTACGAGAATGCATCTTCATTCTTGTCAGAAGACAGAGATGGGACTCTAAGATGGACCTGTCCCCCCATGAAGCAGAAAGTTGCCCAGTTTCAAGGAAAGAGAGGTGGTTCAGTGGGAAAGCATCTGTTTTGCATGCAGAAGGTCCCTGGTTCAATCCCCAGCATCTCCAGGTAACCCTTGTGGAGACTCCTGCTTGGAAATTTGGAGTCCTGCAGCTGGTCAGTGTGGACAATACTGAGACAGATGGACCAACACCCTCACTAGGCATGTAAGGCAGCTTTCCACACTCTTAAGGTAGTTGTACTTCTTGCTCCTACCGTCAGCTTGCATCTGTTAGAGCAGAAAATATTGATCTGATGTGAAGAGATCTTTCCTATTCTACTTAATTCAAGAAGGTTCTCGAGGCTTCTCTATGTGAAAGAAACAAGCAGAAGGTTCATGATATTTGGGTTGTTCCTTCAGAGAAGCTGAGTACAGCTAGTTTAAACTGGTTCTCTTATCTCTTCTGTCTGACTATAATAATAAGGCCAGAAGGAGCCCGGGTTTCACTTTTCTCTTTCTATCTCTTTTCCGTCTGGTGTGGTGTTCTGTACATATTATGCTTAGTGTTAAGGTTTAGTCTTATTATAAGTTATTGTAAGTTTAAGTATAAGTCTGCTGCAACTGGATTTCTTATGGACAGTGCCAATCCTGAATGTATTGGATTTGTGACCTTTATGCTCATTTGCCTTCAGTAGCTGTAAAGCTCTGCTGGATGAAATACAATTGCCTCTGATCTATTTTTTGAGAATCCTGCAATGTGTTTAAGTTTTTACTCTGCTAACTATACATTGGAATCTCCTCTGGATCAAAATTGAGTAGAATTTCAATGACACCTACATCTCCTCCTTATGGTTCCAAAATGCATGCAGAGTTTGCTTGAATCAGCTGCATACCACTTCCTATTCTCTGAGCATCAGGACCAGAACAGCATAATCACACATCTCCCACATTTTTGCCCTCTCCTTCTCCAGGTCTAACACGATGGCATTGCAAATCTCTCACAATTATCTAGCTACATTCCGTCAAAGCATTTCATAATCCAATTTCTTGAATCTTTCCCATCTTCTCCAATCTGGGGTGTATGAGCTTTCGTTGTTATCAATATTATTTTTGCACCAAGCCCACGACCTTTTAGAAACTTAGCATCCAGTTTGGGGCACAACAGGTACCCATTTCTGTCAAAACAGAGAACGCACAAGTCTCGCTAGCAGGGATCCGTCTCCACAGACAGTTGGGTGACATGGCTGGGACATTTGGAATTAGCTTCTCAGCCTTTGGCTGTGATAAGAAAGATGACATTGATCCAGAGGACTAACAGCTTTGTGTATCTGAGTGACAAATCAGCCTAGAATGGGGAAGGTCAGATAAAGAGACCTCTCTTTTTAGGCCCCTGAGTGATTGACACTATCTTTGGAGCTTACACCAAAGGAATGGGCAGGTTAAACCTTGTGGCTACATGAAATGGTAACAAAAAAAGTGAGCCTGTCTTCATTTGCATTTGAACCCAGCCCGGTTCTTCATTTGTATTCATTCTCATCTGCAAATAAATGTTTTGCTCACTGACATTTTACTAAACAAGATTTCCAGTTTGATTGAGTTAGATAAGCTTTACAAGAGATCAGCTACATAGGTTGGGACAGAGCACAAGGAAAGTCCCAGATCCACTGCAAATTCACTAAGGCTTGTTTGACTCCTCATTTTTTTCACTCATTAGACTCCTCCCAGCTATCCCACCTGCCCAAATGCAGCCACATGTGAGCAACCACAACTCACGAGTCAGGAGTCATCAATTTTGCACTGGCTGGAAAAAAAAAATTGATCCTATTTGTTGTTTGTTTGTTTCATTTACTAGAAGCCCAACAACCAGAGCTCCCTAGACAGCAAAAGGATTAAAACAAAATTAAAATCTCAATTCCAATAAAACACCAGTCAACAGATGAAGAAGAAAAAACCTATAAAACAGACAGACAATATCAAAGCAGAGATTAACACAAGTTCAGCAACAATCATATAATACAGAGAGCCACAAAATAATCTTCTAAGGGCTTTATTGGGGTGGGGGACACCATCCCAAAACAACAGCCAAATGCAGATACAGTCATACCTTGGAAGTCGAAAGGAATCCATTCTGGAAGTCTGTTTGACTTCCAAAACGTTCAGAAACTAAAGCACAGCTTCTGATTGGCTGCAGGGAGCTCTTGCACCCAATTGGAAGCTGTGGAAGCCCTGTCAGATGAACGGGTTCCATAGAACGTTCGCAAACTGGAACAGTCACTTCCAGGTTTGCAGCATTTGGGAGCCAAAATGTCCAAGTACCAAGGCATTTGGTATCTAAGGTACAACTGTATAAAAATACTGAAATAAAGTACTATAAAAAGCCCGGTCCTTGTCTGGTGCTGAAAAGGCATTAAAGATGGTGCCAGGTGGGCATATCGGGGGAGCCTGTTACACCCCGGGGGGGGGAGGTAGGGCCATCACTGAAAAAGCTCTCTCTCTGTCTGTCTGTCTGCCTGCCTGCCTGCCTGCCTGCCTGCCTGCCTGCCTGCCTGCCTCATAAATACCTTCAGGGCCTCTTTTCAAGGGTAGCTCACAGGAATTCATTTCTGGCACTTCTCATGTGGGCACCATTGTCATTCTAAGAGAAGGAGGTAGGTGTTCATGGTAAGTTCTGGCACCTCTTTTTCTAGAAAAGCAGTACTGGATTCCTTCCATACCTCTGATTGTGGAAGCTCCAGGAGATTGACCTCAGCTTATGCTCTCAGTGCCTAAGCAGATACACCTGGAAAGAGGTGATACTTATGATACCAAGAACAAGATCAGGGTGTGCATCGCTATGGTTGTGGGAGTGTAGAATGCCAGTTTTCTTTCAGTTTATTTCAGTTTCTAACCTTCCATGTTCCAACAACATTCTTGAAAGTCTCAGAAATCAGAGTCATGACTGAATAAAATTCCTTCTGATGTGAGGGGAATGGCTAGCAAACCTACTCAAACTACACGGCTAGCAAAACCACAATAAATTACAAAGACAAGTAGAAAGCTGTAAAATTATCCCTGCAAAATAAGAGAATTTATGCGCTGTTTCTTGTTTTGCAAAATGCATACAGACTGGAGAATTTAGACTCCCTTGCAGTAGTGGTGGAAGTTTTTAGCAGCACCCTGCTCAAAGATCAGGAGCTCCTACCTCACCCATGTTAGTGTTCCTCAGATGAAGCTGGACTTGGAGACAATCAGGAAATATGTTAGCCCTGGAACCCGCAATACATGCCCTGAAGGAAATACAAGCAGATCAGTCAGACCAGGAAGAAAACCATTGAACAGCAATTGTGCCTATCAGGTCAGATACACAGCTATAATGGTTTCCCTTTCTTACTATCCTTCCATTTTCAGACTTCTCCAAATTTTGTTATTTCCGTGCAGGAAAAAAGCAGGACAGTGACAAGACAGAAGAAACTTATGAATGAACACATGCAAAACTGACCCAGACTGGAAATAGATAGATCTATCCATGCCTAGCTGGTCATTACAAGGAACAGTCCAGGAGAGGGAGATCAACCTTGCTGTTTGGAGATCTGGTTTTACCGGAGGGATTGGAGAAAAGGGAGAGAGAATGTTTTGTTGTGGGAGTTCATTTACACAGGAAGAGTCATCAAGGCTGGAGGTTTGTCCAGCAGGGCCTACCCAACTTCAAGGCTGCACAAATTACCGTATTTTAGCTCTATAAGATGTACCAGACCACAAGACACACCTAGTTTTTGGAGGAGGAAAACAAGAAAAAAGATATTCTGAATCTCAGAAGCCAGGACAGTAAGAGGGATCGCTGCTCAGTGAAAGCAGCAATCCCTCTTGCTGTTCTGGCTTCTGGGATAGCTGCGCAGCCTGCATTCACTCCATACGACGCACACACATTTCCCCTTACTTTTAGGAGGGAAAAAGTGAGTCAAATAGAGCAAAAAATACGGTATTTTCTTCCCGGCATTGAAAACAATTCTGACACCCCCAATCCTCATGGCACACTGAAGCACATTTGCCCAATTAAGATGGGCCGGGGGTCTGCCCATCCAGTCCCACTGCAGCTGGCAACTTCTCCTGTAATCTGCCAGCTGGACCACCTTGCCAAGAGCGAAGGGAAGGGTAATTATCAATTGTGGGGAGGGGGCAGGAGAACTCACCCGCTCAGCTACTGTTTGATTAGAAGACCGTGCCCGCCTCGGGAGACCAAGCACATGAAAAATGCAGGAGGTGGAATATGTGTGAGTGACTTGCTAAACATCATTACAGCACCGGGAGAGGGGGGAAAGCCTGCTTAAACAAGCACAAAAGGTACTGCCTCTAGAGTTGGGAGCCAAATGGCCCCTGGGGTTTGGAGAGCAGGCAGAGGTAAAGAGAACTGGTCTACCAAAGGCCACACACAGCACAGTAGGAACATGGAAACATAGGAAGGTATCACCATTAAAACAATCATGCTTTTGAGCATTGGACTTGGACGCCACAGCTGGAGGGAGTAATGTTTTTGAATGCCAGTTGCTGGATGGCATTAAAAGGGGATTAGACCAATTCTTGGAGGATAAGAATATCAAGGTCTACTAACCACAATAGCTATTTTCTATTTCCACTTTCAGCTGTATGTCTCTGAATGTGTACAAAAAAGGTCTATGGTGAGGCAAAGTGTGCATATAAAATGCATACAGTGGTACCTTGGTTCTTGAATTTAATCCATTCCAGGAGTTTGTTCGACTCCCAAAATGGTTTGAAAACCAAGGCACAGCTTCTGATTGGCTGCAGGAGTTTCCTGCACTCAATCAGAAGCTGCAGAAGCCGCGTCAGACTTCCGAAAAACATTTGCAAACCAGAACACTCACTTCTGGGTTTGTGGCGTTCGGGAGCCAAGCCATTCGACTACCAAGGTACCACTGTATATTGGCCTCAACATCAGCCCGATGAAGACCAACTTCCTGGGCCAGGATATCATTAGCACTCCCCACATCAGCATTGGTGATCACACATTTGAGTTGGTAGATGATTTTGTCTCCATTGATGCTGAGCCGGATAAGCGTTTTTTGTAAGGGAGCTATGGCAATGGCTCGTCTTTTCAAAAAGGTATGGGTGGAAGCAATGCTAATGTCCAGTACCAAGATGAAAGTCTACCAGGCTTGCGTCTTGGGCACGCTGCTTTATGGTAGTGAGGATGCCAGGAGTGATGCCTCAACACCTTCCAACACTGGAGGGTCAAATTTAAGGTGCTGGTTTTGACCTTTGACCTCTCCAACTCCACCTGTCTCTGGGTTTTGGACTTTTTGTCAGAACGTTCTCAGAGGGTTAGAGTAGGGTCACATATGTCCACAGCCCTTAGCCTTAACACCGGCTCACCACAGGGTTGTGTGTTGAGTCCCCTGCTCTATACTCTCTATACGTATGATTGTACAGCCATTTATTCCAGCAACAAAATCATCAAGTTTGCTGATGACACTACAGTGGTGGGGCTCATTTCAGGAGGGGATGAGTCCGCCTATCGGGACGAGGTGGAGCGGCTTTGTGCTTGGTGTGGAGAGAACAATCTGGCTCTTAATACGACTAAGACCAAGGAATTGGTGGTGGATTACAGGGAAAAAAAGGCGGACATTCAGCCCTTGTATATCAACGGGGAACGGGTGGAGAGGGTGGCGGAATTCAGGTTTTTGGGAGTGACTATCGATCAGGGCATGACTTGGAGCGCAAATACCACTGCTCTGGTGAAGAAGGCCCAGCAGAGAATTTATTTCCTCAGACTTTTAAAGAAGAACAATCTGAGTGAGAGACTGCTGGTGTCCTTCTACCGAGGCTCCATAGAGAGCATTCTCACATACTGTATTTGTGCCTGGTTCTCCAGCTGTACAGCTAGGAAGAGGAAGGTGCTCCAGAAGGTCATAACCACAGCCCAAAGGATTATTGGTCATCCCCTCCCATCTTTGGAAGAACTGTATGGTTCCCGTTGTCTTAGGAAAGCAAATAATATCCTGCAGGATGCATCTCACCCGGGACACAGTCTGTTTGTACTACTGCCTTCTGGCAGGAGATACAGAAACATCAAGTCAAGGACAAATAGACTGAAAAATAGTTTCTATCCAAGAGCTGTGGCCTTCTTAAATGCAGTAACTCGATAGTGTGACCTGGGAGTTTGATGGGTGTGGGTGTGGGTGTGGCTGGAATGTGGTTTGTTTGGTTGTTGTTGTTGTGTTGCTTTTGTTGTTTTTAAGGGATGGCATCCAATTTCGTTGCACTTGTGCAATGTTGCACTTGTGTAATGACAATAAAGAATCTATCTATCTATCTAAAGCCCTTCACGGCCTAGGACCCTCGTACCTATGGGACCGCCTCTCCCGGTATGCCCCATGGAGGACTTAAGGTCCATAAATAGCAACACCCTAGAGGTCCCGGGCCCTAAGGAAGTTAGATTAGCCTCAACCAAAGCCAGGGCTTTTTCAACACTGGCTCCGGCCTGATGGAATGCTCTGTCTCATGAGACCAGGGCCCTGCAGGATCTGATTTCTTTCCACAGAGCATGTAAGACAAAGTTGTTCTGCCTGGCCTTTGGCTTGGAGTCAATTTGTTTCCCTCCCCCTCTTTCTTTTTCCTTTCTCCTCCTGTGATGAGGCTGCATTTTAATGTTTTAATGTTGTATTTTAATCCTGTTTTTAAGTTGTATTTGTTCAACTTGTTTTTATTATTGCTTGTTAACTGCCCTGAGCCCGGCCTTGGCTGGGGAGGGCGTGGTATAAATAAAATATTATTATTATTATTATTATTATTATTATTATTATTATTATTATTATTTAATATTTTATTATTATTATTATTAATTATGTCAGGAAAACTTGGGGCATCACATGGCAGGACAGAGTCTCAGACAAAGATGTCCTTTCCCAAACCCACATTCCCAGCACATTTGCACTTCTGTCTCAGTGACGTCTATGCTGGCATGTACACAGATTGGAAGATAGCAGTATCCCCAAGGATGTCCTCTCTGGGGAGCTGGCTTCAGGCACCAGCCCCATTGGCAGACCAGCTCTGTGTTACAAAGATGCCTGCAAATATGACATGAAGGTTGGCAACATCAACCTTGCTGAGTGGGAATCCCTTGCAGATGATTGCAGTGCCTAGAGACAAACAGACAGGTTGTGTGTCCACAACAGTGACCAGAGGAGGAATGACTGCTGGGAGGAACGTAGAGAGAAGAAACATCATGGTATGCCTGTAGCATCAAAACCAGATGCCTTCAGCTACCCCAGCTGCAATAAAACATGTATCAGTTTCCACAGCCACAGCAGGCACTGTAACTCTACAGTAGTTTGACACTAACCCTAAAGCCACACTCTTCATTGTCTCACGAGGCAGACGGATGCCTACAACAACAATGAAAATACCGTATTTTTTGCACCATAACATTCACTTTTTTCCTCCTAGAAAGTAAGGGGAAATGTCTGTGCATGTTATGGAGGAAATGCCTACGGGTGCCATGCCTACGGATTTTCCTCCTCTAAAAACTACGTGCGTGTTATGGTCGGGTGCGTGTTATAGAGCGAAAAATACGGTAACATACAAATGCACTGTATTAGGGAAGAGGACTTTGCAAAAGTGTTTTAGTGGGTCTGGCTCTTAACTAGAAGGAGAAATTTCCACTGAAATGCGTGATGAATTTTCATGAGGACTTTAAAAAGAAAACCATTTGCAAACTGATATGGAAATATAGAGAACTGAGTTTAATATTGGGAGGTGCGGGGAAGAAACCAAAACTGGCATATTCAACCATCCCTAACTACAAAGCATCCTGATGTTCATGGTGTGATCCCTGATTGCCTGGACTCCAGCCAGGAGAAAGCAGAAATTCCACCAATGCCACAGCAGAAAGAGGAAGCAATGGCTACAGGCAGCCATAAAAAAAGATCAACATTTATTTTATCAGAGAATATTCAAGTCCCACAGCACCACCCCCTGACAGCAATATTTGGGACTAATGTGTGCATACCCTTGCTTTGGAAAAGTTGGGAGCTTCAACAAATATTATCCAGATTTGATTTCTCAGTAGAAATATTTCCCCAGTTCACTTGGATTGCATGCATATTTGCCTCCCCACACCCGAGTCTGTGTTATTTCCCCCTCCTCCTTTCTCCTTTTTTAGCACAGATGACCAGTCAAGCAGAGATCACTTAATAGATAAGATAAAATACCAGCACTATGTGTAGCTGCACAAATTGTCTACCAAATGGATGAGGGATAAAGATGGCAATTGAGAGCAGAGGCAGATAATTTCAAACAGCCAGATATCCATGCAGAGAATGGGATGGTGACAGAAGTCTTGCATAGCCAATCAGATCCAGTTATCTAATGTCTCCTATGGCAAGTATGACTTGTGGAGACTTAGAGCTGACCAGGATAATGCAAGTAAAAGAGGCCTTACTTTTCAAACAAGATGTACCGCAACAGCTCATTTTTGATATGGGAAAAAAATTGTGAAAAACCGGGCAGTCTCGGCTCAGATCAGCAATTTAGTAAAAGGGAAAAAAGCATTGTGGTTCTGGCTGTGTCGATGTTCTAGGAAGCCTAGGCCATTGCTTACAGCATGATTTAAAAGATAGGAAAGAGCCAAGCCTTCGACAAGCCACATTTGTCTATGTATAAACTGTAGCTATTCAGATCTAGTGTCTCATCAATCCCACTAGCAGGAAGCTTTCGTGCTGCACTTTAAACAGCCCCAGAAGAAAGACGTTGGCTCCTCAGCTCCATGATTTGATGGCTGATCGGTTCATTGCCCGAGTCAGGAAGCTGCATTTATATTTACAGAATGAGCCTGTGACTCGGGCGATGTAATCATTTGCTTGAGCTCACTAGGAAATGGTGTATAATACCTGACCTTAAACGGGAAAACAGCTAAAGAAATATTAGCACACAGCATGCTGGGAGCAGCCTCTGTCATTTACAATAAGGAAAGGTTCCCTCTGGCTAAGTGCCTCTCCATCAGGGCTAGGCCAGGCAATCTCCATACCTGGCACTGGGGAATTGCCTTTGAGAAAGTCAGGTCTTGCTGGATCGAAGCAAATGTCCAGCAAGTCTACTGTTCTACCTCCAGCAGCAGCCAGTCAGGTGGCTCTGGGAGTCTCATGGGTAGGATGTGAAAGTGTTGGCCTTTCCCTTATGCCTGGTTTCAGCAGTTGGTGCATAGAAGTTGATTGATGAAGACACACAAATATATATGCCATGAGTGTGTCTCACTCCCTTTTAAAGCTACCAAATTGCAGGCTGCATGAATAAGGCCTTCCTTTTTTAGAGAGAGAGAGAGACCTGAAACCACAGCCATTCAGGGCCACTGGGTGACCTCCAAGGTTTAGTAATATTGAGGAAGGGGGAGAGGAATCCTGATATGCATTCCATTCATAGACTTTTCTTGTTGTGTTGCCCTTCCCTTTGTCTCTAAAGTAAATTCACCCATGCATCTCTCTCTCTCTTCAAACAGGAAGCGAACATTTTAGGAGAATGCTAGACCAGAAGTTTTGTCCCAGGCAAAGCTTACCATGTATATAAAAACTACTGCTGTTGTTATAGAGAAGAGCATTTAGTCAATGTGAGTTACTCTCTGCAGTCTGAAATGGTGCAGCCCAGACACAGATTTATCACTTTTGTGAAAATCAACCCAATATGAGGTTTGGCACATCTTCCTTTCCTGTTACCATCCCCTTTGAGTTCCGCTTAAGCACCCATGTCATGCCCTGCTCATTTGTGAGGCCTGGAAGGCCTGCCATCCATGGACTAAACCTCGCAGGTGTGTCTGCTACCGGACTATACTACTACGCCTGCACCATTCAGCCATCCAAAAGATGGGCCACATGATCAGCAGGATCACATGATGTATTTGTTGTTGGACTGTACCATTTTCACATGTGCGATTCATCTATCCAAGAGCCAGAACACATGATCGGCAGGCTCACATGCTGTATCTGTTGCTGGACTGTGCCACTTTAGACTGTAGGTGGAGAATGGTTTCACTATGTCCTCAGAATATCTCCATCACCATACCTAAGAAAGAATGCCAGGGGGAGGAGTCCATCATCAGTCCCCCTCCCATTTCCCCCATTTTCTGGAAGAGGTGTGCCCTGGAGCCTTTATGCCTGCCTTCCCTTTCCCCCCCACCCCTCTCCTCCCTCCACTCAGATGCAGCAACAAAAAATAACATATCGCAAGGCGGGGGCTGTCTGCATCAGATGGATACTTCTGCTGTACGAGCCAGCTCAGTGGAAATTATTTATGAAAGGAAGTAGGATACAAAACTGCTTGACATTTTAAAAGGAATCATTAGCATGCACTTGTGGAGAATCAGATCTGAAGTAGTTTAAAGTTTTCCCTGTCCCAGTGCTTAATTAGAGGCCAGGCCGCCTCCGTTTACTGTTCATGAAAAATTTAACCGGCTGCTTTACTGACTCAGAACTGAAAGAGGAATCCTGAGCAGATACACTGACTGGAACTATGTATTGTCATTGAAATGCATCAAGAAAGAAAGGATCAAAGAAGACACAGATGTGCATAAAAATTGCATAGCTAATTTGTATGTATAGATACAAATTTCGAAAGAAGCATTGCAGGTTAAAGACAATGCACGCATTGCTGTGATTTAAATATAAAGACAACATATCTCCCCTCTGTGGGAAGGAGCAAGACCAAGTGAGTCTGTCATCCATGTGCTGCTAACTGATGGGTCTTTAACTTTAAAGAAAACTTAGAACAGAAAGCCCCTTTAAATACAGGATGTCTCCAGAGATCCATGGGCAGGCCGGAGGGTTGTCCTCTTATATACCTGCTGGGATTGACAAGGTATCTGACCCTCACTTGAATTTCATAGCTCTCCTGACGAGTGGAACTTGCCAAACCAATTAACCAACTAGAAGGATTACTCTTAATAGCAACAGTTTTCCTATAACTTGATATTGATGGATAGTTTTGATGAACTGCAAAAGCATTTTTAGTTTGCTTTCTGTTGCCACCCTGGAACTTTTCTTTATTAGTGCCATTTTGTTTTGTACGATTCCTTGTAAAAGAAGGAAAACAACTTTTCTGCTTGTATATGTTGATAGTATAATTTTGGTTGTTGTTGTTGTTGTTGTTTAGTCGTTTAGTCGTGTCCAACTCTTCGTGACCCCATGGACCAGAGAACGCCAGGCACCTCTGTCCTCCACTGCCTCCCGCAGTTTGGTCAAACTCATGCTGGTAACCTCGAAAACACTATCCAACCATCTCGTCCTCTGTCGCCCCCTTCTCCTTGTGGCCTCCATCTTTCCCAACATCAGGGTCTTCTCCAGGGAGTCTTCTCTTCTCATGAGGTGGCCAAAGTACTGGAGCCTCAGCTTCATAATCTGTCCTTCCAGTGAGCACTCAGGGTTGATTTCCTTCAGTATGGAGAGGTTTGATCTTCTTGCAGTCCATGGGACTCTCAAGAGTCTCCTCCAGCACCATAATTCAAAAGCATCAATTCTTCGGCGATCAGCCTTCTTTATGGTCCAGCTCTCACTTCCATACATCACTACTGGGAAAACCATAGCTTTAACTATACGAACCTTTGTTGGCAAGGTGATGTCTCTACTTCTCAAGATGCTGTCTAGGCCTGTCATTGCCCTTCTCCCAAGAAGCAGGCGTCTTTTAATTTCGTGGCTGCTGTCACCATCTGCAGTGATCATTGAGCCCAAGAAAGTAAAATCTCTCACTACCTCCATTTCTTCTCCTTCTATTTGCCAGGAGGTGATGGGACCAGTGGCCATGATCTTCGTTTTTTTGATGTTGAGCTTCAGACCATATTTTGCGCTCTCCTCTTTCACCCTCATTAAAAGGTTCTTTAATTCCTCCTCATTTTCTGCCATCAAGGTTGTTTTGGTTACTGAGGACAAACAAGAATTGTACAAAAACAAGATTGGGTGCAGGCCTGGCCAGGACATAGGCATCCTGACTGTGACAAAGGTGACCTGTGTGCTTGCCTGCTTGATTAAGAGCTGTTGGGAACTTCAAGGTCCCTGCTATCCCTTCTCAGAGAGATTCCATGTCAAAAAGGAGGGCAAGTGGGCACCCTATCAAATGACAGGGCAGGAGCTTCACAGAGCAGGACCTTTTCACTGGTGGTGCCCATTGTATGCCTTGCTCTTCCCACACCTGCTCTCTTTTGGCCTGTATTTTGGAGCTTTATAATTTAGGAAGACTTTGGGAGAACTGGTTGACAAGTCTTATCAGTCACTGACATACTGTATGAGCGGATTTTATTTGCTGCTATTCTGGGCTTCTGGTGCACCAGGGTTTACACCAGCATAACAGAGTTGGCCAGGATGCCAGAAGGGATACAATTTATGAGCTTTCTCCATTATCTGCACAGCAGGGGGTGTTCAGTCAACAGTGCAAAGGCTGAGCTGAAGCATTCCCTACTGGTTACCTGCTTTCAGCAATAGGGGGTCGCTGTTTGGTTGTACCCAATTGGTTAGCTGTCAGATTCTAGAACTCCCTTTTGGTGACTCTTAGGTAATTCCCAAAATACAGAGTCCATTCATAAAACACTGTGTTTATTCATAAAGCAGTAACA
Source organism: Podarcis gaigeae (assembly GCF_964106915.1). Classification (NCBI taxonomy): domain Eukaryota; kingdom Metazoa; phylum Chordata; class Lepidosauria; order Squamata; family Lacertidae; genus Podarcis; species Podarcis gaigeae. The sequence goes on along the minus strand of NC_139692.1, from coordinate 21,496,018 downwards.
TAAATCTCCATTGCTACATATTGAATGTATATTTCAGCAGTTGAACGTACAGGTTTATGGCCATGCTGTAGTGTAGTGCTTATGCGACTGTGAATAAAAGGTGGCTGGGCTCATTGTCTCAGTGGTTTTTTTTTTGGGGGGGGAGAGGTGACAAAGCTGATTTCCAATAAGTGCCCCCCTTTATTTCCATAACAAGTCCTTGAGTCTGTACTCTGAATAGTGACACCAGGGACCTAGAAGGGGCAGGGCTTATCAGTCCAACCCCTGCACAGTCTCATCATGGCTGATCTTAAGGCAATTGGAGCAATTGGGCCAAATTGGGCCCCACGTTGCGCCCTACTGCTTCAAATTGGGCCCCACTGGCTAGCCCTTAGTCTCATAGTTGCTGGGCCTGAGTTGCCCTGCCCCAAGGTCTTGGGTTTACAATTTTGGTAGAGGGGAGACTGCGGCACTGGGGAGCAGGCAAGCTGGTGGGGCCCCCTAGAATTAGAGGCCTGAGTTGCCCTGTCCTCGCATGACGTCTTAGGTTTGCAATTTTGGGAGAGAGGAGACTGTCCGCTGGGGAGCGGGCAGGCTGGCGAGACCCCCTAGATTTAGAGGCCCTAGGCTTCAGCCTACTTAGCCTATACTGTATATAAATCCAGCACTGGGTCAAAGTGGCGGCCGCCCCTCTGCCACCACCATCACTGTAACATCAACATCCCGAACATGTACTGTAGTATTTATTTAGTTAGTTAGCCACGCCCCCTCCCCCGGCCGACCAGATTGGTCGACCCAAGGAGTGACGCAGCTGGAGACTCCCTAATGGCCACAAGTGGCCCCCGGGCAGGACTTTGGACATTCCTGGTCTACACTGACTGGGAGCTCTCAAGGGATTCAGGCAGGGGTCTCTCCCAGGCCTACCTGGAAATGCCATTGGGGATTGAACTTCAGACATTCTGCATGCAAAGCAGATGCTCTCCCACTGAGCTATGGTCTTTCAAAAAAAGTTTCCTTCCTGCAGTGCTGGTATCTTCCATGGTTGGTGTCCACAATACTCTCTCCATCTCTGTTCAGCTTGCAAAAGATAGAAAGCAGTGATTTACCCCCTGACGTGTTGTGTGCACACCCCTCCGGCTTGGGATCCCTTGAAGAAGCAAGCGAAACCATTTTATAGATAAATGCTTTGTACGGACGCCGCTGTGGATGACCTGATGCCAGGCCATTTGAATTAATTCCAGCTCCTGAGCTCCTGTTTCTATTAAAACTCCATTTATTGGGGGGAGGGGGAGAGTGAAAAGGTAATTATCACCCCCCTGCCTTAAATCACTCCACAGCTGAATTATTAAAGGGAAGAATTAAAAATAATCAGCCTTTTCCATTGTACTTCATAGAGTGGAAATTAAAGGTGTAAGAATGTTTTGTCTTTGCCTGGAATTTAAGTATTCATTTTGAAGATTTATGAAGGAATTGAAATTATTCTCTCTGCGTGCTTTGCCCGTGCACTTTGTGAAAGACGCAGGCATGCATGTACAAAATAATTTGAGAAAACCCACTCTTGTAAAATCAGAAGAAAAGGGGGACGGGAAAAGGGATTTAATATTTATTAAAAAGAAAGAAAGAAAGTGGAGAGTACAGTAGAGTATTTTGCATTTTAATCCTTCTCTTTCTTCTGCACAATTACACCTCCAAGTGATACACTAGCAGTGAGATTAAGCAGCTCCTAATTTCAGATAGGCAGCTGTAAAATGCTAGGTTAGTTCTTATAGAGGAAAATTGTCTCGGGTCTGTTTGCTGGGCCAAAGAGAAATAATGCTATTTGACTCTAACTTTCATTGGACAAAGATACTTGCAGATCAAGACACACCTGTTTTGATCTTGTCGCTTCAACCCACTTGTTCTGGCTGCAGAGAAAAAGCCCCTAAGAAAAACTTGGCTGCTGGATTGGGACAATGACTCGCCTAGTCCAACATCCTGATCTCATAGTATCCATTCAGCTGCCCTGATGTGAAGTCTGTAAGCAGGACATCAGCACAAGAGCACTCTTGTCACTTGTGATTTCCAGCAACTTGTATTCAGAGGCACACTGCCTCCGACGGTGGAGGGCCACTGTGGTCAGCAGCTGTTGATAACCTTATCCTCCATGAATTCCTCCAATCCTCTTTTGAAGGTATCCAAGTTGGTGGCCAGCACTTGTCAGATGGCAGAGGAACCAACCCCCACAGCAGGCTGCCAGGAAAGGATATGACAAGGAAAAGTCCTTACCATCTGCTTTTATTCAGTATTTACCCTACCTGCCCATGGACTATCTTGCCAGAGTGGTGCATGCTCTAGTTATCTCCCACTTGGACTACTGCAATGCACTGTACATGAGGCTACCTTTGAAGGCGACCTGGAAACTACAACTAATCCAGAATGTGGCAGCTAGACTGGTGACTGGGAGTGGCTGCCAGGACCACATAACACCGATCCTGAGAGATCTGCATTGGCTCCCAGTTTCCAAGCACAATTCAAAGTGTTGGTGCTGACCTTTAAAGCCCTAAATGGCCTCGGTCCTGTATACCTGAAGGAGCGTCTCCACCCCCATTGTTCAGCCTGAGATCCAGCACCGAGGGCCTTCTGGCGGTTCCCTCATTGTGAGAAGTGAGGTTACAGGGAGCCAGACAGAGGGCCTTCTCTGTAGTGGCGCCCGCCCTGTGGAATGCCCTCCCTTCAGATGTGAAGGAAATAAGCAGCTATCTTATCTTTAAAAGACATCTGAAGGCAGCCCTGTTTAGGGAAGTTTTTAATATTTAATTCTGTATTGTTTTTAACACTTGATTGGGAGCCACCCAGAGTGCTTGAGAAACTCAGCCAGATAGGCGAGGTATAAATAATATATTATTATTATTATTATTATTATTATTATTATTATTATTATTATTATTATTATAGAGAAAGGCTAGGGTATACAGCCTCCTGGAATAATGGTGTTGTCCCAAGTAAACCTCCACTCCCCTTCTCTCCCACTTCCTCATTCATCATCTCTAAGGGCTCTTTGCTTCTGAGCCCCTTGCTCTCCTACTTTTAAGGCTTGCCAGGTTCTGGGAGATGGAGGGTCTGGAAAGCTTTCTAGTAATAACATGTCAGCCAGCTGCTCTGGCTCTGTCTCCTCCTCCTCTCCCATTATTTCCCAACTTTCCCCCTCATCTTCCTCTGAGCTGTGATCTCCCTCAAACCCCTGTTGTCATTCTGAACTGCCTCCTTCTTCTTCTCTGCCCAGTCCCTGACATCACTGCCTCTTGTGGAAGCATCCTCTTCTCATAGCGGCCAAACAGTTGCCTTTGGGAAACCCCCTAGCAGGACGTGAGCATTCTCCGCACCTCTGATTTCCAGCAACTGGTATTCAGAAGCATCACTGCCTTTGACTGTGGAGGCAGAGCAGAACCATTGTAGCTATTGCCCATTGATAGCCGCCGCCTCCATGAATTTGCCCAGTCCAATCTTCTGTTTAAGCTTTCCAAGTTGGTGGCCATCCCTGCCTCTTCCAACATCCAGGAAACAACTAAGGTGTATATGAGAAACGTTCTTGAGATCAAGGTAAAAAGGTAAAGGCAAAGGGACCCCTGACCATTAGGTCCAGTCGTGACCAAATCTGGGGTTGCATCTCGCTTTATTGGCCAAGGGAGCCGGCGTACAGCTTCCGGGTCATGTGGCCAGCATGACTAAGCCGCTTCTGGCAAACCAGAGCAGCGCACGGAAATGCCGTTTACCTTCCCGCCAAAGCGGTACCTATTTATCTACTTGCACTTTGACGTACTTTCGAACTGCTAGGTTGGCAGGAGCAGGGACTGAGTAACGGGAGCTCACCCCGTCGCAGGGATTCGAACCGCCGACCTTCTGATCGGCAAGTCCTAGGCTCTGTGGTTTAACCCACAGAGCCACTCGCGTCCCTTCTTGAGAGCAAAGTCTACACTAAACAGCAGCTACAAGGACCCTGGGGGCTTAAACTGAGTCCCCTCACAGGCCTGTGGCTGCCTATTCCTCACTGAAGAGCTCTGCGAAGGGGGACATGATTTCCCCTACCTGCCTCCCTCTAGCACCCTCCATCTCCCTCTTGCCCATCTCACCAGCCTATCTAGGATACCACTTTTATTGAATTCCTATTTCTGGGCCTGTTTCTCCTCTGCCTGCATTCTGCACAGATCTCAACCATTGATGTCTCCTGGGCTGGGGATTTATTAGCCCTTCAAGTGCCTGGAAAGAACTTACAGCCCTGAAAATAAGACTTTGGCTTCTCCAGGGCTTTTCCTTCAAAAGTTTTCCAAAGGCCATGTGAGCTGTAATTCTGCCTTGCAACTCAACAGCTGCTCCGCTGCCAATTCCTATCCTGGGGGTGGGATGCAAAGAAGTTTTAAGAAAAAGAAGTTACTTGCCAAAGGTCAGATTCACACACATGCACACAGAAAATAGGAAATATAACCAGTACAGTGGCCCCATAGTCCTGACATTCAGCTCCATCTTCTAATCTGCTGGGATAAGTCACTGTTTTTATTAGAGTCAGGTGAATAGAACAATGGTTTCCCAACTTTCAGGAACATGGGAAGCTGCCTTATACTGAGTCAGATCATTGTCTTCCAACAATGCAAAAGGAGAGGCAGCAGGGTGAGCATTGTTTCAAGTCAATAAACAGGATAAAGGTGGCCAGAAAGCAGAAGAAACAGGTGAGAAAGAAGGGGAGCACAGGAAGGAAGCCATGAACCATCAGCAGGGTAGAGAATTCACCTAAGCATGGCGTGCTTTGAGAGGTCTAGAAAGCTGAAAGAAGTTGGAAATGTAAAGAAAAGGAAGGAACATTCTTTCATATGTGGTGGACCTGCTCCAAGGTGAAAGACTTCTGGGAAAAGATTTATAATGAATTGAAAAAAATGTTGAAATATACATTTATAAAGAAACCAGAGGCCTTTCTTCTTGGAATAACAGGTTCGGAATTGCCCAAGAAAGATGTTAATCTATTTTTGTATGCCACAACTGTGGCTCGTATTTTGTTAGCTAAAAAGTGGAAAACTCAAGAATTACCAACAGTAGAAGAATGGCGGATGAAGATGATGGATTGTTTGGAGCTAGCCGATCTAACCAGAAGAGTCCGTGACCAGAAGGAGGAGGAATATCACGAAGAATGGAAGAAATTTAATGATTATTTAGTTAAATTTGTTAAGCTAAAATAACTGGAAATAGCATCCAGATACTTAAAGGGTTTAGGATTGTATCTATGTTAACTGATAAAATAATATGTTTAATACAAGAAGGAGAAGATTTAAAGATGTTAAAGTTTAATTTAAAGGGTATTAAAATTGGGATTTGGAAAACCGTTATAAGGATATGCAATGAAATTCAACTAAGGGGAAACGAGGAAGTCGTTTTACAAAGTAAATAACTGTTATTTTCAATAAGGGTATGATTTATGTCTGTTATGTTTTGTTTGTTTTATGTTTTTGTTTGTCATTGATATTGTAAAAACTAATAAAAATTTTGCAAAAAAAAAAGAAAGCTGAAAGAAGCTGCAGACCCTCCAAGTGTCCCTATTTTCCAGGCACAGTTCCGGATTTAGAGAAGCCATCCCAGTTTCTTATTTGATACCGGAATGTCCCGTTTTTCCTTAGGATGTCCGTATTTTCATCGGAGAGATGTTGGAGGGTATGGAGTTATGAGACTGCCCTCCAAGACAAGAGATAAGTAACTATACAACCTTTAGAAGACATTGCAAGGCAGTTGTGTATAGGGAAGCTTTCTTAGTGTTTCATGTTTTATTATGTGTTTATATATGATGGAAGCCGCCCAGAGTGGCTGGGGCAACCCAGCCAGATGGCCGGGTTATAAATAATAAAATTATTATTATTATGGAATAAAGGTAAAGGTAAAGGGACCCCTGACCATTAGGTCCAGTCACAGATGACTCTGGGGTTGCGGCACTCATCTCGCTTTATTGGCCGAGGGAGCCAGTGTACAGCTTCCGGGTCATGTGGCCAGCATGACTAAGGCACTTCTGGAGAACCAGACCAGCACACTGAATTGCCATTTATCTTCCCGCCGGAACTGTACCTATTTATCTACTTGCACTTTGACATGCTTTCAAACTGCTAGGTTGGCAGGAGCAGGGCCAAGCAACGGGATAGGACATCCCTATTTTCATCGGAGAAATGTTGGAGGGTATGAAACTGTAGTCCTTTCCAGGTTAAGCATGGTGTCCTATGTATGCCTAAAATAATGGGGAGGGGAATCACAGCAAAACAGCCAGATTATAAAACTGCAGGGGCTTCAGCATCTGCCTCCGGATCAGGCCCGCTGGCGCCAGGCCTCCAGGCCCCACCCGTCGGCCTGCTCCTCAGGCTGTACGTGCCAGAGGTCTCTTGCACTCCTGCTCCCCGCTGCAGAGCATTAAATACTGATTAGCTGTGACACACTTCCTTGTAACCTTTTCATTAGGAAATTATGTTTAATAGAAATTGTTCTGACACCTCTCAGTGGCGTTTCCTCGCAATTCATTACAAGCACACAAAAGGCAGGAAGGGAAAAGAGAGGAGAAAGGAGCTTGGATTGTGCGGTAATGGCGGAAGGGGGTCTCTGCGTGGAGGGAAATTGTTTAATTGAGGGGAGGAAGGGAGGGAGAGAGAAGAGAAAGGAGAGGGACTCACAGGATAAATACCAATATGGCAGGCTGCTGAGGACACCTGGAGACTTCAGAAGACACCAGTAGGGGATGTCGGGCTCTCTCCACTGGGGATGGGAGGAGTGGGATTCAATTTGTTTGGCATTTAAAATTGAGCTTACCTAATTTTCACTCTCTGAAACAGTACGCAAAGCACAACACAGCCATCTTTCAAAATCTGCACTTCTCTGAATTTTGCAGTGTGATTCTCCAGCCGAGTAATACATAGAAAAATACATTTGCTATTTTTCATTGCATGTTTATCCTCCAAGAAGCTCAAGGTGGCGTGAACAATTCTCTTTCTTCACAACAACCCTGTGTGGTAGATCAGGCAGAAAGACTGTGACTTGCCCAAAGTCATGCAGAGAACTTTGTGGCTGAGTGGGGATTCGAACCCTGGTCTCCCAGGCCCTAGTCCAGTGCTCTAACCACTACCTAAGGTTGCCATACATGTCCAGCATTTCAATGATGAAATTAATGTCCGGGGGGATTTCAAAAAGTCGGCAAAATGTCTGTGTTTTTGCCAACAGAACAAGCAAGTGTGTGTTTGAGTGTCACACTCAAATTAAGACTGGGGAAATGAGGAACCAAGAAACTGAGGTATTTAGCCATGCTTGCTCTCTGCTCTCCTGTGTTTTGAAAAGGGATAAAGGGTTGCAATGCAGAACTTGCCACCTAGAAGTGTGCAGTGAACTAACATCCTGGAAGCTCCCCTGTAGCCTTGATCATGATGATGGTCCATTAACTACTGCATTTTAAAGCCCCCTTTTCCTAGCAGAAAACCCAGGCATATTTTACCTCTGGAAGGAGATAGTGCAGGCAGTATAAATTGAGAAAAAACTGGGTACTTGTTGTGGGGGGGGGGGGAGTTCAGCCTTCTTTATCTTGCTTCCTTTCTTCAGAGAGAACCATTTGAAATATATTTTTCTTCCCTCTTCCTTTTGGAAGGAAAGTTTGGGGATTTGTGGGCGGAGGGGATGGGACCATGTTCCTAGTTTTGGAAAAGCAGAGATCTTTATGGCTCGTTAAACCATTGCCCTTCCTATCTCCAGGGTACATCTTAAGTCAAAGTTGTTTTCAAAGCTGATCAAGGAAAACACAGAACTGGGAATCTGTGGTGGGTGGAGCCAGAAGCACAAGTGGGTGGAGCAATGCATGGAGATTTTACTTTTTGTACAGAAGACAAGTCTCTACATACCATACCATGCCCCTCTGTATCGTACATAAGCTTGAGGCGTTATCAGAGTTTGAGGACACATTACAACCAAGCGAAAACAATCAAAGATGAGTGTGAAACAGGGACAGTGAGGAGTGGGGAGAAGGGATGTGGCTGAGGAGAGTTCCAAGGGCCAGAGAGGTCCTGAGGGCCACATTTCCTGGCCCCTGGTTCCCCATCCCTGAAGTAAAACAAGTCCTTTCCTCAAATCGAGAAACATTCCTGCTGTGATGTCCCTGAAGGATGCTCCTTCAGTCTCTTAGCTCCCTCTTGGCAAATTGTTCCCTCAGCCTAGTGTTCTTAACAGCTAGGAAGTGTGTGCCCCCTCCCATTTCCCCCTGAATATTCATGTATAAATCTAGGTATGATGATTTAAACCTCTTGCCTCTTCTCCTTCCCTCTGTGACAGCAGCGAAGAGTTGTGCTCCATCATTTTTATGGAGAGTCTTTTAAGTGTTTGAAAACTCTTGTCACACGGCTCCTTTATCTTCCCTTATCCTCAGGCTAAACGGGCCTGGCGCCCGGCACAGCTCCTCGTACGTCTTGCTGTCGGAGCCCTTTGTCATCTTTGCTGCTCTTCTCAAAATCCCCTTTCACCTCCTCAGTGCCCTTCTTAAAACATGGGGCCAAAACACAGCTCCTCAAGAGCCCCACTGAATCCTGTGCATATACTTAGCAGAGAGGGGTCGCTGTGTCTGGGAGATCTTTGTGGCATTTCCTTTCTTCTGAGGTTTGGAGCTTCGGGTGCTCCTGGATCCCATACCACTCAACCGTCCCAATTTGGGACATCCTGGCATTACAGAAGACATCCTTGCTTCTGACTGGATCTTGGAATGTCCCATGTTTTGGTCCAGAGCTCTGGCATGTGTCACCTGGCTTGTGCCAGAGAGCCAAAGCAAGAGACTCTCATGTTTTTCACACTAGAGTGCCAGACCAAAAGTTGCTCAATTTTTGGTCTTGTGTTCTTGCGCTAATCAGCTGGCTCACACCAGAGTGTCATACCAAAGGACACTCCTTTTTTTTTTTTTTTTGCCTCACTTTATTGCAAGAGTCACTTGGCTCCTCTCTTTCCAGAGTATTTTGTTGTTGTTGTTTTAAAGAAGCTCATTTTACAAAGCTGAAAATTGAGCAGGTGGAGTCTGGGTGTATGGTGCCAGCAAGGGCAGTTGGTTAGATTCTCAGCAACATTCACCCAGACCCCTCCCTAAGCTCTGATTAGTTTTGATCACCTGTGGTGGCAGGGGAAGGAAGCAAACTGTTTTCACAAGCCTCTCCTACCATTAGTTTATCCAGTGCTCTCTCTCTTTCTCTGTCTGTCTCTTGCACACACATGGATTAACAGGTGCATGCAGCTCCCAGGAGGATTTGAGTCATTACAAGATCAGTGCTGGCAGGAATGGTAGTTGGAAGAGGTTGCCGGCGGAAAGGCTGGAGCATTTCAGCAGAAACCGGGGTGAAATTTTCCATTGCTCACTTATTGATTCACCCCACGTCTGGAACGGGAATCAATCCAGCAAATACATTGTTGTTTTCAGTCTGCAAACGGCACATAATGATACGGAATTGATGATTAATTATTATTATCATTATCATCATTTTGCATTGCCTTTCGCATTGCATGGAAATGAATGGTGTGGAATCAAAGGGGTGGCAAAACTCCCCATACAAAGGAAAGTTAGAGAATTTGGGGCTTGTTACTTTAGAGTAAAGGCAGGTGAGAGGAGATATGATAAGGGTGTATAAATTGTGCATGGACAGAGAGAGGTTTTTCTCCATCTATCATTAAACTAGAACTCAGGGATGTCCCGTGAATGTTGGAAGATTCAGAACAGCACTATGGCACTCTCCTGTTACCTGCCTTTACTCTAAAGCAGCGGTTCTCAACCTGTGGATCCCCAGATGTTGTTGGACTACAACTCCCATCTTCCCTGAGCTCTGGCCTTGCTATCTAGGGGTGATGGGAGTTGTAATTCAACAACATCTGGGCACCCACAGGTTGAAAAAGGATGCTCTAAAGTAACAAGCCCCACTGTCTCCCACAAGGGGTAGTGATGGCCACCAACTTGGATGGATTTGAAAGAGGATGGGACAAATTCATGGATGGGGGAAAGCTACTGATTGCTACTAGCCGTGATGGCTTTGCTCCCCCTCCACAGTCAGGGGAAGCATGCTTCTGAATTCCAATTGCTGGAAACCGCAGGAGGCGAGAGGGCTTTGTGCTCAGGTCTTGCTTCAGGACTTCCCATGGGCATTTGGTTGACCACTGTGAACTCGGGATGCTGGGTGAGAGTAATGCAACAAATGCCACTGGTAGGAATTTCACGGCATGTAATGCTTTGAAAGAAAATATTATGAAAATGATTTATAGGTGGTACATGACACCAGTCAAGCTTGCAAAGATATATCATGTGCCTGACAATAAGTGTTGGAAATGTAAGGAAACTGAGGGTACATTCTTTCACCTCTGGTGGACATGCCCAAAGGTTAAGGCCTTCTGGGAAATGATCTATAATGAACTGAAAAAGTTATTTAAGTATACCTTTCTTAAGAAACCAGAGGCCTTTCTATTGGGCAATGTTGGCCAGATGATGTTAAAGAAGGATAGAACCTTTTTTATGTATGCAACAACAGCAGCAAGAATACTCATCGCAAAGTACTGGAAGACACAAGATTTGCCCACCTTGGAAGAATGGCAGATGCAATTGATAGACTATATGGAACTGGCAGAAATGACTGGCAGAATCCGAGACATGGGAGAAGAACAAACAGAAGAAGATTGGATGAAATTTAAAGATTATCTGCAAAAACATTGTAAACTATTTGAATGTTAAAATGATGCAGGATATAGAGATAGTGCGGCATTAGTGACAAAGCTGAAAGGAATGTGCAAAGATGTTTTATAAGTAACAAGTGAGGAAACATAGCAAAATTAATCAATGATGGGGGATTAGAAGATAAGTGGCTAGTAGCGGCAATGGTTAATTTAAAAGAAATTAAGTAACATTAAGATCAGTCAAAATAAGGGAAGAGTTTGCTGAAACTAATTTGGAAATTGGAATACAAAAAAGGGAGGTGTGAGGAAGTCGGGAAAGTAAGGTATATGAAATTAAGAACTGAATTTATATATTTTTGTTTGATTTTTATGTGTTAAATTGTTTATTGTTTGTTATTGTGTCGTTTTGTTTTGTTTGTTATGATAAAATCTGTTGAAACCCTAATAAAAATCTTTTTTTAAAAAAAGAGAGTAATGCAACAAATGTGGGGCAGAACAGAAATTACAGTCGTAATTTGGAAGTTGAATGGAATCCATTCTGGAAGCCCATTCGACTTCCAAAACATTCGCAAACCAAAGCACGGCTTCTGATTGGCTTCCTGCAGCCAATCGGAAGCCACGGATTCCCCGTCGGACGTTTGGGTTCCAAAGAACGTTCGCAAACCGGAACAATCACTTTGGGTTTGCGGCGTCCGGGAGCCAAAACGTCCGAGTACCAAGGCATTTGGGATCCAAGGTACGACTGTAATACCTTCTTACATCCCTTATTGCAGGGCATTTCCTGCTCAGAGAAGACTTCCTGTTGAATCACTTGCCATGGGCTGTGCTCAGGCACCTGACAGTATCTCAGCAGCAAGAGGACCAGATTAGATGAACTTCCACAAGTCAACAGTTGGGTAGCCCTTCACTGCCTTGCGTAATCTCTCCATGTCCCACCCCCACTTGCCAGGAAAGAGACAGACTAACTGGTTCCAATCAGTAGGATTTATTCGGGGTGCAGAAATTGCTTTGCCACACTGCGGAATTTGGGTTCCCTGGATGCACAAATTGGATACCCTTCAGAACACTAACAGTCCCACCATGATGTATTTTTTTAATGGCCTCATGCGACCCTCTCTGATGCAGCCCCCTGTGCACAGCTCAGCCGAGCCTTTGAATATTTACATTTGCTCAGCAGGAACGAATCCCACCAGCGTCAAATGAGCAGCCGGTTCCCACTTTGTCCCCCCTCCCTTGGGGGTTCCTTATTGAGAAGTAACAGCCACACAGCTCCTGCGATATCCCAGCTGCAGTCTGGCGTGGTCTCCCTTCTGACGCAATGCCTCCTCATCCTTGTAAGGAGGTTTATTTCGTTTTTCCTCCCCGGTTTCCCCTTTGCTAAATGTGGGCGTACTCCCTACTTCCATCCTCTTCTTACTATTAAGATAAAAGCTGTCATTCGTCTTCCCTGTTCTGCTGGTTTGTTTGGGACTATCAAAGCCAGGAACAATATTAAATATTCAAGCTTCTCCTCTGGGCTGTGTTTCAGATTGTGTATCCCTTCCTTTAATTGCTCCATCAAGAACAGATTAATTTTTGATACATAGGCCTCGCCAGCCAAACTGCTGCTCTCTCTTAGAAGAATCTTCCTTGGGCTCTGCCACTCGGGTTCCCATGGCTTAATAACGGCAAGCAGGGGAAGATTTGGGTCTTTCAAATTACAGCAGCACCCTGTGCAAGGCCAAAATCTCCACCACCACCCCATCCCGCCTCTTGACTTCTGTTCAGCATGTGCACTATATCAAGTTCCTTCCCAATGGAATTTCTGTGGTGGGAAGTGGAACAGGAGCTCTGACTGAAGTTCTCTAAACATTTATATGGCTTCTCCCTGTGGCACACACACACACACACCCTGGGCTGGATGCCCAGTGTGGGGGAACCAGTCGCACTGCCCTAAATCAGTCTCTGCCAGCAAGGGGGTGTGGCAGCCCTTTCTGCCATTTTGAAAAGGCTGTCTTACCGGATGCATCCCATGACATGGGAAAAGTAATCTCGTTAGAGAGAAAAAAACAGCCTTGAAGATTCATAATGCAGAAGGATTGGGAATTTGCACATAGTGTAAGCAATCATATGGACTTTCATTATTTTTTATTAGATGTTATTTTTTGCGATGGATTGTGTTTTTGTAAATGTTTTCAAAATTGTTTTAAATGTTCCATTTTAAATTGTTGTAACCCACCCAGGGACCTTAGGGGGAAGTGTGGGTTCTAAATTAATTTATTTAAAGGGAAAATGCAGCCACATCTTTATGTTCCATTGGGCTTCTTCAGTTTTGGCAATGGAGCCATTTTCATAGAATCAAAGAATTGTAGAGTTGGTAGGGACTGTGAGGGTCATCTAAACTGTTAAAATTAGCCACTTCTTCACACACAAAATGAGGCAGATACAGAAGCAATCCAATGCCCATACCACCTTCCATCTCGCTTGCCTCCCCAAAATGAACATTTGCTGTTTCTGTTTCAAACTTTGCAGATTGTGGACAAAATGGAGTGCTTTCGGAAGTGGCAGAGAGATATTTCCAAATTTGTCTGGCAGGGCAAAAAGCCCAGAATTAAGTTTAAGATATTAACTGACGCGAAAGAAAGAGGGGGCTTTGCCCTGCCAGACTTAAGGTTGTATTATGAATCAGCAGCCTTTTGCTGGTTGAAAGATTGGCTGCTTCTTGAGAACACTGATGTTTTAGATTTGGAAGGATTTAACAACGCTTTCGGATGGCATGCATATTTGTGGTATGACAAGGTTAAAATTCACAAGACTTTCAAGAACCATATTGTCAGAAAAGCAGTGTTTAATGTCTGGACAAAATATAAAGACTTATTGGAAAGTAAAACTCCAAGGTGGCTTTCACCATTGGAAGCTAAGGCCCGGAAAAGACTCAATATGGAGGCCAAATGGCCGAAGTATTGGGAAATTCTAGAAAAGGATGGAGATAATTGGAAATTGCAGAGTCAGAAAAAAATGAAGGACAAAGTGCGAGATTGGTTGCATTACGCTCAGATTAAAGAAGTTTTTAAACTTGATAAAAAGTTAGGATTCCAGGTGGAAAAATCGAAGTCAGAAACTGAACTTCTAGAGCCCAAAACTAAGGTACTTTCTAGAATGTATAACTTGCTGTTAAAATGGAACACACAAGATGAAACGGTCAAATTGGCTATGATAAAGTGGGCACAGGACATTGGTTATAATATTATGTTTGAGGACTGGGAGAGGTTGTGGACTACGGGGTTGAATTTCACAGCATGTAATGTTTTGAGAGAAAATGTTATGAAAATGATATATAGATGGTATATGACCCCAGTCAAACTTGCAAAAATATACCACTTGTCTGATAACAAATGTTGGAAGTGTAAGGAAAGTGAAGGAACATTCTTTCATCTCTGGTGGACTTGCCCTAGAGTGAAGGCTTTCTGGGAAATGATATATAATGAGTTGAAAAAGGTATTTAAGTATACCTTCCCTAAGAAACCAGAGGCCTTCTTTTGGGTATTGTCGGCCAGAAGGTGTTAAGGAAGGACCGAACATTTTTTATGTATGCAACAACAGCAGCAAGGATACTCGTCGCTAAGCATTGGAAAAGTCAAGATCTACCCACACTGGAAGAATGGCAGATGCAACTGACAGACTATATGGAATTGGCTGAAATGACTGGCAGAATCCAAGACCTGGGAGAAGAGACGTTGGAAGAAGACTGGAAGAAATTTAAGATTTACCTACAAAAATATTGTAAACTATATGAATGTTAAGAAGGATGCTAGAATATAAACAACTGGGCACCATTAAGATAGAGGAAGTGATATATGAAGATAAGTTAAATTCAAGAAAAGACAATTTTTTGGAAAAATTTTAAGTTATATTTAATTCTCTAAGATTTAAATAAAGGGTATCAAAAACCAGAGAGATAATATTGGAAAATTAGATAATAAGAATGGAAATAAGGGAATAAATTTGCTGGGAAATTCTCTCTTTTGGCTAGGAACGCAGGAGCGGGGGATGTGAGGGAGTCCAAAGAAGTTAAGAAGACTATGTTAAAAGATATGTTATATTGTATTGTTTATTGGAATTGTAACTAAATTAAAAAACTGCTAATAAATATATTATATAAAAAAAAAACCAAAATGAACATTTGCTGTCGCATCATTTGCTAAACTGGCCTGCCTCTCCTTCAGCTTTGGAAAACAGAAGCTGGATAGATTTTCCTCTTCATTTTCTCCTCTCCAAACCTTTCACCCCAATGCAGCTTTAACTTTCGTTTCTTTCCTTCTTTTCTTTCTGAGGCTAAGAATGAGCGAGCAAAGCTCCAGTACAAATCAAGTGGGGGGAGCAGTCGGCAGAGAAGGCAGAGGGAGGGCAGAAGTCACCGGCTGCCAGGAGCCCCACAAGCCACCGCAGCCACGCAGGACCCGCTTGCCCTCCCTGTTCCTTTGATGTAATTAACACCCCCTTTGTGATTGCCTGTGATGGCGTCTGTCTGCGGTTTAATCATCGTCTTCCCACAATGAGCATCCTTCTCATTAGGGGCTTAAAAACCTCTATTATAAACATGTAAATGGGACGCAGCAAGGAGAGAAATATTTTACCCTGCCAATTTCCTTTTGTGCGTCTGCCAGCGCTGCGTGATTTTATTGCTAAAGCGCCTCGAAGCAGCCCAGGGATTACAGCTCCTTTACCGCCCTGTCACACTTTTCAATCTCCTCTTATCGGGTTTTAATTATGCCTCCCCCTGCCTAATGTTTTCAACTAAAAAGAGAGAAACACACAGAGAGAGAGAACCTCTTGTCATCAGTTGATTCAGAAGTTGAGATTTTCATTTCGGCAAATGATATCAGAGCATCTTCCAACAGGTGTCAGCCAGCGCTCCTCTCTCTAGCCTTACCCATCCTGATTGCCCTGCAGAGATTATTGGACTATGATTCCCATCAGCCCCACACGGCCTGGCCAATGATCAGGGATTCTGCGGATTGTAGTCCAATAACATCTGGAGGGCACTTTCTTGGGAAAGGATGCTAGGGGCAAGACCTGGTGCTGCTGTTGCTTTCGCTCCTTAGCAGACTGGAGATTGGGACTGAAACTAATGAAACAAATTTCAGTAGGGACAAATGTCAGATTCTGCACTAGCAAGCCCTCCTTCACCACATAGACAGCACAACAGGACAATGACCTATCCCCCCTGCAAACAGCATATAAATCAATATGGCTCTAACCTGATCCAACAGCCTACCTGCCAGCCCGCCCCCTGCCCCCAACATATATATAAATAAACCACATTGCAACAAATTGAATGCAACCAACCAAGCTCAGAATGCCTAATCTCTCTCTTTATCAATAAAAATGAATACATACATAAACAAAGGGTCTACCCACCTGATGCTGACACAAACCCCCTACGCTAATAATGGGCAACTGAACAAAAGAACAATACCCCATCTCTCTCCCCCTGTCCTTTTCCCCCTGAATGCAAGATGTCTATGGCAAAAGTGTCTCTCACTAAATGCAAATAAACTGTGAAAAAGACTACGAACAGAAAATGGAGGCAATAGGTGTACATTTCCCTCTTTAACTGTTTGTTTCATAACACACACAAAAACTTTAATAAAAAAACTGATTTTAAGAAGTATAGGATGGGAGGCACCTGGTGTGGAAAGGACAGCTCCCA
This sequence comes from Podarcis gaigeae, assembly GCF_964106915.1. Taxonomy (NCBI): domain Eukaryota; kingdom Metazoa; phylum Chordata; class Lepidosauria; order Squamata; family Lacertidae; genus Podarcis; species Podarcis gaigeae. The sequence goes on along the minus strand of NC_139692.1, from coordinate 21,479,670 downwards.
GGGTGCTTTGCAGGAAGCCATGACAGTTTAACGTGGTATAATAGTGCTTTAAATGCATGGTGGGAACATGGCCCAGAGGACACAAGCATGGCTTTCAAAATTGTGTGTACTGTGAGTCCTCCTTTTCTCCTGTACTTGAAGCACCAGGCCAAAGCATCATTGAGTGACTGAGACCTCAGTTCAAGGCCAAGCTTTGCCACAGTTTGGAATTGTTTTTAAAAATAAGTCCTCCTGAATATTCATCAGTGTGAATTTCTCCTGTTGCACACAATGATATGTGCAATTGAGGCTAACATGCACACTTATGCAAAGCAATCCCCCCCCCAATGAATGTTTGCATGCTGTTGTCAGTAATATATGCATATTTTTATATGCGCCCTTTACCGCAACGTATGCATTTTCGTACACATCACTTGCCAGGAGAACTGCTCTGCAAAATTCAGAGGAGTGCAAATTCTGAAGGATAGCCGTGGTTTCAGTTTGCACATCATTTTCTCAAAGTGCAAATTATGCCGGTTTGCCTTTAAATGCAGACAGAACAGAATTTTCCACATACCATTCCTACGCACAGGTGTTTGCGCAGTAAAAATGTAATAAAGATTGTACCATTGGAAAAAAAGAAAAGAGATTAAGATGTACATAATTAGGCAAAGCACATCCTTCGCATGACTCCTAAATGTCCCGCTTGGCTCGGTGTTCCCATCCTTGTGCGCGGCTGAATGCCACCATGTGGCCTTTTCCTCTTGTATGCACAGCCGGCGTCTTGCTCTCTGCGCATGTTGAAGGGTGACGGAAGATGAAAGAAGCCTGTGCACCCTTGGAAAGCGCAAGCCTATTAGAACATCTGTTTGCTTTTGCGGCGACGCGGATGTGAAACATCTCCCTCCGACTTCAGCAAACAGGGAAAGCGCTTTCTCTCCAACTGTGCCGCTATTTTAGGGTTTTTTAGGATTTCCCCCGAGCTGCTTCTTCAAATGTGTTCGCTGCCAGCTCAACACACTGCTGATCCCTGAACACAACATCTGCCTCCAGAAATCAGGAAGAGCACTTGATGTGAGAGAGCAGTGGGTAGAAGGAGTACCTCAATGCCTTTTATGCAGATCTCTGAACATTTAGGATATAGAATATATATATGTATATGGTTAGGATATATAATTCACACACACACACACACACACCAAGCTGTCAGAGAAAAGCAAGGATTGTGGTTGCAGAAATGTCAAACCTGCCTCCTCTTGGCTGAGTCCAGGCCTGGAGGAAAATGATCTAGGGCTGGAGGAAAATGATCCAGGCCTGGAGGAAAATGATCCAGGCCTGGAGGAAAATGAAGATGGAACAATTTGCACATGTGTGGGTGCATGTCCCTAGATCAGCCTGGCCTCCATTATTGCACACTTGGAGGATCACACATGCATGTTCGCCATGGGATCTCACTCTCTGAGATTACCAAACACCAGGTGATTGGCAGCTGAATATGTGGACATTGAAAGTCACAGTGTGTACAGTGATGTGAAAATTCTGCCTACAGTGTTATAATCCTGGGATGGTCCAATCACACATGCAAGGACGATTGCCACCTTCGGTCAGGCAAAGTAAAGGACGGGTCAGGCAAAATACAGGACAGGTCACGGGGGGAATTGGGAAGCTAAAAATTACTTTGCCTGGTGCAGAAATGACTTCAAAGCAATCCTTCACAATGGCACACAATGGCTCCGTCTCTGGCTGCAGGGTGTACGTGCCATTCCAGGCAGGCACCCGAGCAACTATCCCGTGCCTGGGAGGGCACCCTCCATGCCATGCTCCCCTCAGGAGCACGCCCGCCTGCCCTGGGCAGCGAGAGCATATGCTCCGCTGCTGATTCTAACCACTGCACCACACTGCCTCTCCTCCAAAAGTCCTCCCCACCAAATGTATTTCAAAGAAGCCTGAATGGGATCCCACAAAGGCCACGGGGCCATCTCTGCTCTGCCTTGCCATGCCTTGTGTGGAAGAAGCTTCGCATCCCAGATTCCACGAGCTTTCTACCAAAAGGAAATGCCGCTTAAGATCTTTGCAGGCGGTGTGGGGGGGGGATCAGCAAGTGTACCAAAGTATCACCAAAGAAGCTGAACAAACCCCTCATGGGCAGAAAAGCAGCAGCAAAGGTGCAGAGTAGAGATAGCGATTTGCGGACTGCCGAGCTTTCAAGTCCAATCTCCCTGAGCAAAGCCACCGATAAAATGTTGCTGAGGTTGGGTCTCTCTCTCTCTCTGGCTTGTGAAGTTAGAACCCTTTTTTCTTTTCCTTTCCCCCCCTCCCCCTGCTTTCTAATTTCATAAACCACCAGTGCTTTGCCTCCTCGCTTGTGCTCTCCTGCTCTCTTGGAGCCCCCCTAAGCCGGTGCAACAGTTCAATAATTACATGTAATTGGATCTCTCCACTGCTGGGGACGTGGCAGCAAGCGTCATGCGGCAAGGAGAGAAATTTCACTGGGCCGAGCCGGATGCTGGCCCCCTGCGCCTGATTGCCAGTCGCTTCCATCTGCGACACAACAGCACAGCCACGGCCAAAGGTTCCCCTTGTGATTGGATTGCCTCAGCCCAGGATCTCATTATGAGCTCCACCGAATTTGCAAAGCTGAGCCCAGCTGGGAAGTTTGGTCACTCAGTAAGCTTGGCTCCAGACCTCGAGATAACGGCAGAAGGCCATCTTTAGAGCCCTGCGGACATGGCCAAACAGGGCAAAGTGCAGATATGAATAGGACTTCTTGTTATTAAATATACCACTCCCACTATTGAAACTTACATTGGCCTGAGTTCTTGGTGTGCTTTTTTCTTGATATGAATAGGACAGCATTGCCCAGGTACAAATTCCCATGTATTCCTTCATGCATCTGCTCTTTTGCATAGGACAGAGGACAAAGGCACAGAGCACTCTTCACCAACCTAGCACCCTCCAGATGTTTGGACCTTGCAGAACCCTTGCGACCAGAGTTTTTTGTGGGGATATTCTGCAACATGTGGTTGGTGCCAGAACAGTGCATTGCTGGTGGGTTTACACTGGACCGTCTGCATATTAGTCTGTTTTATTAGTTGGGTGGAGGAAAGAGAGGGGTGGGTGGCTGTGCAAGCGTAGAGACTAACCTAGTGCAAGCACTTGCAGAGGAAGGTGTGCACTGGGTGCCAGCTATGAGGGCAGGTGACATCGCTGCGCCACCCCCTCCACTCACTGTGCAGGTGGCGGGCCGCTAGGAACCATGCTGCCGTGGGCAGCTCGTCGCACAGGCGGCTAGCAGCGCCCCTCCTGATGCTCGCTGTGTGGGTGGCAGGCAGCTAGGGAAGCTTGCCACGCAGGCAGCAAGCAGCACACACATCCCACGAACGATAGGCGGCCAGGGACTCTCATCATGTGGCTGGCTAGCCCCGCCCCCGCCCGTGCCCTGGTGCCGCCCGTGCCCTGAATGCAAGTCCCCCAAAAGATAGCTGTATGTAACAGCTGCAGCTAGGATTCTTTATGCACAAAGATGGAAGGAAGAAGAAGTTCCCACTAAAGAAGAATGGATAAGCAAGGTGATGGACTATGCGGAATTGGCAAAGTTAACAGCCAAAATAAGAGAACCTAACGGTGAATGTGTTGTGGAAGAAGACTGTTTTCTGGCCTCACATTTGCATGTGGCTTCGCTCTGGCTGCATCTCTTTCATGGGTGCATCTCCATCATTCCCTTGTCACGCGAGATGCAGGGCTGGTTTGCAGGAGGGGGCCCTTCTGCATGCAAGGGAGCAGCACTAATGTAGCAGAAGAATGAGCCGAATGCAGAGTGATAGATGCCGAGAGAGAGGGACCAGCCATTCTGATGGAGCATATGCTTTCCCAGCAGAAAGCCAAACGGCATTGTGTAATAAGCGCAATAAGACAGGAATGCACGGGAAACAGAGGGAAGATGGATAACATGACTGATGATAGACAGAGCCAAGCATTGTTCTAAATAACTGCAGAGATTGAGGCCTGTTGACAGGCAGATGAGCTGACATCTTACAAGCTGGTAGATAGACAGGGTTAAACTGAGTGCAAGAGCCATAAGCTAATATTTCTCTTTTCTTTTCTTTTCTTTACTGGACCAATTAAAATGCTGGAAGGGAGTGCTTTGATCTGCATATTCTTCATCAGGCTTGACACGTTCAGAACACAAATATTTTGTATTTAAAGGTATTGCATACTACTTGCAACCTGGCTGAGTCTGGAATGCTTTAGGATGGTGTGAGCTAGGATACTTTTCAGTAAACATAATATATTTCTCTTTTTTAAAAAAAGAACTGCATGTCGGGATCACACCCCAAATTTTGTCACTTTACTCCATGATTATCTGGGTTAAGGGGGCTGCAAATGGACTTTTCCTGGAATCAAATGCACTGCAAATTCCATTCATTCCATTAGTTTTCCAAAAGTAGCATGAAAGCTCAAATATAATGTGAAAGTTCACAGTTAAGGGAACATCTTGGAAATGGAACCAACTGCCGTGTGAATGCAGCCTAAATAAGGTCCGTTAGTTTCAAGGAGTAAAAGTTGCTTGAATTGCACCCCAAAAGTCCATCTACTCCAGGCTTCTGCAGCATGTGCTCCTTCCTGGTATTTTGACCTGCAGCTCCCATCATCCCTGACCATTGGTCATGCTGTCTGGGGCCAAAGGGAATTGGAGTCCAACATCTGCAGTGCATCAGTTGGGAAGCATTCAATTTCTGCAGTAGCCAACCAGCTGCCTCTGTCAAGCCTGCATGTAGACATGGAGACAATTGCCCTCTTCTCCTGACCCCCATTGTTGATCTCCAGGGACAAACCATCTGCAAACCTAGACACCCCACATAACTCGTCTTTCGACTAGTAACCATTGATAGACTTGTCCTCTGCAGTAGATTTATTTGCTCCACTCTTCAGAGAGCTGCGGTTTGCTTCAGGTCCATTGCTCTGTAATGTGTGAAAGAGCCTTTAATTAAAACAGACAAGACTATGGGGTAGATGGCGGTGAAATCAGTGAGGTGTGGCGGTGTTATAAATGGGATACGATTCAAATATCATATGTTCCAAGAGTCCTTATTAACCAGGCTATTTACCTGGGTGGCGCTGTGGGTAAAACCTCAGCGCCTAGGGCTTGCCAATAGCATGCTCGGCGGTTCGAATCCCCGCGGCGGGGTAAGCTCCCGTCTGTCGGTCCCAGCTCTTGCCCACCTAGCAGTTCAAAAGCGCCCCTAAGTGCAAGTAGATAAATAGGTACCGCTTTCTAGCAGGAAGGTAAACGGCGTTTCCGTGTGCTGCACTGGTGCCGGCTCGCCAGAGAAGCTTCGTCACACTGGCCACGTGACCCGGAAGTGTCTCCGGACAGCGCTGGCCCCCGGCCTCTTAAGTGAGATGGGCGCACAACCCTAGAGTCGGACACGACTGGCCCATATGGGGAGGGGTACCTTTACCTTTATTTACCAAATATTTTGGCAGAGCAGCTGCTTAGCAATGCAGAAGGTCCCAAATTCTATCCTTGGCATTTCCAGGTAAGATTAAGAGAGAGAATGCTGTCTGAAATCTTGAAGAGCCACTACCAGTCAGTGCAGACAATACTGCCCTAGGTGGATCATAGTTTTGACTCAGTATAAGACAGCTCCCTAAGTAACCTATGAGTCTGGAGGCTTGTCTCTACCACCTGTTGGGATACTGCCAGGGAGACATCGACCGTCACTGCCTCCAGCCAGACTCCGGACATCCATCGATCCCCCGTAGACGTGCAGTATCAGCAATTAGCGACACGCAGCCTCAGAAATAGATTGCCACATTCTTAGGCTGGTGCACACTCTGCCAGCAGAATTCACACAGCAAAAGTTGCACTCAGGAGGGTGTCATTTAGAATGTTTATTCAGCGTTGGTCAGAACAAAGAACAAACATGACTGCCTGCTAGCGTGTTCTGGCGCAGAGAGAGAAAACGAAAGCAATAGCAAACATAAACATCCTGTGAACAGGAAATACGCAGACTCTGTGACTCACGTAGCCTGCTCCCTTTTAAGGTGGAACGGAAATATCCTAACACCCAAATCAACACAGAGCATACATGCTAGCGAGACTGAATGTGCTACCATAGGCAATGCTACAGAGGAGATTCCAGAAAATACATCTGGCAGACAGACTATGCCCCTGTGGACTGAATCTTATAGAATCAGTCACGTATATTCTTTTGCAATGCCCCTTGTATTAGACAATTCAATCTTAAGTTCATTAATCAGTTGGTTGTTAGCAGGGAGCGGCAGTCAGACAGGTAGCTTTCCTAATGTTTACCTGGGATAGGGAAAAGGTGGAGAAAGTAGCCAGGTTTCTGCAACATGCAATGAAGATTCGTGAATAGGGCTGGGCAATATATCAATATATATAATCCAAAACCAGTTTGAAGTTCATATCGTGATGTTGGTTTGATAATGTTTGACCTGGCAATATATCACAAATCATGATGCGTGTTTGTGTGTGTGCTATGCAAAAATCACAATGCGGGGAAAAGCTGTGAAGCCAGCCAATGCCTCTACATAGCTCCATCCTTATTTTAGACATACAGCTGTACCTTGGAAGTCAAACAGAATCCGTTCCGGAAGTCTGTTTGGCTTACAAAATGTTCAGAAACCAAAGCACAGCTTCTGATTGGCTGCAGGAAGCTCCTGCAGCCAATCGGAAGCTGTGGAAGCCCCGTCGGACATTCAGGTTCCAAAAATAGTTCGCAAACTGGAACAGTCACTTCCGGGTTTGCAGCATTCGGGAGCCAAAATGCTGGAGAACTAAGCTGTTTGGAAACCAAAGTATGACTGTATCAGTATATCATGATGTTTAGCTGGTGATATATCACCCAACCCTATTCGTGGGTGTTTTATAACAGCATTTTAATTGCTAGATGCAGATTTTGCCGAGTTATTTTATTGTACTGAACCTTTCAGAATTATGTCTACAATATATGCCAACAGAGGTGTGAGACTGAGATTGAGTAGCCTATGAATGTAGCCTATGGATGTTAAGAAAGGGCTAAAACACCCTGTCTCTTCAATATGGGTGGTCCACACAATGTGACATGCTTGTGTGGCCTTGTAAATAAAAGGTTTCTAGTCCACAACAGTGAGTGTGGGTCATATGTGTCCTCAAAAGCTGGTCGGGGAAAGGAACAACTTTTCCCGAATTCCCTTGGCTGGTTGCCTGGAAGAGAGTTGGGCTCACCAAAAGGTGACCAGGTGACTGTATCTGTTCGCAAGCCCTCCGGAGGCAATAATAAATTTTTAGCGATGAGTCTAACTGGGGCTGGTGAAATGGGAAAGCGAGGCACCAGAGCAACCAACCTTGGTTCCCCTGCTCCTTTCCACAGCCTGTTCCTTGCCAGGGGAACCTAATTTGAAAGGCACGTTTTGTTTTGTTTTGTTCGAGAGGAGAAAAAATATGTCGGCAGGATATTAAGAATGGCTTCCTCCCCTCCCCGCACCTCCCGCTTTCCCCTGTCAGTTCGGTTGCTGGTTTTAAATCTGTTTCTTTTTCTTCCCTGCTCCCACAGCTCCATCCTGAAAAGGAAACGTAGCAGTGCAGAGAGAAATAGGAGAGGCTCCCTGGATGGATGGGCCTGACTGGCAATGCATAAAATTACCCATCTTTTCACCTGCCTCCCTGCGTTCCCTTTATTAATTAACTGATGCAGGATCATAGGGGTGCCATTCTTGCCTCCCCTCCCTCTCTCGCTACAAGGTTCGTTATTCCACACCGGTGCCTCAGAAACGTGCTTGGATCCCGGGTGGTTCTGAAAGAAGAGGCCGGGTGTTTGACATCAGAATATAAACAGAACGCCATGTCCTATTCTATGCATTCCCCACTGTTTTGCATGATTTATTCAGATTCTGCTAGCTTTGGGAGGGAGGAGCTTAGGCAGGGCATTGAGGCCTTGCCTACAACCCAACGGAAATCTTATTCAACCACCCCTTTCTAGATTCTGACCTCATATGTGCAAGCCATGAGGTCTAGAACCTTGCTTTCTTTTTGAATCAATGTCCTTGGGAAGCTGGATTCTGCGCCTCCTTTTGCAGTCCCTGTGAACTCACAGCATGCAACCCCGAATATTGTTGCGTGTTGAGGTCCCCAGGGCCACCCCAATAACTCACACATCACACAGAAAATTTTGTTTAAGGTTTTTGGCATAATTTTGGCCACAACTTTATTAAAATACAAAAAAATGTGAGTGGTTGCTTAGGCATTGGTTGCGACTATCTGCCCCCCCCCCCATGGGGGACAGACTGACATTCCGCATGCCTGCAAGAGTCAGAAAACGGGAATACACTTGGGGGTAGCGACGGAGCAGGGAACCTGCCCTCCCCAAATGCAACCAGGAGCTCTTGCAATGGCCCGAGCCCCCTTGACAGGGTGGACAAGCAATAGTTAGTCCCTGATTCCTTTAATGGAATCCCTTGCAGCAACAGCATTAGAGGAGCAGGCACAGCCAATCCATGCCCCTCAACCAGCCATACCAAAAAAACCAATGCCTAACCGCAACCTTACAAGTTGTGACGATTTGCTATGCAGTAGGCAAAAACCAAATGGCCCCAGCCAATCAGCTAGATGGACAAAATTCCTACCGGGCCCCTGCCCCAAGAGCAGACGACCCCATGACAGGCATAGCAAGGTCAAAGCGAACAACCCTAAATATAGGGAGGGGGAGGGGCAATCCAATGCAAGGTCGAAAAGAGGAAGCCCTAGCCTCGTACAAAGAGTTTTAGCATTTCTGGCTGTCAATCAATAATAATAATAATGATAATTTATTATTTATACCCCGCCCATCTGGCTGGGCCTCCCCGGACACTCTGGGCGGCTTCCATAGAAACCAAAAAATACAGTAAAATATCACACGTTAAAAACTTCCCTGAACAGGACCCCCTTAAGGTGTCTTCTGAATGTCAGGTAGTTGCTTATCGCTTTGACATCTGCTGGAAGGGCATTCCACAGGGCGGGTGCCACTACCGAGAAGGCCCTCTGCCTGGTTCCCTGTAGCTTTGCTTCTAGCAATGAGGGAACCGCCAGAAGGCCCTCGGTGCTGGACCTCAGCGTCCGGGCAGAACGATGGGGGTGGAGACGCTCCTTCAGGTATACTGGACCGAGGCCATTTAGGGCTTTAAAGGTCAGCACCAACACTGGGGGCCAATGTAGGTCTTTCAAGACCGGTGTTATATGGTCTCGGCGGCTGCCCCCAGTCACCAGTCTAGCTGCCGCATTCTGGATTAGTTGTAGTTTCCGAGTCACCATCAAAGGTAGCCCCACGTAGAGTGCATTGCAGTAGTCCAAGCGGGAGATAACCAGAGCATGCACCACTCTGGCGAGACAGTCCGCAGGCAGATAGGGTCTCAGCCTACATACCAGATGGAGCTGGTAAACAGCTGCCCTGGACACAGATTTGACCTGTGCCTCCATGGACAGCTGTGAGTCCAAAATGACTCCCAGGCTGCGCACCTGGTCCTTCAGGGGCACAGTTACCCCATTCAGGACCAGGGAATCCTCCACACCTGCCCGCCTCCTGTCCCCCCAAAACAGTATTTCTTTCTTGTCAGGATTCAACCTCAATCTGTTAGCCGCCATCCATCCTTTCACCGCCTTCACTGGTTCTGATTTAAAAGAGAGGTAGAGCTGGGTATCATCCGCATACTGATGAACACCCAGCCCAAACCTCCTGATGATCTCTCCCAGCAGCTGCATGTAAATGTTGAAAAGCATGGGGGAGAGTTTGAAAAGCACGGGGGCAGTTTGATCAACAATTGGCAACATTAACTTCTTCCCAACAAGGGAAGCCCAATCGCATCAGTGGCCAACAATCAATTAGCCCACCCCCAACTTTGGAGTGTCCTGGCAGCCCCCACCGCAACACATGCTCTCCATGAAGGAGAACACGCTTTGCACGCACCCCAATCTCTGAGTGGAGGAAGATGAGGCTGACTGCCAGCGCCCCCACTGGAGTGGATGTAAAAAGAAGGCAGGCAGGTGGGCGCTGGCTGAGGACAGGCTGTGTGTGGTGGGGCAGTGCCCCATTTGCCCTGATGGGCCAACCGCCACTGTCCTCTTCCCAAGGCACTGTGTCTCAAAGAAGTAAGAAGCTGAACCACTCTTGAGCTGAAATCACTGACTCCCCCACTCAAGGTCCTGTTGTGAAGAGTCCCATTCCTCTTCTTGAGCTGGGACAGTAAATGCTTAGCCTCTCAAGGGCGGTATTGAGACTCCATTCCGAAGGCCTGTATGGGGATCCATTCCCCTCCAAGGCCGTCACTGAAAGGCAGAACATCGGGGATAAAACGCTCATTGGCGTCTGGCAGAGGCAGTGTCTGGAAACAAGGCCTTATTAAAGACATCCATTATCCGCGACGATAATTTCCCCGGGCTTCCCAGAGGTTTGCGCTGCTGCTCCTAGCCCACCGCTCTGCGCCAGTTTGGCCGACAGTGTCAGGCAAGGAAGGCAGCAAACATTTTGTGAGTCATTAGTTTGCTTATTTGCTGTATTCCTACCCCGCCTTTCGCGGCAAGCCCTTGGGAGAGAGCCAGGTGCCTGACCGTGGTCCATCACTGCCAACGAAGCCAGCTTCACAGCAGACTAAGCAACAGGGAAGCAAGGAGCGCTGGAAAATCCTGGCAGTCTGATAAAAAAAAAGGCTGAGGAATGAACAACGAGGCCCATATAATCAGGGAAGGGCCATAGCTCAGTGGCTGAGCATCTACTTTCCATGCAGGAAGTCTCAGCTTCAGCCCCTAGCATCTCCAGGTGGGGTTAAGAAAAACCCCTGCCTGAAAGCCTGGGGAGCTACTGCCAGTCAGAGTAGACATACTGAGTAGGATGAAACAACAGCCTGACTCTTTGCAAGGCAGCTTCCAATGACTTAAGGGAAGTGGTAGAGCAAGTGCTTTGCACTCAGAAGGTCCTGGGTTCAATTCCCGGCATTCTCGAATACAGCTGGGAACGTTCCCTGTCTGAAGCCCTGGAAATGACTGCTACTAGCTTAAATCCCTTTTTAAAAAGACCAATATGTGAGAAGTCTGTCAAAGGCTACTAGTCGCACCAGCTACATGGAACCTCCAGAAGCAGGGGCACCTGTCAGGTGTGGAGAATCCTCTCCTCCCTCAGTCAATTATTCAGGGAACCAGGCAAAGGGCCTTCTCGGTAGTGGCACCCGCCCTGTGGAACACCCTCCCACCAGATGTCAAAGAGGAATACAACTACCAAGCTTTTAGAAGACATCTGAAGGCAGCCCTGTTTAGGGAAGCTTTTAATGTTTAATAGGTTATTGTATTTTAGTGTTCTGTTGGAAGCTGCCCAGAGTGGCTGGGGAAACCCAGCCAGATGGGCAGGGTATAAATAATAAATTATTATTATTATCATCTGGGTGCAAGACAAAGAATCCATGTCTCAACACAAGGGAGACGTTGCCTACTCTGAGTCCCGCCTCTTCCATCCCCAACAACATCCTGAGAGCCTACGGAATGTCCCAGGAACCACTCTCCTCTCCCTTCTCTGTTCTTGAATGTGAAGTGACGAGCCCTTGGAGAAGGAGGCTCTCCCAGACTCTCCAAGGAGGTCTCTGCTGGCTGCTCTCTCATTCCCTCCTCCTGCTGGCAGTTCTTCATTCAGCTGCCATTCAACCCTGTCTCCTTCTCTTCTTGAACCTGCTGGAGACAAGGGGGAATGTGAATCTTCCCACTCCCCCTCCTCTTCCAAGCAGAGCCGAGGAGACAATGGGAACAGTTCCCTGCCTTCCAGTTCAGTCCAGTCCCTGACAGCACCTCTAGATACCAGTTCCTGGGGAGCAAGAAGGCCCTTGCCTTCCCAGCACAGGTTGGCCTGGGGTGGCAGTGGACTGCTGGATCTCAGGAATCAGCTACATTAGTAAAGAAAGAGCATTTTGAATGTGTTATAAACATACAACTCCAGATGTTGCTGGAGAGAGAGAAAACTTCTAAATGATTTTCCATAGCGTTTCCCCTCCCCCCTTTTGTTATAACAATTTAATTTCTGACTTATTTATAGCAGGGGTTTTTTCTGTGGGTAGATCCACCCTAAGTCTCACCCAGCAAGATCCTTTTTATGTTCTTAATGTGCATCTTCTAAGCTAGGTTTGGGACCCTCCTCTCCAGAGCTCTGAATCTGCAAATGCATTCTATGGTGCAGACTTTTTAAAGTCTAGCCAGCCTTCAAGGCTGCAGTGCCAGACCCAGAAGATAATTAATTTTTCTACCCAAAGGCTTAGGAGGAGGAGAGGAGCATTTGACTAATGAAGGCATTAACAAACCCCCCTTCAGTTCAGAGCACGCCTCTGTACATGCCAGCTTGCACCCATTCGCAAGGTGGTGGGTTTGGGGTTCTTTTTTAATTAAATGTGTGCAGGAGCGGAAAGTCCAGACAGATTGCATCTTTGCCGAAGTATCTCCAAGACAATGAGCTGAAGTAAACAGCATGGCCTCAATCTGTGAAAGTTATTTTATGAAGTTAGATTATGTCTAGGCCATCCTTCAGTACCAAACTCCCTGGGTGAGACACAAATGCTAATACATTTACAATAATGCAGCCTCAAAGCTCACTAGGTAATCACAGGCCAGCCGCTTGCCTTGCTAGCTTGCTGAATGTGTAAGGAGTATTCAGAAAAGGAGGTAAGTTGCATAGTTGTTGTATGAAGTTAAGACGTGCTGAGACTGGGCTGTGAGAAACCTTAGCACCAAAGAATTTCATCCTCCCACTTCTTTTCCATGGATATTTGAAGAAAACTCTACCTAGCCTTTGAATCCCAATACAGTCATACCTAGGGTTAAAGTAGCTTTGGGATAAGTATTTTCGGGTTGAGTGCGTTACTTCCGGGGTTCGTGGCTTGCACATGCACAGACAGTCAAAATGACGTCACGCGAATGTGCAGAAGCAACGAATCATGACCTGCGCACACGCAGACATGCAGACACGGGTTGTGTTCACCTCTGGATGCGAACAGGGCTCCGGAACGGATCCCGTTCGCATCCAGAGGTACCACTGTATATGTAGTAGTAGCATTGCTAATTAACAATTTCCCACTTAAATCACAGGCTCTGAACTTTTCAGTGCATGCACACACACAGGTCCTGCTTACCAAACACAATGCGTTCCCTGGAAAATGTTGGTTAGGTGAGAGTTCACATAACGAGTCCACTATTTCCCTTGTTTTCTATGGAAATGTTTCTAATGTGGGATTTGCCTGCTCTCTTTCCCCTTCTCTCCATGGTTTCTTCCGGAAATGGCTTCAGCAGAAGAGAGACAAAGGGGGGGGGGGTTACTTGTCTCATTTCTCCTGCTGTTTGATTCATCCAGGATTGCTCCCACCTCCCTCTCTCTGTGGCTTCTATCCAAAAATAGCTGCCACTGGTCATCAGCAAAGCCCAAACAAACAAGGAAGTGAGGAAGTCTGCTGTTCAGATAAGTGAATCTATAGAGCATATAGTGAGGTTTGGGCATAACTTCTAATGGGCAGGTAAGTGAGAGCATGCAGATAGCAGGACCTGCCTATACTGGACTCAGTTGCACTGCAACATGGGTTTTGATGGCTTTTAGAACCATTTTGGTCTGTTCAGGTTAAAAGGGTAAAGTGCACCTGTCATTCCCAATAGTGCTGTCATTCCCAATAGTGGAACTTTGAGCTATTGCACATGCCCAGTTGATATTTAAACAAGCAGCTCAATTCTTCATATCATAACATGCGCATATAAATACACACGCCCCAGCACAGTTGTAGTTGCCCCCAGCCTACAACCAGAAGTGTAACTGGAAATTGGAGACTCTGTCCCAGATGCCCAGATGTTTACACACATACACCCTAGAAGAAAACTCTAGAGGCTTACAAAAACCAGCAACTTGATCTGCATCATACTTCACTGCCAGCTGCTCCCACAACAGCTGGTGGAGAATCCTGCTCTTTTGAGCCTGATGGCAAACAACTCCCCACTCTTCCGAGAAGGAATCCCTCTTCTAATTGCTTTGACTGTGCTGCTCGGCCTTCATTGCATACCCCGAAGGCAGACAAGGCAGGAGAGGGCATGGAAAAGTCACAGTCATTATATCTAATGCCTCCTAAAGCCAGCTAAGTGAGTACAAGTCCATGTACAATCCTAGAGGCTGAACTCAAAAGTGATGGGAAGAAATGTTGCCTGTTGCGTTTTTCTAGTTAAGGAATCAGAAAGACCCCCCAAGAACAAGAGGCAAGGCAGCCTTCGCATGAGGAATTATTGCAGCACATTTTTCTTCCTTATTTTGGGAGCAGGGAGGTGGCAGGGCCATGCTTCACTGAGAAGTGCAATTGTTCTTTCTGTGCATAGCGCTCCTATGTGCTCCGTGGTGACTGGTATCCATTGGGACTGGTGGGGCAGAAAGTTGGGAAGCCAATTGTTGGTGGAGACAGAGCCAAGGAGCAGCAGAGCCAGCTAATCCTGGTTTTGTCCCCACCTCCTTTCTTTCTGAGTTCTCCAAGTGCAACACAGAGACTAAGGAGGAGGAGGGAGCTGACAGGCAGTGCTACCCTTCTGGAATGGGTGTTAGAAAGCGGCAGGCAGGTGGGGGCTGGCTGAGGGCAGTGGGGCAGTGTCTCCTTTTCCCTGATGCACCAGCCTCCTTTGTATGTGCTGGTTGTGTGAGCATCGATATAAGATGTTAGTTTAACTGGAACTCAGGTCTGCTTCCAGTTCCTGGTCCACAAGAGGACCTCACCTCTTATTCTCTGACTGCAACACCACAGGAATACAGCTGAGGGTTTTGTTTCAGGTGGAGACAGAGTGGTCTTCATACTTGGCACATATTTGTGGGGACTATAATACTGTGGTAGATTTGGAGGTCAGCCTGGGTGATTCCCTGAAAACCTCCCAGTTCTTGGGATCCTGCACCCAGTGAGGGTTAGACTATTCACAGAGGAGGTTGCTGAATTAGTCTGACAAGTTTCTTCGTAAGATGACAGCCTTAGCTGACCATTTTAATGTCCTCCTCAGCATCCAGCTAAGTTGCCAGAGCTATGACCAAGCAATGGTGCCCTCTAGCCTAATGGGTGGGCTTCATCTCCACTACCCACCACCTTCACCTACCTACCTGCTAGGTAGGTGAACAATAGCCAGAGTAGTGTGAGAGAACTGAGCTGGAAGCAGACTATAAGCTGGAGACCCAGACTTGCTTCCTTTGTGCTGAATCCAAAGCTCTGACCGTTGGCGAAGCAAGATATTTTGAGATGTTCCTGCTGGGAGCCTCTCCATCTTATGCTCAGGTTGTATATATGTGTAAATAAAACCATATGTCCTTAAGACACCACAGTATCCACTGACCTGTATCCCAAGGAAACCAAACTTGGACCAAACGCCTGGATTTGAGCATCTCACTGCTCAGAGATGGGTGGCATGTCACGATACTGAGAGGCCTCCATCTGCTCCAGAGATATTGTTAACATTCCCTAGACCAGTGCGTTTTCCCCTCACATTATTCTACCTTTTAAATCCATC
Source organism: Podarcis gaigeae (assembly GCF_964106915.1). Lineage (NCBI taxonomy): Eukaryota > Metazoa > Chordata > Lepidosauria > Squamata > Lacertidae > Podarcis > Podarcis gaigeae. The sequence goes on along the minus strand of NC_139692.1, from coordinate 21,464,165 downwards.
TATTGCAGAAATTCTACCACCTGCCAAATGTCATCACAGAAGCCAGCTCAGTATGTTGAAAGCACCTCTTTGCCGAACTGTCTTTTATTAGATATGTGGTTTTCAGGGCATGTGCAAGTGGAAACAATTGACAGGGGGAAAAAGAGAGCCAGAGCTAAACGGAACAATTTTGTTTTAATTTCCTGACTAATTAAAGCGGCAGCTTCTGCCCTCCCCCATCTGCACACAGATTGGCTGGGGAGGGACTGAACCCCTGGGTACAGCAAAGGCCACATCTTGCTGTTTTCCTTTTTGTCATTTTTGATCTGCCATTCTTGGGCTCGGCAAGGAAGACGCTAGCTAGTTTTCTGCACAGTTACATTTCATGGATGATTTGGAGGCAGGGGGGATGGCAGAGCACAGGCACGGAAACCAAAGTAATAGGAAGCAGAGAGAAGGGTGTTCAGTTTCTCCTTAGCGGCTGTCAGCACCAGGCTACGTGATTAAGGACCAGCTCTCACCGAGATGGTCAACGTGTGCAGGGAATGTTCCACTTCAAACTGCAGTTGGGGGGCTCGTAAAAACTCAATACAATGGTACCTCGGGATGCGAATGGGATCCACTCCAGAGCCCCGTTCGCATCCTGAATAGAATGTAAGACACGACTGTGAGACTGCGCGTGCGCAGGTCGCATTTTCCCGCTTCCGTGCATGTGCATGACGTCATTTTGCGTGTCTGCGCATGTGTGAGAGGCAAAACCCGGAAGTAACGCGCTCCGTTACTTCCGGGTCACTGCGGAGCGCAACCCGAAAGTGCTCAACCTGAAGCACATTCAACCTGAGGTATGACTGTAGTTCTGCTCTGAGTAAAACATACTGGACTTCCGCCCTGAAACTTTCATAACAATCAGAGCTGCCTGAGAAATTGATGGTCAGTAGGCTCACACTCACATACATATCCAGCGTTGGTCCTACTCAGAGTAGATCCACTGAAGTTCATGGACATGACTAACTCAGGTTCATTGATTTCAGTAGGTCTATGTGGAGTCGGATTGAGTTAAATACAGTCCAAGTACATATTCACACAGGTGGCAGAATTAATATATGGTCTCACTGCCACAAGATGTGACAGTAGCCACTAACTTAGATGGTTTCAGACGAGATGGTTTTAAGATGAGATGACACACTGTCAGCAACTCCTAAGCTGGGTAGCTAAGCGGAACCTCAATTTTCAGTGGCAATCTGCCTGATCATTGGAGGCTATGAACAAGCAGCATGGGAGGGTTTATTGTCCCCATGCCCAATGTGGGGCTTCCCAGGGATATCAGTTTGGTCACTGTGGGAAGAAGCTGGAGGAGAGGAACTTTTTGTCTGATCCAGTAGAGCTCATTCAACGTTCGAAGGCAGTCTTTGCAAATGTGGTGTCCTCCAGACATTTTGGACTACAACTCCCACAATCCCCAAATATATTGGGCTACAACTCCCATCAACCACACCCAGTGCCAGCTGGAGCTGATGGGAGTTGTATTGCAAAATATCTGGAGGTCACCAGCTTGGCAGGCATACCGCTAAATCGCAGTGGCCCAAAGTGAGAAAGAAGAACCATTTTTGTCCTCTGACTGAAAGAAATAAAAAGTAGGGAGCAAAGAAAGATAGCCAAGCTGTGATTGTTGTTGTTTTTTTCTGGCCACTTGGCAATCGTAACACCAGTCTGTGCGAGTTGCCTATGTGGGCTCGCATGTGCGTGCGTTTTTAATACAACACCCCAGCGCACCAATAAGTTGCAGATCTCCATTCCTTAGGAAAGATGAATATTGTTTTACAGGAGATGAAAGCAGATAGAGTTTCGAGGCATTCCATTTTATTGCATGTTGCCTAGTCTTTGCTCTCCTTTTTTAAACCAAAGTTTTTCCAGAGTCTCTTCTATTTCCCCTTCTCCACCTGACATATCTGTTTCGAATCATCCAGCAGTTTAAAGAGAAAATTGCTTTTTTTTTCCCCCACCACCTTCTCTTCCACACACACACACACACACCCTTTTTCACCCCCCTAGAACTGCATTTAAAATCTTTTCAACAATGGTAAGAGGTTGCACCTTGATCATTCTCCGTGCGTTTTTCCAGTGTGCAGGCACAGCGGAGGAGAGAAATAGATCTACAGCCAGCTGGCTCTCAGAGGAGAGAGGGAATAGAAAAAAGGAAGGGATGGGGAAGAGAGTTAGAAATGGTGGGAAGCAGCGGAGGCCCAGAACAGTCACAACTTCACCCCCACCCTCCTTGTCTTCCCAACCCTAAGACTTCAGAACATAATACTTTTTCCCCCTTTATAAAACTCCTTGGAACAGAAACAGAAAAGGGGTGATAAAGCGGAACACAGGAACAGACGCAGGAATAAAATCCAGCTCTTAATTGCTCCTTGCAGTGCTTCGTCCCATATCTTTAGGAGTTAATATGATTCCATCTCCCTGCAATGCAGCTCAGTATTCTTCCCACCCAACCAAACAATACCTTGCTGGCAAGGTTATCTAGTGCTGTGGTAGACGCTGTACAGAGGGAAGGGCTGTAGCCCAGTGGGAGAGCACCTGCTTTGCGTGCAGAAGGCCCCTGGATTGATCCCTTTGACCCACATTCTGTGTCGCTGATCTAAACCATCCCCCTTTCCTCTGCAAAGAAAGAAAATGACCAGACTCTCTGTGGGGGGAATACAGGACCCAGATGGGGGTCATTCTGGGAGGGAGGTATTTTAGATCAGGGAAATGGTTCAGACAGTGAAGGTCAGCACCTTCAGCAACAGCACTGTCCCCATCAAGTTAGCAGTGTGGCAGCTGCTCTGAGAAAATAAAATGAATGAAACACAGGAAGTTCCAATCAGGGATCTCCCACATCACTTCATTTTTGAGCCCCAAAATCCCAGGTGTGGGGAAGGATCTGTAGCTAAATGGCAGAGCAGCTGCTTGGCATGCAGAAGGCCCTGGTCCAGTTGCTGGCATCTCCTGGTAGGACTGGGAGAGAGCCCTGCCTGAAACCCTGGAGAAGTGCTGCCAGTAAGTGTAGGCAATACTAAGCTTGATGGATCGATGAGCTGAGTTGGTATAAGGCAGCTTTCTGTTTCCTACATGGGCTTGTGAAGGTCTGGAAATTATAAGTTGTCATGCCAGGAAGAGGGTGTGGAGCCTGGCAGTGTGTCCTCACTCTCCATTCTTGATTATCACCACCCCAGGGGATTGAAAACCCTGAAAGAGGGATTTTTTTTCAGCTAGAGCTCACCAGAACTCAGTTCTGGCACCTCTCAGGTGGACACTATTGCCATTATAAGAGAACAAGGAAGGTGCTCGTGGTGAGTTCCAGCACCTCCCCCCCCCCTGAGAAAAATACTGCTGGGCTTAAGTCATTATGTTTGGAAGTGAGAGCTGGACCATAAGGAAGGCTGATCGCGGAAGAATTGATGCTTTTGAATTATGGTGCTGGAGGAGACTCTTGAGAGTCCCATGGACTGCAAGAAGATCAAAACTATCCATTCTTAAGAAAATCAGCCCTGAGTGCTCACTGGAAGGACAGATCCTGAAGCTGAGATTCCAATACTTTGATCACCTCATGAGAAGAGAAGACTCCCTGGAAAAGACCCTGATGTTGAGAAAGATTGAGGGCACAAGGAGAAGGGGACAACAGAGGACGAGATGGTTGGACAGTGTTCTTGAAGCTACGAACACGAGTTTGACCAAACTGCAGGAGGCAGTGGAAGACAGGAGTGCCTGGTGTGCTCTGGTCCATGGGGTCACAAAGAGTCGGACACGACTAAACGACTAAACAACAACAACAACATGTGCTTCACACGAGAGGGAGGGAAATATGAATGGCAAGGTGCGTACACTTTCTCTTTTCCCGGACACACTTTCTCTTTTCCATCCCCAAACACTGTAACCTTTTAGGGAAAGGTGTTAGGAATGGATTGCTGACAAAGGATTGCTCCAGCTGCTTCCCAGGAAGCTGCGGATTTGACAACCTGATGAAACAGCTCCCAGCAAACTCCTGGACAGCTCCCTGCTGTTCAGAGCTTGTCCCTCTGGCTCATTATCCTCTTGCCGGCACTGTTGGACAGCTCCACGGCTGGTCAGTGCATAGCTGCCAGCCATGCCTCTGATCCTCAACAGGACTTCCCTGGATCAGACGGACAGACTGTTCTGCCCACTCTTGCAGATGGGAGCAGGGCACTGCAGGGAGGGTGTTTAACCTTTCCTCCTGCACTGTTTTTCAGAGAGTTTCCCTCTTGAATAGCAGGGGAGAAATGTGTTATGTTCTGATGGGTGGGAACAAATAAATATTACGGTACATATATGGTTTCTGAGCGTGCTGCAGCAGCCCAAAAGATTGAAAAAAATTCCATTGTACAGCATGGAGTCCAGTGTGCTGAGAACCACAGCTGCTAAGATGTATCTGTATTTCTGCAATGATCCAAATCACAAGCAAATACACCAAAGCTGATATTAGCTCCACAGACAGGAAAGCTAGTGACACCTCATTTTATTTTATTTTCAATCTGATTTGAGCGTGTGATTGCCCTTTCAAGGCAGGGTACAGCATTTCATCATCATCATCACCCAATTGAAATCACATACATTGCAGTTCTTAAAATGTAACAATAGTCGTTTAATAGTTCCCCCTCCTCTCTCTTCTAGAAGAGCTAATGGCAGTGTTTAGAGGGGGTTCAGATCAGGGAACTGGTGTAGGAAGAAATGGCTAATTCAGGGATAGCCAATGTGGTGCCTTCCTGATGTTTTGGACTACCATTCCCATCAGCCCCAGGCAGCATGGCTACAGGTCGCAGATGATGGGGGTTGTATTCTGCAACTTCTGGAGGGTACCACATTGTCCACCTCCTTTCTGGGTTAGCAACTCTGCACAGCTGCTTCAAGGTTTTAGAAATAATGTTGGAGATACTGGGAACAGATATCTTACTTCATATCTAGGTTGGCTCTCAGTAAATCCTTACCAAAATCCTGTAATGCTGAACAAGCTTAATATCAGAAATAGTCAGTTGCTTATTGGTAAGAGAAAGAGATGGCTCAAGATATTTTGCTAGCTGAGATGAAGGACAAAATGGCGCCCTCCTCCCATTCCATGTTCAGCAGACAGTAAGACAAGGAGCTGAATCTGACTTCAACCCTGGCAATAGGACAACATCTGCCACTGTATACCTGGGGGCAGTTAGCCGCTTAGGGGCTGTGCAAAACAGGACACACACAGCTCCATGATCCACTTGCCATTGCTTCCAATACCCCAGCCCCTCCTGCCTAACATGGATGCATCACTCTGCCCAACAATAGCCCTATGAAACAAAGCATGTGTTTTTGCATGCAGGAGGTCCATGGGCCTCTGGTTAGTATCATCACCACTCCACCTGAAACCTTGGGAAGTTGTGGCTGGTCAGGAAAAAAACTATTGGCTTAGATGTGGCAACAGGTTGATTCCTTAATTAGAAAGGTCTTGTCCTGCATCTGGAAACTGCAGATGAGGACTGAGTCTGAGGGGGAAATGGCTTGCCTATGGCAACCTAAAGAATTCACAGCAGAGGCAAGATCTGAACCAAAGTCTTCCTGCTTGGCTGCCCATTCTCTTAGTCACCCTGTTGCATTAGCTTTCAAAGAACAGAAAAAGCAAGACTCTTTGACCCCCAGATGTAGCTCTCCAGGTGAGTCAGTACAACGTGCGTAAAAACCTAAATATAGCACAAACACAACCCTTACTTCCCTCCCATCCCCTCCCCTCCCTCCTCTCCCTCCTGCTTTATCTCTTTCTGTCTCTGGGCAGTGAAATCCACTAACAGTCTCCCTGTTACAGAGCGAGGCACACCAGCCAGTGATACCATTCCCATTTCATTAGAAGGGTATTGTTCTCCTGATTGACAGCTGGTGAGTCAAGGAAAATTACAATCTCCTTCCACAGCTGGGCATCCCATCAGGTACAATTTGCACTTTGGAGGGCTGGGATGGGAGGGACAAAGAGGAAGCACCAGCTAGAAAAGAGAAGAAGCTCCTTTATTTGACCAGCAGCTCTTGGCTGCCCCTTGAAGGCCTATTTCCAGTACAAACATAAACTGGCTTAGCAGTTGCCACTGCCTAAGGAATCTGGGGATTGTCTGAGACAGAGAAATTTTGACCAGGGAAACTGCTTGCTTGGCTGGAAAAAAAAGAAGCAAGGACAAAATGTGATAAACAAATTGGAGGTAGAAGGTAGAATAATAGATCACCCGAAGGATATTAGAAGACAATTTGTGAAATATTATACGGAGTTATATCAAGCCGGCAAAGAAAATAAAGACACAATTGAAGAATATTTAATGAAAAGTAATCTACCTAAAAGGGATGCGGGTGGCGCTGTGGGTTAACCCACAAAGCCTAGGACTTGCTGATCAGAAGGTCGGTGGTTCGAATCCCCGCAACGGGGTGAGCTCCCGTTGCTCAGTCCCTGCTCCTGCCAACCTAGCAGTTTGAAAGCACGTCAAAGTGCAAGTAGATAAATAGGTACTGCTGTGGCAGAAAGGTAAATGGCGTTTCCGTGCGCTGCTCTGGTTAGCCAGAAGTGGCTTAATCATGCTGGCCACATGACCCGGAAGCTGTACACCGGCTCCCTCGGCCAGTAAAGCAAGATGAGCGCCGCAACCCCAGAGTCAGTCACAACTGGACCTGATGATCAGGGGTCCCTTTACCTTTACCTTAATCTACCTAAAATTCTGAAAGAAAAAAAATGAATGACTTAAATGTACCTATAACAATCCAGACGCGGGTGGCGCTGTGGGTAAAACCTCAGTGCCTAGGACTTGCCGATCGCATGGTTGGCAGTTCGAATCCCTGTGGCGGGGTGAGCTCCCGTCTTTCGGTCCCAGCTCCTGCCCACCTAGCAGTTCGAAAGCACCCCTAAGTGCAAATAGATAAATAGGTACCGCTTTATAGCGGGAAGGTAAATGGCGTTTCCGTGTGCTGCGCTGGTGCTGGCTCGCCAGAGCAGCTTCATCACGCTGGCCACGTGACCCGGAAGTGTCTGCAGACAGCGCTGGCCCCCAGCCTCTTAAGTGAGATGGCACACAACCCTAGAGTCGGACACGACTGGCCTGTACGGGCAGGGGTACCTTTATAACCTCTATAACATCCCAAGAGATACAACAAGGGATCAAGTATTCTAAAATAGGCAAATCTCCAGGACAGGATGGTTTATCAGCCAAACATTATATAAAAAAACTTTCTGATACAACCATTGAGGGAAGTAATGAACAAGATACTGATAACAGGGGAAATTCCTGAATCATGGAAAGAGGCATATATAACATTACTTCCGAAACAAGACACAAATTTACTTTTGGTAAAAAATTACAGGCCAATATCTCTGCTGAACAATGGTTATAAATTATTCACCAGTATTATGGTGAGCCATGTGAAAGGGGTGCTTAAAGAGTTAATTCATCATGATCAAGCCAGCTTTCTTCCTGGCCAACAGATGAAGGATAATACAAGGAATATAAGTGTTATAATAGAATATCTGGAGGTCAGGAATGAAAAGCAGGCAACATTGATATATGTGGATGCAAAGAAGGCCTTTGATAATGTGTCTTGGAGCTTTATGAAAAAAACTATAGAGATTATGAATTTTGGAGAAACTTTTTGAGAGGAATTAATGCAATATACACAGACCAGCAGGCAAGGTTATTAGTGAATAATGCAATATCAGAAAGATGGAAAATTACAAAAGGGACAAGACAGGGTTGCCCTCTGTCACCATTCTTGTTTATTTTACTATTGGTGAGAAATATAAGATCTGAAAAAGAAATAAAAGGTATAACAGTGAGTGCAAAGAGTATAAATTGAGAGCATTTGCAGATAATCTTATAATAACAGTAGAAAACCCATTGGTGAGTAATACCAAGGGTGTTGGACAAAATGTATGAGTTTGGACAGGTGGGAGGATTTAAGCTAAACAAAAATAAAATGAAAGTATTGGTAAAAATATGACTGAGAAAAGTAAAAATGAAACCAAGGAGTACATATAAATTACTAACAGATGATAAAGAAAGAGGGGGCTTCTCCTTGCCAGATTTAAAACTGTATTATGAGGCGTCTTGTCTCTGCTGGCTAAAGGAATGGATAACTTTGAAAAGCACAGATATATTAGACCTTGAAGGTCATGACAACAGATTTAAATGGCATGCATATTTGTGGTATGAGAAGACCAAAGTGCACAAAGGTTTTTAAAATCATGTAATAAGAAATGCAATTTATGATGTATGGGAAAAGTATAAAAAAGTGTTGGAACAGAAAACACCATGGTGGCTCTCTCCAATAGAAGCAAGATCCTTTAAAAAAAGGTTAATGCAAAAGCGGAATGGGCAACTTATAAAGTGTTGCACACTGAGGGAGAACAGCAATTTAAATTTAAAAATATGGACGATATAAGACAGTTACAGATTGGTTGCAATATCATCAAATAAATGATGTGTTTAAAGCAGATAAGAAAAGGGGATTCAGTACAAAATTCTCAAGTTTTGAAAAAGAATTACTGGAAAATAATGAGAAATTATTATCTAGAATGTACAAATTGTTGCTAGAATGGCATACGAAAGACGAAATTGTCAAATCAGTAATGATAAAATGGGCACAAGATATAGGACATAATATTCATCTTGAGTCTTAGGGAAAACTATGGAATGAAAATTTAAAATTCACAGCGTGCTGTTCATTGAAGGAAAACTATATGAAAATGGTGTATAAATGGTATTTAACGCCAGTAAAATCAGCAAAGATGTACAGAACTGCTTCTAATGTTTGTTGCAGTCTGAAAAAAATAGGGGTCGTCTTATACATGGGGGCATGTTATACACGGAAAAATATGGTATGTGTGAAGCAGCTGAACCCAAGTTCTACCCTCATGCAATGAAACAGACCACACTCTGAAGTAAGTTTAAAAATGCTTTACTTGCTTATATGAGGTCACAGCCATGCATTGTAGCATGGCTACAGCCATGTAGCAACAATAAGAAATGCAGACAGCAATATTCTTAGGTAAAAAAGAGCAAAGCAGCCTCAGGCACATGTCTAAGACTGGAAGTTAAATGGAGGCATGTCTGCCTCCTGAGGGAGGAAGATCGAACAAGAAATAGGGTTTACTTCTTCCACTCAAGAGAAAAGTGACTTAACTGAGCCTACTCTAGAAATTAGAACTCTGTTTTCCTTAACCCATTCATATACTAACTAGCAAATACGCATTGTTAGTTTTGACTAAAAATTTCCCACAAATTTGGGGTTTTTGGAACCATAATTAAATGTAAGTTTGGGAGGCAGGCAGGGGAAGGAGGCCCTGTGTCTCTGCCCCCCAACTGAGAGCAAGGAATTCAATCTTTTGAAATGCGTTTTTTGAAAGCCCTGTTCCCACAGAGAAGATGTTTTCAAGGGAGAACCATCCTGAAGGATGCCTTTTCTCAAGTGCTTTCCCTGCAGAGAAATCCTTTTCAAAGCAGCCCCCTGCAGCTGCTTCTTATCCCCTCCAAAAACTCTTCTAACCTTCCTCTGATTCACCCTGCTGCACGACAGAAGGGCCAGTATGTGGAACCAGTGAGTCCCAAAACAGAATACACACAAACGGTCATACATCTATGGATGAATGGAAGGAAGGGCTCTCAGATTGATTGCAACTTCCATCAGCCCCAGCCCCAACAACATGGGCAATGGTCATGGATGATGGGAGCTGTAGTCCACAACATCTGGTAGTCCACAACATTGGCTGCCCCTGCTATAGCATTTTGCCGCAGCCATCTTGCAAGCTCATGGCCCAGGTGACATGTGGACACAGGAATCTGCTGTTAGAACCAGTGTGGTGTAGTGGTTAAAGCATCTGACTAAGACCTGGGAGTCCACGGTTCAAATCCCCACTTGGTCATGAAGCTCATTGGGTAAGCTTGGGCCAGTCACTGCCTCTCAGCCTAGCCTACCTCACAAGATTGTTGTGGGGATTAAATGAGGAGAAGAACCATGCATGCCAATAAAAAAAATAAAAAATATTGAACAACAACAAAAACACAGGGATCTGCTGGCTTAGCACTCTTTGAACCCCTACCACCATTCTGATGCTATATCGCCTGCTCTAACCACTAAGCCCTGCTGCCAGGAATTCTGACAAAGCCAGTCCCGGGGCTCTGCATTCTGCATTTTGCCCTTTTCTCTCCTTCCCGTAAGCACTGCACCCTGGCGTAACGCTACATCTCCAGCTCCAGAGGAGGCTAAATGTTGGCGTTGGGGAATCAAATGCCATCTGCTGCAGGAAGGTCTCCATGGCCAGTGAGGTGGGGCTGCAGGGGGGAGGAAGAGAAAGAACCGGCATCCCGGAGAGACCCCGGCCTTTCCTTTCGCCGTCTGGTACATTCATTCCCATCTGCCCGAAGGCAGCCGACTATCGAGCTTCAAACCTGCCAGGATCAAACCGCCTGAGCCGGCGATGCTCATTTATGCAAAACAGTCTCACATGGGAAAGGTCAGGGGAGGCATTTCAGGGGCGATTTATGCCACAAAGGCTTGCAACCAACCGCAGAAATAAACCAGGCACGTTTCTAAAGAGCTGCTTTTTTTTGGAAACTTCATCGCCGCTCCCCACTGCCAGGGTTTGGCTCTGGGTTTTACTCATCAGGGAGCAGCTGGGCAGGGCTGAGAACCAGGGATTTTTCATCCTTTCAGCTTCTGATGGCCAGAGAAATTTTGTTTTGGGTTTTTTAAGATACAGAAGGCAACCACAGATAGGGATGTGGGATGGAGACCCAAGTTTGTTTGCATTTTAATGAGAAACTACTTAATTCACACTTTTTGAACCAAAACACAGCTACCCATTGACATTTGCACTTCTCTGAATTCAGTGCACTTCTTCAGCTAAACAGTGTGTGCTAAAATTCACCTGTGAAGAGAAAGTGTGCCATAAAATGCCACTGCAAATGATATACAAACATGCATTTCATCGGGGAAATTGCTTGCAAAAAAATCTGTATGTTACATAAAATTCAAGCAAAGATGTTTGGTTAGGAGGTGCTTGCACAAAATGGCTGAATTTTCATATGGATTTTTTAAAAGCAAACCTCTGCAGAAACATGGAGAAGTGGATTTATAGAAACATTAGAAACTGAGAAACATGGGAACTGATAGCTAGATTTATTATAGGGGGGGGGTCCTTTAACAGGGCCAGCATCAAACCCAATGACACAAAAATTCTGGACCTGCTGCAATGGAGATATAGACCCTCTGTGGTGCAGACCATGTGAGGTGTCTGGTCCAAGGGCCCCCCAAAAGCTGCAACTAATGCTGGCCTTTGAGCCCCGGCATGAGCAGCAGAGGTGGGGTCACTTCCAGTTTGGATTTAGGGACCCCACAATTGCTGCACAAATGTTGCATTTTTTCTCTATAAATGGTATGTATTTTAAAATTACTATTAAGCAATAAGTGGGGTTGCCAGCCCGCTGGAGGGAGTTCAGATCAGCTCAGCTGTTTTCCTTGTTTATTTTGCTTTCAGGCCATGCGCCAGAAAAGGAAAGATGGGGTTATGATAATATTTAACATTTGTATGGCAATTTTTCAAAAGTTTGACATGACGTAAAGGTAAAGGTAAAGGTAAAGGTAAAGGTAAAGGTAAAGGTAAAGGGACCCCTGACCATTAGGTCCAGTTGTGGACGACTCTGGAGTTGCGGTGCTCATCTCGCTTTATTGGCCGAGGGAGCCGGCATACAGCTTCTGGGTCATGTGGCCAGCATGACTAAGCCACTTCTGGCAAAAAAGAGCAGCGCACGGAAACGCCATTTACCTTCCCGCCAGAGCGGTACCTATTTATCTACTTACACTTTGACGTGCTTTCGAACTGCTAGGTTGGCAGGAGCAGGGACTGAGCAATGGGAGCTCACCCCGTTGTGGGGATTTGAACCGCCAACCTTCTGATCGGCAAGTCCTAGGCTCTGTGGTTTAACCCACAGCGCCACCTAGAAGAGCTTATTTAGGGTTCTTGGCTAGTCAGAAGGCCATGTCAAGAAACAAGGTTCAACCCATATCACATCTGCCAGGTTGGTTGAGCATAGATAGCTGCCACTTCCTATGTTCATCTAGCTCAGTCCATCTACCTCAGTATTGTCTGCACTGACAGACAGCTGTTCTCCAGAGTTCCAGTCCTTAACAGCCTTAGCTGGGGAGTGAACCTGGGACCCTCTGATCTATTGCCCTTGAAGCTACAGAGGAACAGTGGAGGCTTTTGCTCCAGAGCCAGACCAAATCTGGAGACGATGTGACTCAGAAATGCTTAGAGAGGGCTCTACCCCAATCATAAAGATCCAGCCTAGGAACCAATCCCATCTGAGGTCAAAGTTCAACTCTTGACAAGCCTGCAAAAATGGCCAGCCTTGTTTTTCCTGAGGCCCAACGACTGGTACTTGGCCTCCTCTTCAGATAACAGTTTAGAGAGACGGCGTTGGATTGCCACACAAAACAGTTTCTTTGTAATATGACATCACATCTCTAGACACCTTGCATATGCCAGGCCCATTATCCCTCTGCCAAGAAGGGCCTCGTACGACGCTCCTGATGCCAGTGGAGTTACGCCTCGGGACTGTGTGTCTGCAATAGATAACCCCACTTTAGAACATCACCCCCTCCCCGTCCCATTGTGCCTGAGCAGAAGCAGCACATCACCCCCACCAAGCTCATTTCCAGACATTGTTTCCCATCCTCTCTTCATCAAAGGAAGCGTTTGGCAAAGAGGAGGCCGCGGCAGGAGGACCGTAGCCCTGTCTGGAGAGTGGGAGGGGGAAGGAATCGGTTAAAGAAAGGGAGAAAGAAAGAGAGAAAAACCACCTCTCGAGCCACACACAAAAAATTAAAACCTCATTTGCGTCTGCCGAGCGAACAAACCACGGCTAATTAAATCCAGCAACAATGGGCCATTATACAAATGGCTGACACCGCCACAGCTGGGCACGTCGGCTGGCATTTGTGCCTCAGTCCCCCGGAGTGGAAGGGTTGACGCATCTTCCGCCGCGATGGCAAGCGGCCGGCGGCAGAGGGAGCTCCCTTGCCCGCTTTGACAATGGAGCCCTAGAATGACATTTGCGGCTGAGGAGGTGGGAGGCAAACACACACACAAACACAGCCGTCATGCTCCTGCTGAAGCCTCCCAGCTGGAAAGACTTTCTCTCTGAAATGAGGATTTCTTTTCGAAAACTCAAACAAAAAAATTGTCTCCTTCTCGCCCAGTTGGTTTTCTTTTCATAGCGTTTTATGTGGAGTCTCAGTCTCTTCTTGGCCACTTCTCTCTATGGCAGCAGCCATAGTCTGAACAAGTTGGCTGTGGTGGAAAGCCAGGAGCACATCCTGGAAGACATGTATCTCTGGTTTTGCATCAGAAAATGTTGGAAGGTATGAAATGGAATGTGTGGCACAAAAGGGAGTGGTGTGCTGCTAGCATGGAGAGGGGAACTCTCATTGCTGGCTTTACGTACCACAACCATTGCTGTTCTTCAACCCACTCCAGGCAGGACTGGGACAGACCCTTGACTGAAATTCTGGAGGGATGCTGCCAGGCAGTGTAGAAAATACTGGATTAGATGGGTAAATGGTATAAGGCAGCTTTCCATGTTCCCACCTTCAGACTGATCTTCCTACTTTATTTGACCTGTTAATATACTCCTTTCCCCCCCCCCTTTTTTTTTACATTCCACCTTTCGGCTGGTGCCTTTAAGGTGCTTTAAATTATGGCTTACAATGGAATACACAAAACAGAAAAGGAAAGAAGAGAGTGAGGAGGGAAGAGGAAAATAAGCAAGTTCAGGTTCTAGTGTTTGCACAATGTTGCACAATTGCTATTAACAACCAGGTAGGTAGAAGGGCCTAAGGGACGCGGGTGGCGCTGTGATCTAAACCACAGAGCCTAGGACTTGCCGATCAGAAGGTCGGCAGTTTGAATCCGCATGACGGAGTGAGCTCCCGTTGTTTGGTCCCTGCTCCTGCCAACCTAGCAGTTCAAAAGCATGTCAAAGTGCAAGTAGATAAATAGGTACCACTCTGGTGGGAAGGTAAACGGTGTTTCTGTGCACTGCTCTGGTTTGCCAGAAGCGGCTTAGTCATGCTGGCCACATGACCTGGAAGCTGTATGCTGGCTCCCTTGGCCAATAAAGCGAGATGAGCGTCACAACCCCAGAGTCGGCCACAACTGGACCTAATGGTCAGGGGTCCCTTTCCCTTTACCTAGGTAGAAGGGGAACTGGAGGGGACTGGAGCCAAATGGAAGTTGATCCCAATTAAGCCAGTGGGGTGGGCCTTGCTGCTCTCTCGTCTGTCCCCCTGAGACTTCCGGGACCTAATACTGATGATGGAGGCAGTTCTGGGAAGGGAAGAGCCAAATGAAGCTTGGTCCCAGCTAGGCCAACCGAGTGGTCCTTGCTGCTCTCACCTGTTCTCTGATGTAGCCAGGGGCAATTGTTCTCAGCAATTGTTCTCAGCCTGGTCAACTGGATGGACCTTGCCATCTCACCTCTTGTCCTGATGCAGGTGGAAGCAGTACCAGGAGTAAGGGGACCAACCAGCAGTTTGCCCCCATCAGTCCATCCACCGTTCTTCCATTCTACCCATGAACGGTAGCTTTGACTTATAAAACTGTGTGTTACCTTACCCTGCCTTCATTATCTCAGAAGAAAAGGGGGAGCCCCTATTACTGCCTTGGGAATACATACATTTAGTTAACCTTAATGGATTCATCGGTTCAAAGGCAGACGAGTAATAAACAAAAATGTTTGTTAATTGGTTGACAGCTTCGGGAAATTGATGTGTGCTTCCTTACCTTGCTGGAAGCTTTATTGGTGCATTACGGGAGAAGCCGATGGCCTTCCGGCTGATTAGGAAAAAAGCCCATTTGCTACCCACACAGCTTTGCCAGAAGCAGCATCTTCCAATTTGGACCAGGAAAGAAGGCACCATTTTGGCGCATCTCCATCAGCCAATAACAAAGGGAATGCAGCTTAAGTGCTTCTGTCCCTCCAGGGTGCTTCCTGACATTAAGAAGCAATAAACAGTTTGGAAGGAGAGGGATGAGGATAATAATAATAATAATAATGCACTAAGCAACTAAAATATACCTTTTCAACTTTCCAGAGCTTTGAAAGACTCTATTAAGCATCTGGACCCATCCAAGGTCAGAGTCTTCGTGTACCAGCCAGGTGCTGTGCAAAGGACAAAGGCTCAATAGCGCTCGCTTCAAATGCTCAGAAACCAGGGGACTATCGCAAATAATGCGTTTTAAGTATCGTTAATCCAGCCATCAGACCGCTGGGCCACCAAAGGAGCTTCTCTCCGGTGATCGCGTTGTCGGCTTTTATCTACCAACGTGAATGCTTGATGCATGCAAGAAGATTGCCCTGTTGCCACGAGCCTGTGAAAGCTGGGATATAATTCCATCTTTTTCTGTGCATCACGCCAACTCCAGGAGCTCAGGCTGGTGCATGTGGAATTATGCTATCCTTACAAACAACCTTATGTGGCAGGCCAGAC
The DNA here is from genome assembly GCF_964106915.1 of Podarcis gaigeae. NCBI lineage: Eukaryota > Metazoa > Chordata > Lepidosauria > Squamata > Lacertidae > Podarcis > Podarcis gaigeae. The sequence continues at coordinate 21,448,637 of NC_139692.1, read as the reverse complement.
AGTGAAGAGGGATTTGAACCCCAGACTGAAGGCCATCTATCACCTGTGCTGGGGTGGGGACTGGATGCAGCCCTCTATGCCTCTCTCTCTCTCTCTCTCTCTCTCTCTCTCTCTCTCTCTGGCCCTCAGAACCCTATCCAGACCACATCCTTTGCTAGCACTGCTTCAGCCAGTCCCCTGAGTGTTTTTGCCTGGCTGGAATGTGTCCTTGAACTCTGATCATGCCTCTTGCTTTGAGGTTGGAGAACACAGAGAGGTGTGCAAGTGTGTGTGTATAAACCAGTTTAGTGTACAAAGAAGGAACACAATCTGGTGCTTGCTGCCTCCCCCTCTTTCTGCAGTACAAGTCAAGCTGCAAAACCAGGCTTCTGTGGGTGCTGAGGATTTTTGGGAGACCCCCTAGTCCCCTCATAGGGCTACAATTGCCACTACAATTCCCAGAGTTCCCTGGGAAGAGAGAATGTCTATTCAACCACTCTGGAAACTGTAGCTCTGTGAGGGGACTAGGGGTTTCCTAGCAACTCTCAACACCCTTAACCAACAAAGGAGATTCCAACAAAACATCAGAAAATACTTTCTGCCAGTAAGAGCTGTTTGACAGTGGAACGGTCTCCGTCAAGAGGTGGTGGACTCTCCTTCCTTGGAGGTTTTCAAGCAGAGGTTGGATGGCCATCTGTCATGGATGCTTTAGCTGAGATTCCTTGCAAAACAACATGCAGTATTAATTTTAGTTACAAGCTTGTATGCATAACACCTGTGTATGGATAAAGTTTGTTTCACATCTGTTGTTTTAAAGGGATCACTTTAAGAAGGAAACTTTGTAGTTGTACATTGCCGTCACCTGTAACTAAAATCAATATTGCGCCTGTCTATATAACCTTACCTTGTAACAGTTGTTGTTTACTGCAGAAACCACCATGTCATAAGTTCCATTATTTTGATATACTACGTATGGTATGTACTTCTATGGTATAATTGTTTATATTATTCCTATTTGTTATAATATGTTGAAATACGATATTATATTCATTTATATTGTTTAGAATATGTACAACTGATGAAACCCAGAGGGGCGAAACAGGCATTATTCTGGGAATCCTTGTCAAGATTCTGTGGAACTGTAATAAGCTCCCATTTGGATTTCATGAACATACAAAGAGATATGTGGAACAGAAACTAGCAGATACTTGGACTTTAGGAATGAAGTGATCTATTGGGACTTCCGTTTATATTGTTGTACTTTATGTGTTGATTATGTGCAAGAGAAATACTTGATACTGTGATAAAAATACAGAAGAGAATTGTTTATGTGAATACACAGCCAGTTAGTGTGTTTGTTAGCTGAGATTTCCTGCTTTGCAGGGGTTCCTTCCAACTCTGCAATTCTATGATTCTAACAAACTAAAGTTCCCAAGATTCTTTTGGGGAAGCCATGACTGTTTAAAGTCGTACGATACTGCTTTAAATGTTCAGTGCAGATGGAGCCATTCTCCTCACCCTTCTGTCCCTGTTTCTGTCTCTCTCTCTCTTGGAAACACATTCATACACGAATGCATCCAGACACATTCTCTCACATACACACACACACACACACACACACACACACACACACAGAGCTCTTTGCAAGAGCCAGCTCAATCCTTGCTTTCAAAGGATATCCTTGCAGCAGTGGAAAAGGGTAGAGTCATCTCCACCCTAGCAGGGAGACAAGGGCCCTTTGAGATCAAGACTTGCCCTGGTAAGAGAGTAGATCATGCCAGGGCTGGGGGACCAGCGGCTGGCCAGATGATGTCAGACTTCAACTCCCATCAGCTCAAGCCAGCATGGTCAGTGGTCAGGGATGATGGAAGGTATAGTCCAACAACAACTGGAGCGCCACAGGATTCCCACCCCTGTTTTTTGTTTTGTTTTTTACAATCAAGTGGTGTATAAATTTTATGAAATAGATTGATAGATAAATAAAAAGGCTTGTCTGCGGTAATAATTAATTTGACTATTGTACAGGCCTGTCCTAGCAGTCTGAATTGGTCATTCCACAGATGGTGTTCAAGAATCTTATTCTGCCAGTTCGTGGATCAGAGGAAGTACCCTGTGGTTGCTTAGCAACTGCACATCCATCCACTTGCATCCTGCTGAGTGGCTGCAGAATACATTCCATGGTTGGAAAGTAATGGCAGCTTGCTCCCTCTACTGCAGGGATGGCAACCTAAGGCACGGGGACTGGACCCAATCGCCTTCTCAATCCGGCCCACAGACGGTCCAGGAATCAGCATGTTTTTACATGAGTAGAACATGTCTTTTTATTTAAAATGCATCTCTGAGTTATTTGTGGGGCCTGCCTGGTGTTTTTACATGAGTAGAATGTGTGCTTTTATTTAAAATGCATCTCTGGGTTATCTGTGGGGCATAGGAATTCATTCATCCCCCCCCCCCAAAAAAAAAATAGTCCAGCCCACCACATGGTCTAAGGGACGGTAGACCTGCCCACGGCTGAAAAAGGTTGCTGCCCCCTGCTCTACTGCCTTCACCACACATCTCAGCAGCAGCTGGGGAAGGGGAAGGTGGTTATGGCAGGAGAATGGCTATTTCTCATGGATGAGAGATGGAATCACCAGGGTCAGAGGACGCATAACATCATTCAGAGCACCACATTTATGAGCCTGGACCTTTTCAATTCATCGAGGATAAGCCCTGGGCTTTTTTCCTGCCGGAACGTGCCAGAGCACAGTTCTGGCACCTTCTTTTTGCCCTGCTTTGTTTAAGAAGTCTGCTCACCCAGCAAACGAAGTCCCTAAGTGGCAAGGTATACAGGATGGCGGCCAAAGCAGCCTGGGCAGTGAGCCAGGCATCTTGCCATGTGATTTTGGTTTCAAGGTGGCGTTGGATTCGGCATCTGGGTTGGCAACTGAGACTCTGAGTTCCGGCACATTTTTTTCCTAGAAAAAAGCACTGGGCAAGCCTATCAACTTACTAGCCATGATGGTTATGTTCTGCCTCTACTGTCAGAGGCAATATGTCTCTGAATGTCTATTGCTGTCAACCATAAGTGCGGAGAGGCCTGCTGTGCTCAGGTCCTGCCTTTGGGCTTCCCAAAGACATCTGGTTGGCTATTGTGACAAGAGGATGCTGGATTAGATGGGCCACTGGCCTGATCCAGCACCCAGGCTCTTATTATGCTCCAATCAGATCTAGCAATCCTCTTCTTACATTTGTGCTACAGCCTCAGCAATGTCCATTCTGTCCCATGAATGCCCAGCCATGGATATGTGTCTCATTTGTCGAACATGTTTGTCTTTTCTTAACATGGACTAGCAACTTAAAGGAGCTCAAATATACTTGGGTTTTCCCCCCTCTTGGCTCCTATATTTCGATACGAACTGTCAAGGAGGAGGTTTTCAGTGCCAAAACACAGATTGACCCCGGGGAGCAATGGACGAGGTTGTGAGGAGAGAGATGGATGGAGCGCTGAGAAAGGATTATTGGATTGTTGTGCGGATGAAGCTAGTCGCTCCCCCCTTTCTCCATCCACAAACTTCTTTTTCCAGAAAATTATTTAACCACCACACCTGAAACATTATTTATCTGGCAGTAAAAAATGAGCAATAAAGCGCTGCCTCCTTAATGACAGCAGCCCGGTGAGTTTGGCCTATTTTTAATTTTAATGTTGCGTATAACGAGCTGGAGTCCCCAGCTTCACCCCACGAATGTCATCTCATTTTTACGGCAGTCACTATACAAGCACAGTGGGGACCGGGGAGGGGGCAGCTAGCCTTAACAGCTTGGAAGGGCGGGGGGAGCACAGTGAAGGGATTTATGTAACCGTTCCAGGAAGAGGCAAGCATCTAAAGGCAAGGAAAAGGCACTGGAGAAGTAAGAGGGATGTTGTAAGGAGTTTACTGCCTGCTTAGCCTTCCTTGCATTTATTTATCTACTGCATATTTTCGAAAAGTGATTTGTCTGTCCATCTGTGGAGCTGTGGGTTAAACCACAGAGCCTAGGATTTGCCAGGGCGGGGAGGTAAATGGGGTTTCTGTGTGCTGCTCTGGCCACATGACCTGGAAGCTGTACGCCAGCTCCCTCTGCCAATAAAGAGAGATGAGCACTGCAACCCCAGAGTCGGCCACGACTGGACCTAATGGTCAGGGGTCCCTTTACCTTTACCTGTCCTCTGTAGGTTTGGCCAACTCTTGAGCTATCACCACCCTATATGGCAAGAGGGTTCCTGAAGTGAACGTGGCAGTTCTAGTCGATGTTGGGCCACCGGCAGCTATTCCAAATCATGACTTCAGTGTGACTTTACCCATTTGGGGGCATAGCCTCAGCCGCCTCTTGAGATACCAAACATGGCATGGAGGTTTCATAGATGGAGGCAGCAGACTTTATTGTCATTTGGACAACTGGGCACCATTTTGAATCAGGATGGTGGACCAAAATGGGTCTTCAGCATGACTTCACCTGATTTTTTTCTAGCTATTTCTCTAAGCAGGTTATTTTCATTAATATACACCCTTGTATGCACATTTCTCCCTAAAATATGCTTCCTTCTTCACTTTTTTTCCTCCTTGGAGGACTACACTGCAAAATTCGGAGAAATGCTGAATTTAAGGACAGCTGTGTTTCAGTCCTTGTGTTGGTGTTGGAAAGCCCAACTTAGGTAGGTTTATATTTAAAACGGGAACTGAATGAATTTCTTCCCATCATGGTCTTACAGCCATCCTTTGTCTTGTGTGAAGTTTTGCAGAGCGCAGAGAAAGTAGAGAGGCTCATCCTCTGAAGCTGAGCAGTGGGAGATTCAGGAAAGACAAATGGAAGTGCTTCTTCACTCCCCACAGAGTTATACTGCGGAACTCACTTCCACAAGATGTGGCATTGGCCGCCAAATTGGGTGGATTTCAAAAATGATTAGTCTGATTCCTGGAGGTTGAGGCTATTGGTGGCTACTAACCTTGATGGCTATTTTGCCTCTGAATACCACTACCTGGAGAGCAGCAGAGGGATAGAGCTGCTACTGCTGCACCCATGTCCTGCTTCTGAGCACCCGCTTGGCCACTGTGAGAATGGGATGCTGGACTAGATAAACCTTTGCTCTGACCCACCAGGGCTCTTCCTGTGTCCTTACACCACTGGTTTCTTCCCAGGTCCTCAGATATACTGTCTATGGACATGGAAGTTGCACCTATCTAACTATTTATTACTTTGCTGGTGCCTAATGTTCTGCCACTGATCCCATCATGGTCTTACAGGCTGCTCTGCCTACCTAGCCCCCACACTCACACACTGCCCCCTCCCCAGGAGAAACACTAGCTGCCATTTACAAGTTGGTTTGTGAAGAGTCCTTGAGTTTCAACCAACTGTGCCATACCTTGAATGCTCCCTCTTGCCTTCAGCCTGCTCACTCCCATTCCACTTTGCTATGCAAGTGAAGAACCTTAAGCCCCAAAGCGTGACTCAGAGCAAGTGGAAGAGGGAGAGGCAGCTGGTTCAGGGGCAGGCCTTGGAACCGCATACCCTCCAAGTGTCCTGATTTTCCAGGGACAATCCAGGAAATATGAAAGCCATCTCAGCTCCTGATTTGATACCAGAATGTCCCTATCCCCCTCCCCCCCGCCGCCACCACTGTTGATTTCAGGAAGGAGGATGAGCTGGTGCTTGCCTTGAGTGATGACAATGGCGGCAGCAGAAGCTGTGAGGGAGCATCCCGTTGCCTCTTCATGGCCTCTCCATGGCTGCCACTGCTGACCTCCTCCATTGGGGTGAGGAGGATGAGATGCTGATGCTGCCAAGGCCCAGCCCCACATGACAAACCAGCTCTGAGGGGAAGGAAGAGGGCAGGGCCACCCTGGGCAGGAAGAAAGGGCAAGTGGAGCGCAAGGAGTTGTGTGTGTGTGTGTGTGTGTGTGTGTGTGTGTGTTTGTGTGTCCGTGTCTAATCTTAACAGTTTCTAAATTTATTTTGGGGGGGGGGTTGTTTGTAAGTAAATCTACCAAAAACTAAAATAAAATTGGGATTAAGGGGTTTTCTCAGGGAGAGTGTGAGTGTTGTGTACCGTTGGTTTGGTGGTAGTGGAAATGGTCTGCAAGGGGGCGGGGGGGAAATGGGGGACCGAGGATTGTCAGTTGTGGATCGGAGATCCTCTTGGAAGTTCCCCCCACCCCAGATGTCAATTCCACCTTCAAAATCCCAATAAATGTCGGGGGAAATCCAGGCGTATGGCAGCCCTAGTTGTGGAGGAGTGAAAAATGTCCCTATTGATCAGGATTAAGGAGTTTTTTCAGGACGGTGGAGGGTTTGTGTGCTGTGTCTCATAGTTGTGGTAGTGGTGCTCACCCTTCTTCTGGTAGAAAATGCTCTGCGATGAGGGGATGGCACAAAATGGGGGTGGGGGTCAAGGAGGGTCAGTTAGAGTGAGTGAGAAATGTCCTTAATTTAATCTGAGGATGTAACCAACCATAGTGTTAGGGTAAATTTCTGCTTTGGTTGGGATCTGTGATGAAGACGGGCACCTTGTTTTCCCGCAAAGGCCACTGTGCCCTGAAGAAGAAGAAGAAGAAGAAGAAGAAGAAGAAGAAGAAGAAGAAGAAGAAGAAGAAGAAGAAGAAGAAGAATAGGAGGAGGAGGAGGAGGAGGAGTTTGGATTTGATATCCCGCCTTTCACCCCCTTTAAGGAGTCTCAAAGCGGCTAACATTCTCCTTTCCCTTCCTCCCCCACAACAAACACTCTGTGAGGTGAGTGGGGCTGAGAGACTTCAAGGAAGTGTGACTAGCCCAAGGTGCATGTGGAGGAGTAGGGATGCGAACCTGGTTCACCAGAATATGTAGCTCTTAACCACTACACCACACTGGCTCACAATGCAGAGACACTCAGTTTGTTGTGATGCAAGACATAAATGCATTAAATTGGGGGGAAGGAGACATCCTTTACCCTCCACCTGAAGGCCAAATGACAGCAATGGGTGGGGCGAGAGGCAAAAATTAGTAAAGCAGTGAATGTCTATTTTACCTTTGTTTGTTTTTTTGTTTTTTTCCTCCTTTCTTTTTTTTATAATATTTTTTATTAAGTTTGTAAAATACAGAAAAAAGAATAAAGAGCATATTATAAGAGTAAAGTAGAAAGATTACAAATTTTCTTGTTCTTTTTTCCAAATCTACTGGACTTCCCCACATCCTCCCAACCCTGCATTCTCTGTGATACATAACATCAGCAATTTGTTAACTTATTTCATTACTTATTGTATCCTTCGTTTTATCATGTTACCCAATTTCAAATGTGTTATAACCCGAATCATGTACATTTTCATTTAAACACAATAAAGTTATTTCCTTATTCTATCTCAGACTTCTTGTGCCTTAATTTCCAGTTCTTTAGTTTAACATTACTGAAGCTAGAGTTTCCTAAAAGGTGCATTTTTTAACATTCATACAGCTTATAGTGTTTTTCCAGATAGTCCTTAAATTTTTTCCAGTCCTCCTCGATTGTTTCTTCTCCCAAGTCTCGGATTCTGCCAGTCATTTCGGCCAGTTCCATGTAGTCCATCAACTGCGTGTGCCATTCCTCCAGTGTGGGTAAATCTTGTGTCTTCCAATGTTTTGCAATCAGGATCCTTGCTGCTGTAGTAGCGTACATAAAAAAAGTTCTGTCCTTCTTAAGCACTCTCTGGTCCACCATGCCCAGGAGGAAGGCCTCTGGTTTCTTAGGTAAGGTAAATCTAAGTACCTTTTTTAGTTCATTATGAATCATTTCCCAAAAGGCCTTCACTTTCGGGCAGGTCCACCAGAGGTGAAAGAATGTCCCTTCCGCCTCTTTACATTTCCAACATTTATTATCAGACAGGTGATATATCTTAGCAAGCTTGACTGGGGTCATGTACCACCGGTATATCATTTTCATAATGTTTTCCTTCAAGGCACTACATGCCGTAAATTTCATTCCGGTGTTCCATAACCTTTCCCAGTCTTCAAACATAATGTTATGCCCCAAATCAATGTCTATTTTACCTTTGTACAGCAGTGGTGGTGTAGCGTGGGTTGCCAGTGCCCGGGGCTGCACAAAGGGGATGGGTGAGAGGGAGGGAAATGGACAGTGTATGCATGCACAGTCAACCACCTAATAGCATCCAAGTTCCCCAGGAGGTCACAGCCACAGAGATAAGAAGAGTTGTTCCATTGTCTGGAGAGTTCCTTTCTGTTTCACATGGAGAAGTCGTTTTCAATGGAGCCCTGCAACAGAAGCACATAGCTGTATTGAGGCAGCACCAGGTGTTGAAATTTTGTGCCGGTAACAGTTTTGTGCCTGGGGGAACTGTCCTGTGCCCCCACCCACGCTATGCCACTGTACAGCAAACTGGCTTACAGGCAACACTCTCTAGCCTACCTCCAGGCAAGCAAAAGGCATTGCCAGCATTGGACGCATTCCTGCCAGACAAAAACACTCAAGGAGAGTGTGAGGCCAGCCCAGTGAGGGGTGTGGAGTGTTGGGAGTTGTAGTCCAGCAGGTGGCATCCCACAGACTCTCCTGTCCTGCCATACACACTGCCTTGAATTCCATGGTGGAAGAGCAAGTGGGATGCCAATGAAATGAATAAACACAAATAACTTGCTCTGTGCATCGATGGCACTGTATTAAAAACCTATTTTTTCACCATGGTCATCATGTCTGCCCCTGTCTTGGGCCCAGCCCTACCATTAGGCAAAGTGAGTGGACCGTCCTTAGGCGGCTGTTTCAGGTTGCCATGAAGAGGAGGCAAATGGTTAGCTGTTTAATTCATTATTGTTGGGGTTTTGCAGCAAGGGAAAAGGACAAGAGCCTGGGCAATGCTCTGTCTCAGCTGCCAGAATAACTCTGTGACTTTGGGAGAAGGTGCTTTATTCTGCTCCAGTTCAGGCAGCAGAAACGTCTTTGGTCAACCCTCTTTCTGGGACAGTAGTACCTCTGGTTAAGAACTTAATTTGTTCCGGAGGTCTGTTCTTAACCTGAAACTGTTCTTAACCTGAAGCACCACTTTAGCTAATGGGACCTCCCGCTGCTGCCGTGCCGCCACCACACAATTTCTGTTCTCATCCTGATGTAAAGTTCTTAACCCGAGGTACTACTTCCGGGCTAGCGGAGTCTGTAACCTGAAGCGTATGTAACCTGAAGCATTTGTAACCTGAGGTGCCACTGTATTGTTCTGTTAGAAGTGCATTTTGAAGAACCCAGATCCATTCCAGGGCAAATGGGTGATGCCAATGGTTTCTCGGGCCAGCACTCCAGCAGGGTCTGTTACTAATAAGGCCCTCCAAACCTATCCTTCTGTCCAGCAAGCCATCTTAGTGAATTTGATACTAATTGATTCTCAACTAAAGTGCTTTCCAAATTTAGCCTCATCTCTGTTAATATAAACCTGAGCTGTTCATTATCATCTCTTTGGTACCTTGCAAGCATCCCGTTAGGACCAATGAACCAGAGGTGGGAAGTTGCACAGTCTAATTCTTTTTTTCTCTCTTGACCCAATTTTTTTATTACCCTCGTTTCCAGGGCGTGTGTATAATAAGCCAATCTCTCCGGCGAGGCCAGGGAGTTTTGCCTCAATAAACATTTTATAGTCTTCTTTAAATACTCTCCAGAGAGGACAGCACAATTTGTTTCAGAGTGGGTTAATCAATGGCTATTAACTGTGATTGATCAATGGCAATGAATTATATTGAACCTCCATTGTCAGGGAGAGTATACCTCTAAATACCAGCTCCCAGGAGACTTAACAGGGGACAATGGTTGCCTCTATGCCCTTTCGGTAGGTTTCCCCATTGTGAGTACCAGGATGCTGGAATAAATGGAAAGACCGTCTGACCAAGCAGGAGTCTTCTCTTGTTCTTAACTGGGGATGATCTAACACAGGGGTGCAGAGCCCATTTCACCCCCTTGGTCCCCTTCTGACCATCAGCTCTTCAGCTGGGAACAGCTGAAAGGGGAAAAGGTCACCATGTGCAATGGGTCCATCATAGTCTGTGTTCTTTTTTCTTCTTCTTCTTTTGAGAGGTGGCGAACCTCTTCTTCAGCCCCTTGGGAGCATCTCCTTTGAGACAGCCCTTAGGAAGCCACATGCCAGTCGCAGTCAGGGCCAAAAGCAAAAGTGGGCAGAGAAAATAATGAGAATTTTACCTTTCTTTAGTAAGGGGTCATCCTAGGAGCCAACTCCAGGGGGCTGTGGGTGCTTAGGCACCCACAATAATATTGTGGAGGCTGGGCACCCACGATGAGCAAAGCTGGCAGGTGGCAAAGGCACTGCCTCTGAGAGACAACTAGTTCAGCTCCATTCTCTGCAGCCAGCCAGTGAAGCATCCTTTTTTGGGGGGTGGGGCTCGGACATGGAGGCATTGTGTCAGGGACTGTGCTGAGGAGGGCTGCATTGAGGAGGAATGGTGGGAGCCTCCCCCTCCCCCTGCTCCTGATCAGGTTCCTAAATCTTCCCAGGAGCAGGAGGACAGTATAGATTTGGAACCGTGGTTTGCAGAGGGACGTAGTTCAGAGGGCAGAAGCTGGGAAGTACTGGGGGGGGGGAACAGCTAGGAGGAGAAGCACTGGGGGAGAGAGAGTTAACAGACTCACTGTCTCTGGAAAGCGTTCATCCACTCAGCCCAAGGTCAAGAAGAGCAGATAAGGTGGCAGCACAGAAAGCACAGTGGTTGCAAGATCAGGTTACAAGACACGGTAGTGACGTGGGTGACCAGGGAGGGAGTGGGTGGAACCCCTAATTGGGAGCACCTTCGTTCCTAGGAATGGATTCTTTGTTCTCTTGCTGTGATCATTAAAGGTTATGACTGTTAAGAAGACTCCTCTCTCTTTGTTCTGCTTATCTACTGCCAAAGGGGTAGAGGAAGCCAATTCCCTGGAGCCTGACAGATTGCAGATGTGTGCATGTGACATTGTATGTTAGCCTTGCAGTGGCAGGCACCCACAATCCTGAGAACGAGATGGCCACGCTTACCTTTTCCCCAAGCTTTCTATGCCCCTGGTCCATATCCTTACATGGTTTTTTCCACCCAACCTTTACCGCAGAATCGGAGCAAACAGCAATTAGGGTTTTCCGTGGCTTGCCATTGGCTCCAATTCAATGGTAAAGTGTAGGTCTTTGCAGGGAAAGTGCCGAGGCAAAAATTTAAAAAAAGCTTCTTGAACACAGACCTAGATAGCTAGGACCTGTGCCTAGAAATGCAGAGCAAATGGAAATATGGGTGAGCCCTAAGACTTGTTGCTCACACTCACACCCCTTCCTTGATTCTCCATCCAGGCAAGAGAGACACATTATCCAAGTTCCAGGAGGCAATTCTGGCCAAGCAAAAGCACTCAGGAAGGGCAGAAAGCAAGAATGATGAAGGGCCTGGCCTGGAGAGATTCCCAAGGGTCAGACAGAGAGAGCTGGAGAACCAGTTTTGGCCGCAGCTGAGGTTCCCTATGCCTGCCATAGATGTCATCTGTGTAGCTTGAAAGCCCAATAATAATAATAATAATAATAATAATAATAATAATAATAATACATTGGTACCTCGGGATGTGAATAGGATCTGTTCCGGAGCCCTGTTCGCATCCTGAATAGAACGTAAGACGCGACGGAGCATCTGCGCGTGCAAGGGTCACGTTTTGCCACTTCCGCGCATACACATGACGTCATTTTAAGTGTCTGTGCATGCGTGAGTGGTGAAACCTGAAGTAACGCACTCTGTTACTTCTGGGTTGCCTCGGAGCGCAACCCAAAAGGGCTCAACCTGAAGCACATTCAACCCGAGGTATGACTGTAATAATAATAATAATAATAATAATAATAATAATATTTGTACCTCATCCATCCGTCTGGGTTTCCCCAGCCACACTCTGAGCAGGTTCCAGCACATATAAAAACATAGCAAAACATCAAAAACTTCCCAAATATTTGGTGAAGGGCGTGCCCTCTGTGCATGCTCACAGCAGCTCTTGCCTTTCCCTTCCCACATCCTCAGCCTGAGCGCTGGGGTTAAACGGCAGGTTGGCGCCGAGCCTTCTCTCAAATTCTGTTTTTAGCAGCCCTGCCTTCCGTCTACTCATCCACTCCCCCACCACCACCACCACCAGCCTCTGCCAATCTGCCCTGTTTCCAAAGCTCTGCGAGAGGAAGAGAGAGCTGGCTCAGCCAGCCCCCTCTGGTAATCTCAGGATAAAAATAGCCCGGTCGATGAGAAGTGATCGGGCTCTCTGCGGTCCTGCCGATAAACTCTCCAGACTCATTTGCCTTGCTTTTTATTAGCCAGGCTTTGTGCTAAATAGCTTACAGATCGGAGAATAAATCTATTCAAGGGCTGAGGGTTTTCTGACAGGAAGACGGATGCCGAGATCTCAGCCTCCTCTGCAGCCAGAATCAGAGGCACACTCACAAAGGCCTGCCTAACAAGCTCAGTGCAAGGGCCAGGCAGCTTTGGCTTGTTTGGCCTTGTAGCCTGTTGTTTTTTTACACAGCACATGGTTGAACTATGGAACTCACTTCTGCAGGAAGCAGTGATGCCCACCAACATGGATCACTATAAGAGAGGATGAGACTATATTGTATAGCAAAACAATTAAAATGTCTCCTGCCGTAGCACTACTTGGGCTTAAGATCCCACCCACTAAAGAGTACCCTAATGATGACCTCTTAGCCTCTCCCTTGACATATGGAGATAGCTAGACGTTGGAAAACCGGCATTGGGCTTAACATAGATCCTTGGTACACCAGAGATTGGTCAATAGCATTGGCTGAGAAATTAACATGTCAAGTCAGAGCAGCGAAGAGCAAACACAATCTCTATTCCTTCTATAACATATGGCAAATATTTATTGAATACATAAATTGTTCGGGCTGCGGCAGCAATCCACCCAACACTCATGGGAAAATGTGCCGTGACCTTTCAGAGTAACCAAATGAAACTTCATTACACAGCATGACAAAAGTCTGTAATTTCATCGGGACATGTTATTTGTTGTTTACTGTTGTAACCATTGTTTTCTCGAAAGGTAGCTTCTGTGCCATGAAAAATAAATAGAAACATTATTAAAAAGGGAGGATGAGACAAGTTCATGGAGGAGACAATACATGGCTACTAGCTGCGATGGAGGCAATTGCTGCCTCCACAATCCCTCTTTCCACTCTGGAAATTGTAGCTCTGGGAGGAAAACAGGGGACTCCTAACAGCTCTCAGCACCCTTAACAAATGACAGCTCCCAGAATCCTTTGGGGGAAGCCATGAGTGCTTGAAGTGGTATCATAACACTGTAAATGCATGGTGTGGATGTGGCCAAAGTCCAGGGTCTGACATGGCCTACTGCACCTATACACACTTCACTCTGGAAAACTGAATGTAAAACCACTTAAGTTTTTTACCAGAAGGACCAATAAGGTCTGCAACTGGATTTTGTGCCCCCCACCCTCTCTGGGGAGCTGCCAGGCAATAATGAACCCCACCACCTTTCTGCTTTAGATCATCCATCAGCACACAGCCAGTGTTAAAAGAAGCTGCTTCCAGGCTCCCCACCAAGGAACCTGACAAAATGCAGTTGTTCCCAGGTAGTAGCGAGTGCAGCCGCAATCCCTCTCCACCTGCCTCCTGCCTCCCGTACTCCACCACCTCCCTTCTGGTGCCTTGAGGGCATCTTTAGTCTCAGAGACACTGTCACATCAGTGTCACCCAATTATCCGGGAGCGCTCCCTGCCACCTCCCTCTGACCTTGTTAAGGATATTCCACATTTGACTGTTTGGTGTCGTCTGACCCATTAGACATGACAAGCTTTCCAGATGTGCAGCCACCACGGCCCAGCCGGTCTACATTTGTTGAATGATTCCTTCGTCTGTTATCTCTTTGAAAGGGGGAAGTGAACAAGGGTGGGCCTTGAGATGTGATCAGCAAAATGCCATGCCTGGTGAGAGGAAGTGGGGCCGGCCCTATCGTTAGGCAGAGCAAGGTAATCACATCAGGCCTCAGGTGCTGGGCAGGCAGTCGTGTCAGCCCCCTCTTGGCTGGAGATCAGAGCCGATGGTCTCTAATATACTCCTTAAATGAGCCTGGTGCCCTCAGGTAAATAAAAGAAGCTGCTAGGCTACAGCTCCCATCATCTCTGACTCTTGACCACAATGGCTGGGGCTGATGGGAGTTGGAGTCCAATGACAACTGGAGGGCACCATCTTGGCTACCACTCTAGTCTACTGGTGATGATTCTCTGGGAATTTCAGGCTGAGGCTCTCTGCCAGCCCTACTTGGAGATGCCAGTGGGCTATGCCACTGAGCTATGCCATGGGTGGATGTTAGCTCATGGCCAGCATTGGAGAGGGGTTCCACTGCCGGTCCAGTCATGGAACTGGGGTGCCATTTTGTTCTTTGATATTAGGCCAGCCCTGGGAGAAAGCCACATGTTGTCATGAGCCATCTGCTGACTTGAGTTGAAAATATGCCTTATACCAGCAGGTCAGGTGGTTCATCCAGCCCATTATTGTCCACTTTGGCTCTGCAGGGAGGTATTTCCCATCAGGGATCCTCTTCAGTCTGGGACCTCATGCATGCAAAGCTTGTTGTCCATTTGTATTTGCCTCTTCTCCAAATGCACACCTTCGTTTCTTCAGTTCTAGCCTGGTCTGCTCATTGGTGGCGGGGGACAAGAAGTGCTTGTGGACAATTGGCTATTGTAACAGAGGAGGGTGGTCCATTTAGGCACCCACCTCAGCCTGCCCCATTTCCTGCCAGTCAGGGGTGGCTCTGGTGCCACCTACTGTTGGTCTCCCTGCCTTACTAGTCCAATGGGCACCAGCCACCACTGACCGATCTGCAAGTATTCCTAAGAACATCGAAAGAGCTCTGCCGATTCAGACCAGAGGCCTCCCTAATTCAGCATCTTGGTTTCTTCAGTGCCCAAAAAGCAGGACATGAGCACATTGGTCCTCTTCCACTGCTCTTTCCTCAGTACTAAATTACCTCCAGGTGTGGATGTTTCAGTTAGTTATCAGGCAAAGAGCTATTGACAGGTTTCACCTCCATGAATTTGCACAACCTCCTTTCAAAGCCATCTTGTGGCAGTGAGTTCCATAAATTAATGGGGCTTTGTGCAAGTCCCACCTACCAACCAGGGAAGGGTTTGCGAAACCTGGGCAAGTGTGTACGCAGGATGAAATAAACATGGTTGTGGAGATCTGGTTTGAGATTTGTCATGGGGCAAGGAAGCATCTTCTTGCTTTGGGAGATCAGCCCAGATCAGCCAGCCTTTGCTCCCAGTCTGCCTGGCTGGAGAAAAAAACGCAACCGAGAAGATGGAAGCTGCCTTTGAAAAACAGCAGAGAAGAAGCTGGGTTGTCCCTTTGAGTGGCTGCGCTCACTGTGGAAAAGGAAGGCAGGAAAATTGACAGGCCCAGAAATAGCCTCCGAAATTTCAGTGCAAGCTTTCCTCTTCGTTCCCTCTTCTTCTTCAGCCCAAAAGATCTTGTCACCTCTCATTAGATATGGAGCTCAAAGAAACCAACTGCCCCCTCCGGGAGAGGAGAGTAGCGCTGGTGGCTCTTACTCTCTGCAAACAGCTAAGGAATGAGAAATCTCTCCTTTAAATCACAGGGGCGGGGGCAGGAGATGCCTCCGGTTAAACTCCGCTCTGCTGATTTCTCAAGGAAAGGACCACCTCAGATGAACCCGCAGCAGAACAGGAGCATTAATTTTTAAAATATATATATATTTAAAAAGCAAAGGCTCCTTCCCTCAGTGCATGGCTGTGCTTTTGTCCAGCACACAAAGCCACAGAACCTGACCACAAAGGACCCTCACGGAGCCAGTTCACACAATCAGGAGAATAACTTCTTTGGCTACATTCACACAAACATTCAAAGCACGATACCACTTTAAACAGTCATGGCTAACCCCAAGGAATCCTGGGAGCTGTGGTTGATTAAGGGCGCTGAGAGTTTTTAAGAGATCCACCCCACTGCTACTCCCCTCATACAGTCACATATTTTTCCTGTGAAGAGGAATGGCTTGCTAAGCTGCTCTGGCAATTGTGGCTCTGGGAAAGGAACAAGCATCTCCTGGTGACTCTCAGCACCGTTAACAAACTACAGCTCCCAGAATTCTTTGGGGTGGCGCTGTGGGTTAAACCACAGAGCCTAGGACTTGCCGATCAGAAGATCGGCGGTTTGAATCCCCGCGATGGGGTGAGCTCCCGTTGTTCGGTCCCTGCTCCTGCCAACCTAGCAGTTCGAAAGCACATCAAAGTGCAAGTAGATAAATAGGTACTGCTCCAGTGGGAGGGTAAACAGCGTTTCCGTGCGCTGCTCTGGTTCGCCAGAAGCGGCTTAGTCATGATGGCCACATGATCCAGAAGCTGTACGCCGGCTCCCTCGGCCAATAAAGCGAGATGAGCGCCGCAACCCCAGAGTCAGCCACAACTGGACCTAATGGTCAGGGGTCCCTTTTTACCTTTTGTGACTGTTTAAATGGTATTGTAGTGCTTTGAATGTATGGAGTGAGCATGGCCTTCTTTCCAAACTGGAAAAAGTCCTCTCTCTTTTTTTTTTTTTAAGTGGGTTTGTCGAGCTGGGATGACAGAGTCCTTTCATCCACTTCCAAAACAACAGAAGAGCCTGTTGGGCCAGGCCCGGGACCTATCTAGTCCAGCATTCTCACAGTGGCCATGCAGATGCCTATGGAGGAACCCTCAAGCAGGACCTGAGGGCAAGAGCAAGCTCTCATCCTGCAGTTTCTGGCAACTGGTATTAAGGAGCATTTCTGTCTCCAACTGTGGAGGCAGAGCATAGTGCAAACGAAAGTTTCCAATGTGTGTCTGGCAACACCTTGGGTTGCTAAGAAAAAACCCACATAGGGCCATAGGAAGCTGCCTTATAACAAATCCATTGGTCCATGTAGCTCACTGCTGCCTACACAGACTGGCAGAAGCTCTCCAGGGTTTCTCTGCAAACCCTACCTGGAGATGCTGGTGTTGAACCTAGGCGATCCACTGAGCTATAGCTCTTCCCCATTTTCTGCAAAGTGCTTCTTTGCATGAAGGAGCTTCCAGGCGCCTCTTTCCCACCCTGAGCGAGGCAAATCATTGCTCGGATAAGCCCTAAAACAGCCCAGTCATCCTCATAAGACATGCCTTCCTGGATCACTGGGGCTATTACTCTATTGAGTCCCTATGCATGTCGTTCTTGCAATTCCCGCTTTATGGCTGAATATCGACCGTTTTGCTTAGTTCAGTTTTACATTACTTGTTCCATTTTCTTTCTATTTGTTTGTGGCGATAAGAGAGGGTACTCCATACATATGATGGTTTTATGTGCTGGGGATATAGATAACCTGCTGCTGATAGATAAAGTTGCTTGCTGAGTCAGAGCACTCCTAAGCCAATTTTGTGTGTCCAGCGGAGGCCTCCAGAAAGCCTCACAAGAAGAGAATAAAGACAGCCATCCTTTGTCTTGTGTGAAGTTATGCTGAGCGCAGAGCAAGAGATTCAGGAAAGACAAATGGAAGTGCTTCTTCACTCCCTGCAGAGTTATACTGCGGAACTCACTTCCACAAGATGTGGCATTGGCTGACAAATTGGGTGGATTTCAAAAACGATTCGTCCGATTCCTGGAGGTTGAGGCTATTGGTGGCTACTAACCTTGATGGCTATTTTGCCTCTGAATACCACTCACTGGAGAGCAGCAGAGGGATAGAGCTGCTGTTGCACCCATGTCCTGCTTCTGAGCACCTGCCTGGCCACTGTGAGAATGGGATAAACCTTTGCTCTGACACACCAGGGCTCTTCCTGTGTCCTTACACCATTGGTTTCTTCCCAGCTCCTCAGATATACTGTCTATGGACATGGAAATTGCACCTAACTATTTATTATTCTGCTAGTGCCTAATGTTCTGCCAGTGATCCACAGACGAGACAGGAAGACACATACCACAATGATGGAGCAACACAGGGTAAGTGAAATATACTCGGAGTCGAGTGTGAATTTCATGCTCTTTATTCAGCTCATAGTAGCAATGAATGAAACTTTCCCCAAAATGTCTAGCTATATATACATTACCTACACACTGGGCCCTGCATTATTGGCTAATTCCGGGCTGCTCCTGTAGGCCAATCAGGTTGCGGATTCACCTCCTCCAGAAGCCTGATTGGCTGCTCCTGCAGGCCAATCAGGTCACTGATTCACTTCCACCTGGAGCTGGATTGGATGGCTCCTGTGGACCAATCAGACTGTTGCATTCTGGATCCTATTGTTCTAGGATTCAGCTCAGTACATAACAGTAAGCGATAGAGAAGAACTTGTAACAGGAAGGACCATTTTCAGTAACAGCTCCATGTGCTGTGTTATGCCTCCAGGTTTACATCCTCCAAGGAGCTCAAGGTGGCATGCACAGTTCCTTCTCGCTTTTGGAGCAACAAGGGACAAGTCTACTCCCATCTTCTGCACAGCAGTCCTTCAGATATTTGGAGACCACAATCGTGCCTCCTCTTCATCTTCTCCATGCTAAACCACCCCAGATCTTTCTACCCTTCCTCTTGGTTTCCAGACTCCTTGTCATCCTAAGGTGTTTACTCTCCTCTAGGTACATTCCATGTCCTCCTCAAAAGACAGCATGCAGGACACCATACTCTTAATTTCTACCTAGCCAAATGCAAGACAGAGCAGAACTATGACTTCTCGTGACCTGGACACCATGAGAGCCAGTGTGGTGTGGTGGTTATAGCATCAGACTAGGACCTGGAAGACCAGAGTTCAAGTCCCCACTGGATGCCCTTGGGACAGTCACTGCCTCTCCTGCTTAACCTACCTCACAGGGTTGCTGTGGGAATTAAATGAAGAAGGGGAGAATCATATGCACCACCTTGAGCACCTTGGAGGAAAAGGTGGGCGATAAATGCAATTTTTTAAAAGTGCTTCTGTTAATCATCCCTGCAAGAACTAGCAAATGCCACCAAATGAAGCAGGATTGAAACCTTACTCACCCATCAGTTGATGTCATTGAGGTGATGTCACCCAATTGACAGATGGGTGTGGTTTGGGGGGGAAGTTCTCACAGGCCAAACTGAAACACCTGGTGGTCCAAGGTGTTAACGCAACCTGAGATTTGCAATCTGAGCTTCTTTTTTTAGCAATCGAGGCATCTCCTGGCCCAGTGCTAAGGCAGGCAGAGTGAAGGAATGCATGTTGCACTGCAACACCTCGAGGCTGCAGCTGCCGCTTCCTGCTTCCCCTAGCTAGCACAGCGAGCTCTCATTTGAATGCAGGTCTTCAGTTGGCAATGGGGACCATGGGGGAGGAAGCAGAGCTCTAATCCCTCTTGGAACTTGCCGTAATGAGGAACTCGTTGAACAAGTAATTGCATCAATTCTTTTCATGCCACGCTTTGGTTATTAAGAGAAAAATCGCGGCTCAGAAACTCAGAAAGTTACCAGTACTGGAGTGCCCAAGGGAGAGACCTTTGCCCCCCTCCCCTGCATTCCTTGTCGAAAAGAAGGAAGAGAAAGCTCTTGAATTCTCTCTGTGATTCAGAAGTGCTGGGTAGGGAATCAGAACATTCCACCCTGCGTCAGAGTAAGGAGATGAGCAGGGAAAGCATCCGTTCCCTACATAGACATAGAATCATAGAATCATAGAATCATAGAGTTGGAAGAGACCACAAGGGCCATCGAGTCCAACCCCCTGCCAAGCAGGAAACACCATCAGAGCACTCCTGACATATGGTTGTCAAGCCTCTGCTTAAAGACCTCCAAAGAAGGAGACTCCACCACACTCCTTGGCAGCAAATTCCACTGTCGAACAGCTCTTACTGTCAGGAAGTTCTTCCTAATGTTTAGGTGGAATCTTCTTTCTTGTAGTTTGGAACCATTGCTCTGTGTCCGCTTCTCTGGAGCAGCAGAAAACAACCTTTCTCCCTCCTCTATGTGACATCCTTTTATATATTTGAACATGGCTATCATATCACCCCTTAACCTCCTCTTCTCCAGGCTAAACATGCCCAGCTTGCTTTAAGAAAAGAAAAGTGGGTGATCCTTGACAGACAGGTACAAATTCTGCCAGGGAAATCCTGCTTTGTGGGTCTTCTCCTGGTTTTGAAATTGAGCTGCCAGTTCAACAGGTTCCATCTGCATGCCTATTGCATGTGTGTTTTGTTCACAGTTGCACGACACCATAGGTATTGCAGTCTTGCAACTGCATACAACATCCCCCGCCCAATTCAATCTGCATCACTGGTTTGGGAAGCAAGGTGCATGAAATGTTAGCCATAATCCATATCTGTCCTTTCTTCAGAAATGCTGCAATTTGTTGCATTGCTTTTGCCCAAACCAGCTTCATACAGAATTGGGGAAAAGAATGACCTAGCTGCATTTTAAGCCGATGATGTGTACACAATTGACATTTCTTTCATGAGAAAGGTGATCATTTAGAGCAAAAAAAAGAGTTCAATAACATAGATCGTTGGACACAGATGGGGTCAATGTTGTCAGCATGTATGTGGTTCCCCCCTCCCTCTCTCCCAGTTCAAATTGTAAAGGGCTGCAGACAATTTGAGAGAAGGATGCTTGAAATATCACAATAATGTAAACGGACAGCATGAGAACACATATGTTTTCCAAAGTTCAAAATGTGTGTACAGTGAATGAGGGGGCTAATGCATGCTGTTCCCACTCTCATACTCTTCACATTGATTGATGTAACATTCAAAATTAAACATTGCAAAAGGCCTGAGCTAATGTTAAACATGACTCAAAATCTGCCAGGCCTCTAGACCTAGGAGAGTCACTCACCAATTGCCTATTTTTCAATGTCAGTACCCAGTTTTGAATCACGGTAGATAATGATGAAGTCAAGAGCACTTCTTGGCATGTGCAAAGCGCACTTTCCTTAGAATCTTTATACTGCTGGGATCTGGGTTGGGGCACATGCAAAAATTCAGCTGAAAAAGGGAAACTTTCAAGCAAACTTGAGCCATGGTATTACCCTTTAAAGAACATAACTAGTACCTCAAAATCAGATGTGAAATAATACCAAGAAAAACAACAGATTTGCTGGGGAACCATCTTCATTTCTTGTTAACTGTAGTGATTAGACCCAAACAGAGAGATGAGCACTAAATCCAGTAGGTTTCAGTTGTATTCTGCTTAATTTAATATTATCAGCTCACTGATTTAAGGAAAGCTTTTGGATATTTCTTTGTTAAAGAAGCTTTTATTTCATTTTGCGCTTCTGCTTATTTCTGAGCACGAATGCTTCATTGCCTCGTGGTTTTCACAGCATCATGGTTTTTGTAGTCCACAAAGACAAGGAGGCTTTCATAGGGACATGTGTCGTCCTGGAGAGTTAAAATAGTTTGGAGCAAAACGGTTAAAATAAGAACATGCTGCAGAGAGGGTTAATGGTGTTAGGTGGAAGGTAATATGGTGTAAAACGGTTTCACATTTCATAGAAACGAAGGCTGAAGCATTAATTGGTGTGCTAGTGGGAACTGCTCCTTGCAAAACCAGCCCACCAGCCTGTATCTCCTGGATAGATTCCAAAACTGGTATAGGTCTCTTCCCCCTACTTTGCCTCTTCTCCGCTCGTTTCCTTTTGTTGCCATGTAATAGGCCTCCAAAATGCAAAAATGATATGCAAATCTGACATTTAATTTAGACATATCTAAAGAGGCTGCAGGGAAATTCTGCTGATCGCAGCCTCCACAGACCGGAAAGCGCAGCCACATTCATTAATTCTCTCTCTCCCCCTGCCACACACAAACTCCCTTCACCCCACATAAAGTCTGCTCTTGGCATTTGCACAACTCATCCCACATGTCCCCACCCCCACCCCCTGCCGAACAGAAGCAACACGAGAACAAAGTGTGTTTCCTGTCACCCAGCGTCACCATTTCTTTTCTGGCTCCCTTCAACTCCCGGACGGAACCCCCGTTAATAGGATCCTTCATTTAACTTCTTCTGTGGACTCCTTCCTGGATCTTTCCTGGCCCTGCAAGGAAATAAGAAGGCCTCGATTTCGACCAGTATGCCTTTCGTACGGCACTGTTTCCTTTCCACTGCGGTTCAGTTTCCAAAAAAAAACCATATGTTATTCTTCCCACTGTCAGCAGACTTTCACACAATCACTTTATTACATTATTACTGTGTCATTCCACACCATTTGCGTCAGGGCAAAGGAAACACAATGCACATGGGGAGTTGTCAGATAAGCAAACGTCAGCAACTTCCACACTTGTTGGAATTCCCTGACATCACTGCTTTGCCCGTCTACATTTTATTTTGATCTGGTTTCCTGGCATAACCATGTGGCACACAGTCCCGTGGTCAAAGAGTGGTGTTTTGTCCAAACTTCTTAAGGGTCTTTCAGTCTCAAGCAGCACCAGGGATGTTAAACTTGTTAGTGACTGCAGGAGTCACACAATGCAATCGCACAAACATCTACTCAGACGCAAGCCCTGTTGAGTTCAGTGGTGTGGCTACTAAGGTAAGTGTGCACAGGATTGCAGCCTAAGTCTGCACTCAAGCCGAGGCTCCATATAGCCATTCTAATATCAGCGACATGGAACCTGCAGCCCTCCAGACAGTGTTGGACTCTGGCTCCCATCAGGCCCAACCAGCATAGCCAACACTCAGGGATGATGGGAATTGGAGTCCAGGAGCACCTAGACCAGGCATAGGCAAACCCAGCCCTCCAGATGTTTTGAGACTACAATTCCCATCATCCATGACCACTGGTCCTGTTAGCTAGGGATGATGGGAGTTGTAGTCCCAAAACATCTGGAGGGCCGAGTTTGCCTATGCCTGACTGAGAGGACCACAAGTTCCAAATCGCAAACTCAATGCACAGAGTTCCAATCATTGCTTGGTCAAAATGGCATCATCACATACACAAGAGCAAGGTATGTATCAGCATTCCCCAAGGTTTGCAGAAGTAAGGGGAAAACATTATTATTATTATTATTATTATTATTATTATTATTATTATTATTATTTTAAAAACCCTCTAAGTGTGGCTTAAGAGGGAAGGAAACAACTCATGAGGACAGGATACTGACGGTCTGTTAAGGGAGATGGAAAAAGGAGGAGGGATGGAGCATTCTGAAATAGGGCATGGTTGGCTGACTGGAACCCTGAACAAGGGCACTCTGCAACACATTGTTACAGAACCCACTTGTCATGACTAACAGGTAATTATTGATCTAGCCTCCACAAATTTCTCTTAATTCAATTTGATAGGCAGTTAAGCTAGTGACTATTACACCATAAATAAATGTGTTCTATCGCTTGCTCTCTGTTACTCACACACACACCCAGTGGCATAGTGGGGAGGTCCTACCAGGGTGATTGCCTCAAGTGCAAAAAATAAAATAAAATTAGGGGTGTGCCTCTGCAGCTACCACCCTGAATGGACACACTTCCCATCCCACCCACCTGCCTCACCTGAAGAAGAAGAAGAAGAAGAGTTTGGATTTGATATCCCGCTTTATCACTACCCGAAGGAGTCTCAAAGCGGCTAACATTCTCCTTTCCCTTCCTCCCCCACAACAAACACTCTGTGAGGTGAGTGAGGCTGAGAGACTTCAGAGAAGTGTGACTGGCCCAAGGTCACCCAGCAGCTGCATGTGGAGGAGCAGGGATGCGAACCTGGTTCACCAGAATATGTAGCTCTTCACCACTACACCACACTGGCTCCGAACAGCACGCCGAGCATGAGCAAGGAGAGGATGGGCCATCGCATCCCTTGGCCATGCAGCGTCCCCTGCCAGTGGGGGAGGCAGATGGATGGCAAGACTCGCGGTGGTGGCAGCACCCCAGTCTGTGGAGGTTTGCACATGTGCTCTGTCCGGCAGCAGCAGCTCCACATGGAGGCACCAGTTAGGGGGCGCAATTTTTGCTTTAGAGGCTAAAGTACTTGCCTTGCCCGGGGCACTGGCAACCCATGTTATGCCACTGCAAACTCACGCAACTCCCGACATATTTACAGATCACGTGTCCTGGCCTTCTCCCTGACCCATTTGCAAGAAGACTGGCTTCCCACTTGCACTCGGAGGTCACACAGCCCTGCAACAGCCATACCACATAATCGTTCTCATTGTGTGTCAGACTTTTGTGTGTGTTGATGCAGGAGAAGGTGGGGAGGGAAAAATTCTACTCTCTGGCAGCACCCCAAAGTAGTTTGTTTGTTTCCCCTCCCCTAAGGTGCAGAACCCATTTATATCCAAAGAGGATGCTACAAAAATCAAGTGCTGCATTTGAGAGGCAGGGAAATGCCAAATGCCACCGCACAGCTCAGGGTTCTGTGCCAGGTTTCACCTTGGCCCACCTGTGCTTGCTTTCCAAGGCTGCTGGCATCTCGTTGACAAAGCGGGGATGAAAGGGAGGCAGCAGCTGGGTCAATCGGCATATGGTAAATGTCACCGTTCGCTGGATGCCATTACAACAAGGTTAAAGGCTTCACGTTGCGAGGGTAGAACCTTCACGATCCTTCTCTGTTGTTTCTTGCAGGCTGTCCACAAAATGTGCACTCTCTCTGTTCTTAAAGCTTATACAGTTCTCTCCTAGGGAAAGATGGATTCTGTGCAAATGGGGAAACAGTGCAGGATTCCTCTCTCCTTTAGCATCATTGAACCTGGTTTTAGTAGCTAAGGCAAAGGGGGAAGAGGGGTGCTTGAAATCCCTGCCTTGAAGCCACTGAAAACACGACCCAGCCTCCCCTCCAGAGATTGAAGCAGGCATTGCTGCCTATGCACCTTCAAGCATACAGTGGTACTTCAGGTTAAGAACTTAATTCGTTCCAGAGGTTCGTTCTTAACCTGAAACTGTTCTTAACCTGAAGCACCACTTTAGCTAATGGGGCCTCCTGCTGCCGCCACGTCGCCAGAGCAAAATTTCTGTTCTCATCCTGAAGCAAAGTTCTTAACCTGAGGTACTCTTTCTGGGTTAGCGGAGTCTGTAACCTGAAGCGTCTGTAACCCGAGGTACCACTGTATATTAACATCCATGAGGACTAGAAATCTTTTAGAAGTGAACACTGGCATTTTTGGGAGGTTGAATTCTCTCTCCAAATACCACATTCAATAGAATTGAGGTATGGGCACATATGTAGCCTAGCAGACTACCTGGTCTGCTTCAGATGGAGGTGTCCAACCTGGCAATGGTTCAGCCTTCAACATGTGGCCAGAAAGGAGAATGTGGACTTGATATATTTTAAGTAGGACTTAAAGGCTTTCTTCTGAACACCGCCATTGAGATCTCACCCCAAATCGGTGTGCTTTTGCCCAGAATTGATGCCGATGGTGATGCCACTTTTCCACCAGCGGCTGATGGGGCAGGGCCTGAGGCAGCAGCAGAGCAGGTGGAAGCAGCAGGACTATGTAGGTCACCCTTTCTAACCTTTGGGTCCCCAGTTATGGTTGGAGAACAACTCCCATCATCCCTCGGTAGCAGGATCAGTGGTTAGGAATGGTGCGAGTTGTGTGGGGAAGCATACAGATGCTAGGAGATGGTATATTTAGTAGATATCCTTCCTTCCTCACCTTTGCGAGTTCAGCAGAGTGCATCCCTTGCATCTTAAAGAAAAGCTTTGATAGGCCAGTTTTAAACTTTAAGTTTAAGCAATCCAGCATTTGTGGGAATGTTGTGAATAGTAGGAGAGGATATACAGTGATACATCGGGCTAAGTACTTAATTCATTCCGGAGGTCCATTCTTAACCTGAAACTGTTCTTAACCAGAAGCACCACTTTAGCTAATGGGGCCTCCTCCTGCTGCTGCACCGCCACTGCACGATTTCTGTTCTCATCCTGAAGCAAAGTTCTTAACCCGAGCTACTTTATCTGGGTTAGTGGAGTCTGTAACCTGAAGCGTATGTAACCTGAAGCGTATGTAACCTGAGGTACCACTGTATTGATAAACTATTATCCTTCCTAGCTCATGCTAGTGAGTCATATATATAGCAGAGCAAATTCCCCTTTTCACAGCAAGAGGCTAGTTGCAGATTCGTTTGAATCTCTTTAGTTAAGCAATCCCATCTGACATGCCCAGATTGGAGTATATTCCTGGTAAGACCCCTTTGATTGCCTCCTAAAAGAATAAATACACAAGAGTCTTCCTTATAAGTAATGAAAAGTTTACTCACATTCAGTTCGCAGTATGATCCCTGAAGACAGGCTTAGCTTGTAGTTACAGATACAGTGTGGCTTACATCCCTGTAAGGATGGGCCCATGTGCTGCTGGCAGAGAGCCAGCAGACAGCATCAGGAGCAGTGGCCAAAATGGAAGAGAGAGAGAGATGGCTGCGTGACTAGCCCCCTTTTAGGGTCCGGAAGGGTCACGCTCACCTACCTGGTCACATGCAGAGGGAGGATGCTCCAGACCAGGTGTAACAGGAAGTTCAGCTGACTGGATCAACATCCCCCTGCCTGTGTCCACTCTAGGGAAACAAGGAATGTTGTACTTGACTGCTCCTATGGATTACATCCCATGGATTCTTTAAGGCAAACTGGATTCTCCTGTTCCCACCCACCCCTCTTCAAACAATAACCACACAGTCTTGTAAAAGGTAAATACAACATTTATTCGCTCAGCATTCCTGGTTGAAGAATAACAGATAACAGCAGCTTTGTTCTGGCAGGCTTAAAATGGTAACCCAGTGGCAAAGCCATAGTTTGGTCTACTTTAAAATGGAGTCTGAGCAATGGAGCTCAGACTTAAAATAGGTTCTACATTGCTAAGAGCAGGGGGGGGGGTGCCCAGCCAGGTAGGAGATTATATATGGCTATGCCCTCCCCCTGTCAGGGCCACAAGGGGAGTGGCTCCCGGAGTTCTCTCTAGCAAACCTACAGGAAAACTCTGTGAGTTTCAACTCCTATCATGCGCCTATCCAGCAAACATGCATTGTAAATATCCCCCAAGTTGCAGTCCAACAACATCCGGGGACCCAAGGTTGAGAAAGGTTGATGTAGGTGGTTGTGGCAGCAGAGGCAGGTCAAAGCGGCACACTGAGAGACAGTGTGGTGTAGTAGTCAAGAGCAGTGGACTCGGAATCTGGTGAACCGGATTCACTTCCCCACACCTCCACATGCAGCTGCTGGGTGACCTTGGGCTAGTTAAACTTCTGTGAAGTCTCTCAGCCCCACTCACCTCACAGAGTGTTTGTTGTGGGGGAGGAAGGGAAAGGAGATTGTTAGCCACTTTGAGACTCCTTAGGGTAGTGATAAAGCAGGATATCAGATCCAAACTCTTCTTCTTCCTGTTCCACCTCAAGTGGCGAAACGAGACGCACCACCCCTGGCCACATACCCTCCCCTTTATCTCTCGATACCAGTCCCTGGTGAATGACTGCTGCTTCTGAGTTCTGGCAAACACAATATGAACCTGGATGCTAGGAACAGAGGTGTTAAAAGTTCGCAAGCTTTCCTTTTCCCTCTGTGAAGCATTCAAGGCTGCGTGGAAGAGGTTCTGGGGCAAACACCCAGCAGATCCCCATTACTCTCCGGCAAGCCGACGTTGCTTCATCCAGGCAGCTCTGAGGGTTATATATTGATGCTGCATTATGTTATGGCAGCGATTCACATCTGCGCCACGCAGGCATGAATAAAAGATGGGCCGGCAAATGGCGAAGAGCAGCAAATTAATTAATCGAAGCATAGCTCTCTACGTTTCCATAAAAGCACGAGAGAGCAAAATAAAAACCCAGCCCCATCCAGCGCAGGCGGGAGAACAAAGCAAAACAGGAACCAAACAAAGGGTTGGCAGAGACAGATATTTAGGGCCCTGATCCGTACAGTGCTGCCGCATATCCCAACCTATCAGGGATCCCAGCATGGCTGTCGTGGCAGGCGGTAGCTCTATGGAATTCAGTGTGGCTTACTCCCAGGTCAGTGGGGTTGAGGCTGCAGACTTAAATAGAATCAAATACTTGTTGAAAAAGAAGGGAATTTGGGTGCTGACTGAGAACCAAGAAAGAGGGAGATTACCTAAATTCTTTAGGCTGAGAGTTCTACTTATGGCTGGAGTGAGCCTTTCAGTCGAGCTCCTGGCATTTTTCTAGGCCATGCCCCTTCTCTCTAAGCCCTGTTCCTTTCCTATCTCACTGAATCCTTGGGCATAGTCAGGATTTATGTTAGGGGGGCAGGACTTTTGGGGGGGACAGAACCAAGCTAACTGTGAGGTGATTGGTCAGTTAAGTAATTTTATTTATTTACTGTACTTGATTTTTTTTGGGGGGGGGGTCAGCTTCCCCACTCTGCACCACCACCGCTCCCAGCTACACCCAGGAAGAGAAAGATGAAAGCCAAAGGCTCATCCATACTAATAATCAGTGCTTTTTTTTCTTTAAAAATGTTTAGGGGTACTCTCATTTTGACTCAAGAAAATCACCAATTTATAGTTCAGATCGGGGAAAATAAATACAGTGGTACTTCGGGTTACAAACACCTCGGGTTACAAACACTTCAGATTACAGACTCCGCTAACCTGGAAGTAGTACCTTGGGTTAAGAACTTTACCTCAGGTTGAGAACAGAAATCATGCGGCGGCAGCGGGAGGCCCCATTAGCTAAAGTGGTACCTCAGGTTAAGAACAGTTCCAGGTTAAGAATGGACCTCCAGAATGAATTAAGCTCAAAACCAGAGGTACCACTGTACAGTAAATGGACAAAAGTACAAAGATTCACAAAATGTTTAGGGGCATGCATACCCCTGTGTATCCCCAGAAAAAGCACTGCTAATAATCCACACTAGCTCTGCCTCCTGTCTTCAGGACTGGGTATGTGCTAGGCAGCCCCAAAGAATTTGGGGTAACTGTTTTCTAATTTCTGTGGCAGGAAACCAAGACAGGATACACACACAAACATGAGTGCGGCATGTCTAACGCTGCCCAATATTTTTTTTGAAACCAAAAAATGTTGTGTTTCTTAGATAGTGTAGTTTGTGAGTTTGCACCCATCCTACCCCAAATCGTGTGAAGCCATGCCAAAATCATGTTTTGGTCTCTGTCATCTTGATTCAAAATGGCATCCAAACATCAACAAAGAATCACCCCCCACACACACACACCTTGGAAACCCTCCTGCTGAATTCAAGGATATCCCAAGTGGAGGTGATATGGCAAAAAAAATAGGTGAAGTCACTCCCAAGTCATGGTTTATTCCACCATCCTGATTCAAAATGTCACCTGGTATCCAAATGTCAATGAAGACCCCCCCAACCCCACCTCAGGAACCCTTGTGCCGTGTTTGGTGACGATATCTCGAGAGGAGGCCAAATCTATGTAAAAAAAAAAGTATGAAATCATACCAAAGTCACATTTCAGTCCGCCATGTTGATCCAAAATGATGCCCAGCATCCAAAATTGTGATGAAGTCTTCAGAACACGTGTGCTAAGTTTGGCAACAATATCTTGAGAAGCAGCTGAACCTAGAAATAACCAGACACTTTTCAAAATTTATGGGCTATCTATCTATTCTGGGGTTTTAATGGAGAAAGGTGCCTCCCCTTTGTTGCTCTTTTCGTAGCGGCCCCTTTTGGCACCCCTTGCTCTGCTGGCAATTAAATAAATTAGCACCAAAAGGCTATTTGCATTGGATAAATATAGCACCTGCCACCCAACCAAGCTGTTTGTCACCCAGTTTAACACATTTATCCAAACCGGGCCCATCCGTCTTCCTGATGCAGCATCATATTCTCAACAGATCTGTCTTGTCGAACCCGTTAGGGAAGAAAAACAAGTAGGGGGGGAACCCACAGCTGCCCATTCGCCAGCTTCACCTCTTCCATTTGGAGGAGTTATTTATACGGAGCGGCGAGATACATGGCATTAAGCTTCCTAATGATAATAATAATAAAAGCCCAAACTGGGGAGGAAACAAACAAAGAAGGGTGCCGTGTGTTTTATTATAGAGCAAAAAGCGCCTGCCAGAATGATAGATCCCCCTGCAAAGGAAACACTTTTTATCAACAAAGTTCCTAGCCGAATGCAGGCGTGATGGATGGCCTCAGCCTTGGCGCGCAGTTCTAGGCTGTGCCTGAAGGAGACGGAGCTACCGTTCCGGGGCTTAATTTACAGTGAGACGAGAGAATGTTCTGGAAAAGAATTACAGCTCCACCCCTTCCTCCCAAGGGTCAGTCAGAAAGAGGCATGGTCTCGGGATTCATTTCCAGACCTCCAAGTGTCCCATTTTTCAGGGACAGTCCCAGACTAACATAAGCCGCCCCTGTTTCTGATTTGACCCCGGAATGTTCCACTTTTCTTTAGGATGTCCCTAAGTGGAACATCCCACCCTGTGGAACGCCCTCCCACCAGATGTCATAGAGAACAACAACTACCAGACTTTTAGAAGACATCTGAAGGCAGCCCTGATTAGGGAAGCTTTTAATGTTTGATGCATTACTGTATTTTAATATTTTGTTGAAAGCAGCCCAGAGTGGCTGGGGAAGCCCAGGCAGATGGGCGGGGAATAAATAATAAATTATTATTATATTATTATTATCTTCATCAGAGAAATGTTGGAGGGGATGGAGCTATGCAAACCACCACTACCCCAAGCCAAGGAGATCAGTAACTGCACACCCTTTAGAAGGCATCTGAAGGCAGCCCAGTATCAGGAAGTTGTTTTTGTATTGTCTAATGTCTTATTGGGACGCAGGTGGCGCTGTGGGTTAAAGCCTCAGCGCCTAGGACTTGCCGATCGAAAGGTCGGCGGTTCGAATCCCTGCGGCGGGGTGCGCTCCCGCTGCTCGGTCCCAGCGCCTGCCAACCTAGCAGTTCGAAAGCACCTCCGGGTGCAAGTAGATAAATAGGGACCGCTTACCAGCGGGAAGGTAAATGGCGTTTCCGTGTGCGGCTCTGGCTCGCCAGATGCAGCTTTGTCACGCTGGCCACGTGACCCGGAAGTGTCTCCGGACAGCGCTGGCCCCTGGCCTCTTGAGTGAGATGGGCGCACAACCCCAGAGTCTGGCAAGACTGGCCCGTACGGGCAGGGGTACCCTTACCTTTACTTTTACCTTAATGTCTTATTATGATTTTTTGCCAATAATTTTTATTGATTTTCCAATTTTTAAAAAACCAATTGTCACCAAATTAATAAAAGTTTAATACAAATTTTTAAAAGGACTTCACACCGGCACAGATGTTCCCTCTTCCCCGCTCCCTCCATCACTGCTCCAAGCAGATTAGCTTTCCCAACTTTCATTCCAATATTCAATAAAATTAAACATAATTACAGTGGTACCTCGGGTTAAGAGCTTAATTCGTTCCGGAGGTCTGTTCTTAACCTGAAACTGTTCTTAACCTGAGGTACCACTTTAGCTAATGGAGCCTCCTGCTGCTGCTGCGCCGCCGCCACATGATTTATGTTCTCATCTTGAAGCAAAGTTCTTAACCCAAGGTACTACTTCCGGGTTAGCGGAGTCTGTAACCTGAAGCGCCTGTAACCCAAGGTACCACTGTATGTTACAATAATATTTCATGAAATATTATGTTTTTGTGAAATATTATGTGGCTGGGACAACCCAGTCACATGGGTGGGGTATAAATAAATTGTTGTTGTTGAGTAAGATGTCCCTATCTTCATCAGAGAAATGTTGGAGCGTATGGATTCCATCTGGGCCTTATGCTTCCTCGCCCAGTTCTGAGGAGAAAATCCAGAATCAGAAATGGTCGTCCACATGGAAGATTCCACCCAAGCCCTGCCACCAATCAAGAAACAAAGGAGGTGTGACAATAGCCCATCGCTCAAACTCTCCCAACTCTTGGCCACACCTTCACAGCTCTCATTTTGATGCTTGAGAAGAGCGGCTAATGAGAATGGACTGAGCTGCAAGCTAAGTGTCTCCGCCGAGGGGCCTGATTAAGGCTGGGGAGACCTTGAAGGTAAAGTCATTCCTAAGAAGGGGAGGTGATTAGTTTTTAATCAGCAGGCAAGGTTCTCTTGGGCTGAAGTACATAATTAGAGGAGGTCCTGATCCCCCAGAATATCCAAATCCCTGCCTTGTCCCTTCCCCCCCTCCATACTCCTGGCACTGCTGTGCTGAGCCAAAGGGGTGGAATCAGTGCTTTTAATGCTTTTAATGGGCCCTGCACCAAGATTTCTGTGTGAGTCACGGCACCAAATTGGAATACAAGCCCAGAGCGATGGCTCATCCAGAGATACAACAGGAACTCTTCAAAGAACATTGGCCTCCCATCTCTCTCCCTCTGTCTCCCTCCTCTCTTTCCCCGCAACTGCAAGATGTCTATGACGATAGTGTCTCATACAAAATGTAAATGAACTGTGAAAATGACTATAAATCAAAAATGGACATGCTTTATGTACAGTGGACGCTTGGGTTGCGAACGTGATCCGTGTGGGAAGCACGTTCGCAACCCACAGTGTTCACAACCCGCAGCTGTGCAGCTGCGCACGCACGGGTTGCGATTCAGTGCTTCTGCACATGCGCAACCCGCACATGCGCGACCGCCGAAACCCGGAAGTAACCCATTCCAGTACTTCCGAGTTTCAGCAGTCCATAACCTGAAAAAACGCGACCTGAAGTGTCTGTAACCCAAGGTATGACTGTACTTTTCCATGTTTGTTTGTTTGTTTTCAAACACAAGAAAATCTTTAATAAAAACTAATTTTACCCCCCCCCCACACACACACACACAAAAAGAGTGGATAATACTTCTGTGTCTCTTTATCAGGAGTGGTAGAATGCCAAAACATGACAGAATTACTTGTCTCCAGTGGAGGCTGGCTGGAAGGAAGCCAGGCCAGAGCAGTATAGCATACAGAGATGCAATGGGCACCCTCACCTGAGGCTCGTCCGTTCAGCTATGTCTCAACTGCAGCCAGAGAAAAAGAGAGAAGTTTGAGCTGCCACAGTGGAGGGGCAATCAGAGGCTTAGGAGAGATGCTGTTGTTGACATTTATTAACGTTTAATTTTCTGCCACTTTCAGCCTGGGTTGCAAGGGGACTGGTGTTGCTTCGGGGTGAGTGCGTGGTCTGAAGCTGTCAAAAAGAGTGTCCTGTCTCCTGCAACGTTCCTTCCCCGCTTCATTCCAAGTCGGATATTTGCAGAGGCAGGTGATATCACGAAAACACCTTTTACCCTCTTTCCTCAGGAGGAAACTGATCCTTTTTTCAAAGCTCTCCTGAAACTTCCCACCGCTGAGGGAAAATCTTGAGGGCGGCACAACATAAGGGAAATACAATTCAAGGTGTTGTCATAGTAATTATCAAGACAGCTGTTGTTTTTAATTTGGCATTTTATTCAATAAAGAAAGAAAGAAATCAAATGTTCGTATCTGTCACAGGGATGCAGGACGAAATCCACCCCTTTCTGTCTGGGTCTAAGGACTCTCCTCGGGAGCCTTACCTGCCTGAGGCTGTGCAAACATCGCCCATCCTTTCAAGACCCAGCTGCCCCCTTGCCAAACTCTCTCATTCGCAGCCCTTGCTTGCACCGACAGCTACCGGAATAAATGGCTCTGCTGTTTGCAAAATAAATAACATGCCTCCATTTCCTTGCCTTGTCTGGGGACTCACTTAGTGCGCTGGGAAGGCCGCAGAACTTGTTTATGGTCCAGCTATAAACCCTCACTCTGGCGAGGTCGGTAATGTTGACAGAGTTTTCTGCAGAGAGCGCCTTTAATGCCACAGATCTGGAAGCTAAGGAGCCCCACTCAAAGCGGGAAGTGGGGCATAGGTATACGCATGATCTGAAATGCAGAGATGGTATGGGAACTGGTGCAAAGGATGCCTCTAACTCCACACACACACACACACACACACCCGCCTGTTCTCCCATAACTGCCTGCTGAGGGCCTGAAGAGCCCTGCCCTTGCCTTTTTCCACCTGGCTTGGAGCAGAGCCTGACAGGCTTCACAAGGACTGCGGCTGCTGCTCAGCAGTGAGGGCTCCTCTTTTAAAGTGTTTTTAATTTTTATCTGTGTTGTTTCATATGAGACCATCTTGTCTGTGAGCCCTGGAAGACCTGTACCCTGCCTTGCGGGCCTTTTCCCATCTGACCTGGGAGAGTGGAGTGCTGACTGACTCCAGCTACAAAAACTGTGGCTGTTGAACAGATTCTTGGGCTGGAGCATGGGTAGGCAAATAGAGGCCCAGGGGCTGGATCCGGCCCAATCGCCTTCTAAATCCAGCCCACGGACGGTCTGGGAATCAGTGTGTTTTTACATGAGTAGGATGTGTGCTTTTATTTAAAATACATCTCTGGGTTATTTGTGGGGCATAGGAATTCGTTCATTATTTTTTTTCTTCAAAATATAGTCCGGCCCCTCACAAGGTCTGAGGGACAGTAGACCGGCCCCCTGCTGAAAAAGTTTGCTGAACCCTGGGCTGGAGTATTGTTTATGGGAGGTTGAGAGAGCTTGTTGCTGTTATTGATATTATTGTTGCTGTATCTTTAGTCTTAGATCTTATGATTTACATCAAAATTGTTTCCATTTGGTTGTGTACGTTTTGAGGTGTTTTATTTATTGTTTATGACTTCTGCTATGTTTGTAATTATGTAAGTCTTGTCATGTTGTAAGCCACCTTGAGCATAGTTTCAACTATGGAAAGGAGGCATACAAATAAAACGATGATGATGATGATGATGATGATGAGGCAGACCACTAGTCAATCCCATTCAGTGTTGTCGGCACTGACTGGCAACAGCTTTCCAGGGTTTCGGGCAGGGGTCTCTCTCAGCCCTAGCCAGAGAGGCTGGGAATATTTCACGACACTCCAAAAATTGTGAGCTTTTTTTTAGGAACTCCCAAAAGTTGTTTTAGACAACACCAAACATTTTAGACAGACCCCCAAATCGATTTCCTATTTCCTGCATGCAGAGCAGAAGCTCTCTAACCACTAAGCTACACAGCTGTTCCCTGTCCTTTCTACTGGCTGGACAATGAATGGGTAGATGGGACCGCTGTTAGGTTACATTTGACTAGGTAGAGCAGGGTTCACCAATGTGATGCCCATGGGCACCAGTGTGCCCACCAGTATTTCTTATGGCATCAATGAAAGGCTTCAGTAAAAATATTCGCACAAAAAATCCACAATACGCAAGAGGCTGGTGTCTCCTGCTTACATTGGTTTGGCCTCTCTTGCATTAGACAAGCTCCCTTAAGCAGTGCTGTTTGTCTAGAAAAAGAGGTGCCAGAACTCACCATTAATGTGGCATCCCTTATTAAGACACTGTGGGTGGGCCTCATTTTTGGAACATCAGTGCCTCATTACAGAGGTACCCATTTCTCTGCTTTGCCCTTCCTCGTGTCTGTTCAGCCAGTAGTGACAGACGCTCTTTGTCTTACAACCTTGCAGCTTGACTCTAACAGTCACGGCTTCCCTCCAAAGAATCCTGGGAACTATAGTACTTTAAGGGTGCTGAGAGGAGTTTGACAATCAATCCCTCTTTACTGTAGCTTTAGGGGGGGGAGCTGGACCTCCTAACAACTCTCAGCACCCTCAACAAGCTACGCTTCCCAGAATTCTTGGGGGAAAGCCATATTTGTCTAAAGTGGTACAATAAATATTTAGTGCAGGTGGGGCTGCCCCTTTATTCTCTTAGGCTTCGTTCTTCGCCAAACCTTCCTGGAGTCCCATTTCCCACAAAATAATGATGCCTCTGCTTACCTTGGGCTCTCCTTGTTTTCAGCAAGAGTGTTTGGCTCCCTCTTTATCATAAATCTAGCAGGATTTAACTTCTAGCTACTGATCCTTCTGACAGTAATGGGCCATTAACCAACTAGACATAAAACTGAAAGTGTAAATCTTGCTCCTGTGGGGAATTAGAACGCAGGTTTTTAGGATGCAGGCCATGAAACGCGAGAGTTCACCGCCATCGCAAATGAGGCCTGATTAACAGTCCCTTCCCACAACCCTCTCCTTCGCAATCCTCCAGGAGCAGGAGGAGGTTTGGCAGGAGATGCGTGAGGAGAAGGGAGAGCAACGTCCTTTGGGAAGAATGAGAGAAACCCTAATCACATCCCTGGGGATTTGGCCCCCTCTTTAGCCAAAAGGCACAGGTCTTCCCCCTATTCATTTTGTAAAGTTGTTTGTTTGCTGACTGTGCATTGGGATGCTTCCTAAGATGCCCAACACCACATTGGGCATAGTGGGAGCAGTTTTTCAGCCTTGTTTGGATAGCATTGGATTGACCCTTTGGATTAAGATGCCAATGCAAACTTTTCCAAACTGCACTGACTTTTTGTTTTCATGGAATTCCTGAGCAACGTCGGGTATGAGGCTGCTAGCCTACCATATATTTTGGAAAGTTGTTTGCATGTTCGCTGTGCCTCTGAACATCTCTTTAAGATAGCACAATTCAAAGTGTTGGTGTTGACCTTTAAAGCCCTAAACGGCCTCGATCCAGTATACCTGAAGGAGTGTCTCCACCCCCATCATAGTACTGGACACTGAGGTCCAGCGCCGAGGGCCTTCTGGTGGTTCCCTGACTGCGAGAAGCCAAGTTACAGGGAACTAGGCAGAGGGCCTTCTCAGTAGTGGCACCCGCCCTGTGGAACGCCCTCCCATCAGATGTCAAAGAGAAAAATAACTACCAAACTTTTAGAAGACATCTGAAGGCAGCCCTGTTTAGGGAAGCTTTTAATGTTTAATAGATTATTGTATCTTAGTGTTTTGCTGGAAGCCGCCCAGAGTGGCTGGGGAAACCCAGCCAGATGGGCGGGGTATAAATAATAAATTATTATTATTATTATTATTATTATTATTATTAGGACCACCTTGTCCTTGGTGGTCCCTGAGATCAAGGAGCAGGTTTTCGTCCATGTTTTGGATGCCATTGGCCCAGGGGTCCATTTCGTTCTGTACCTTGAAGTCAGCAGCTATCCTAGGATTCAGATGAGATTCCACCCCCGGCCCCCTCAATCTGCACCTGGAAATGCCAGAGAAGTTCTACCTGGTATATATGGAGAAGGGGCTGTGGCTCATTGGCAGGGGAACTGCTTTCCCAGGTTCAATCGAATCGCCAACATCCTTGGGAAGAAATGAGAATATCCCCTGTCCTGTCTGAAATCCTAGAGAACCACTGCCAGTCAGTGCCGACGATACTGAGCTAAATGGGCCAAAGTTCTGGCTCCGTATGGGCAGTGAAACCCTAAATCTTGCTATTGTTTGGAAGGAAGCACCATAGCTCAGTGGCAGAGCATTGCGGCCTGGCCACAGTCACCTGGGAACGTTGCCTATTCCAGCCTGCCTACCGCTTGGCCAATGGTGGGCCGGCATGGGCAGGATTTCCCCAGGGGGTGGACCCAACTGACCAATAAGCATCGCTTGAGTCTGCTCCCAGGGGGGATAAATTGAGACCTGCCCAGGCCTCCTTCCCAGTTCACTGGCGTCAGACCTCCCACCCTCCCTCTCCTTTTCCCTCAGTTTCTCAACGGAGATTAGACCTTGCTATATGGACGCAGGTGGCTCTGTGGGTTAAACCACAGAGCCTAGGACTTGCTGATCAGAAGGTTGGCGGTTCGAATCCCCGCGCCGGGGTGAGCTCCTGTTGCTCGGTCCCTGCTCTGGCCAACCTAGCAGTTCGAAAGTACATCAAAAGTGCAGGTAGATAAATAGGTACTGCTCCAGCGGGAAGGTAAACGGCGTTTCCGTGCGCTGCTCTGGTTCGCCAGAAGCGGCTTAGTCCGGTTTTTGAACATTGCATCGGAAGCCGAACGTGCTCCTGAGCTTCCGTTTTCACTGTTGCGAAGCTAAATTGAGTCCCCCACAAAGTAATTAAGGCTTTCTTCCTTTTTTACTGTTGTGCAGCTTATTTGAGTTGTGTCCCCCCCCCCCATGGTAATTAAGGCTTTTTTCCTCCCGCTTTTACCCTTGTGCAGCTCATTTGAACTCCCCCTCCCCGCATCATAATTAAAGCCTTCCGTTTCTGATTGCAGTGTTCTGAGATGATATTTGGTGCTTTTGTTTTTGCTAGTTTTTGTGTTTTTGTTTGTGTGGCTTTTTCATTTTTGTCACTGTGGCTTGTTTTTTTATGATTGATTGATTGATTGATTGATTGATTGATTGATTGTGTGACTGTGGAAATGGATAAAAGCCCCTCCATCCAAACAATGACTTATCATGAGTGTAGGTAATAAAATAATTTAATTTTAATCTTTACCATCTACTGTCTTATTTATTTTATAGTACAAAACATTGATTAATGTTGTCATTTTATGGATCAATGGTCTCATTAGAAAGTAAAATTCATGTTAAGTTGCTGTTTTAGGGGTTGTTTTTAAGAGTCTGGAATGGATTAATCTATTTTGCATTACTTTCTATGAGAAAGCACACCTTGCTTTTGGAACGCTTTGGTTTTGGAACGTACTTCCGGAACAGATTAAGTTTGAAAACCAAGGTACCACTGTATCTGTTGCCTTGTCTGGTTATTTCATAATTAGGGAGCATCAGGATTATGCTGCTAAGGGGCCTTGTCACACAGTGTCCCCTGCCTGAAAATGATGGGGAGCCTCTGCCAGTCAGTGTAGGAAATATAGCCCAATGATGTGACTTGGGGTAAGGCAGTTTCTCTTAGATTCAACCTTGGACCTTGTGCATGCATTTATGTACTCTGCTCCTGAGTTACAATTCTTTTAACTTGCACCGGATGACACACACACCCAGCTCTACAGGGCCCCCTAGACTCTGCACCACATCTCCCTATTTCTGCAACAGACCTCTTTCTCTTTCCGGGCCCAGTGGTCTCTGTCTGCATATGTTTCAACACAGGGCAACAGCACCCTCTGCTGGTTGTTGGCAGGAGGATGGCAATCCTCTGTAGAAGCCGCTCCATCAGCTATAATATATTTCTTCACACCTACAAGCCTGTCCAGCAGTGGCGTAGCGTGGGTTATCAGCACCCGGGGCAAGGCAAGTAATTTGCGCCCCCTAACCCATGGATTTGCGCCCCCTAACCCGTGGATTTCCCTAACCCCCAGATGTTGCGCCCGGTGCGGCCGCCCCCCCCTGCACCCCCCACGCTACGCCACTGCTGTCCAGGACAGACATTTTGACCAGCGCTCCAAGCTGACAGCGCAGCACCGCCAAAGGCACTGTTCCCATGAAACACTCACGAGGGCATCGCTCTGTTCGCATCAGCGGCTCGGCGTGAACCTGAATGCACTGCAGAAGTTTGCAGAACGCTTGAGCTTTAACAACATTCCTGGCGATGCTTGGTTGCCACAGGCTGAATCAACACGACTGGTGACCTAATGTGTCAGGCTCGGCCGACTCTGGGGTTGCGGCGCTCATCTCGCTTTATTGGCCGAGGGAGCTGGCGTACAACTTCCAGGTCATGTGGCCAGCATGACTAAGCCACTTCTGGCGAACCAGAGCAGTGCACAGAAGCGCCATTTACCTTCCCGCCGGAGTGGTACCTATTTATCTACTTGCACTTTGACGTGCTTTCAAACTGCTAGGTTGGCAGGAGCAGGGACGGAGCAACGGGAGCTCACCCCGTTGCGGGGATTCGAACCGCCGACCTTCTGATCGGCAAGTCCTAGGCTCTGTGGTTTAACCCACAGCGCCACCCACATCCCATTTCTAGGAATCTACTTTATACTTAAGTCAGATCCTTGGTCTATCCAGCTCAGTATGACCTATGCTGACCGGCAGCAGTTTCAGACAGAGGACGTTCCCAGCCCTATGTGGAGATGTCAGCGGTTGAACTTGTCTCATACGGGGAGCGAACCTGCAACCTTGGCATTATCAGCACCATGCTCTAACCCACTGAGCTATCAAGAAGAGAGTATCTAGCTTTGCACACACACATACTAGGGGCTGCCACCCCTGCTCGCTCCACCGTATTTTAGACCTCGCACCCTCAGGCAACTTGGGGCTAGTTTATTTTATTTGCTGCAACTTTCCTCTAGGAGCTCTAGGTCTCCTCCTCTCCCATTTTAGCCTCAAAACAACCCTGTGAGGTAGGTGAGCCTGTGAAACGGCGGCTGTCAAAAGGTCCCGTGGAGGAAACGGTTTATTGGATATTCGCAAGCAAACTGTAAACAGGGTAAGAACATTGGCAGGATTGTTGTAATAACCTGCAGCTTTATAAGAGTATATATTTAAAGTAGATGAATAAATGATTAAGTTCAGTTAATTTGGAATACGCAGAAAATGTAAAGGACAAATTTAAGGAACTGCAGGAAGAAGGGGAAGGAAGTCGAGTTTTGAGGTGTTAAAAGGATTGTAAAATTATTGAAATGAAAATTATATACAGTGGTACCTCGGGTTACAAACACCTTGGGTTACAAACACTTCGGGTTACAGACTCTGCTAACCCGGAAGTAGTACCTCAGGTTACGAACTTTACCTCAGGATGAGACCAGAAATCGTGCTCTGGCGGCATGGCAGCAGAAGGAGGCCCCATTAGTGAAAGTGGTGCCTCACGTTAAGAACGGTTTCAGGTTAAGAATGGACCTCTGGAACGAATTAAGTTCGTAACCAGAGGTACCACTGTACACACACACACACGTGTGGTCACGTGGTAAGCTTCATGGCAGAGTGAGGATTTGAACTGTGATCCCCCCCAGGTCCTAGTCTCTAACCACTACACCGCACTGCCTCTCCTTAAAATCCCATCTCGACCATGAGATAGGCTTGCGCATCGTTCCGTTGTCCTGTCTTCTTGCACCCACCTCTCTCCCCATGACTGACTTGTCCACCGTTCTGCGTAATGATGCTGCACTCTGCACAGCCCTGAGTTGCCTTTTCCTGAGCGCTTTCCTGCCCTGCCGCAACGCCCTTATGAAGTGCAGCGAGGTGCCGGCACGTTGGGCCGCGACATCTGATTCCCGTCCTGTTTTTGCTTCGTGCAGCAGGCGAGAGATGTGGCCTGCGCTCCTCGCTCCTCCGAGCCCAGCCGGGTGACTTCACCTCCTCTGATATTATGCGCGTGTGATTCTCAGCTTACACACCCAGGCGAAAGCAATTAAAATAGCTTTCGGTGCAATGGAGGTCATTCTGCAGCTTTCCCCCACCCAGAGACTGCGGTGCATGAAAGTTCAGGATGAGCTTGAAGTATTTACAGCGGTTTCGCACTTGATTTAATTCCTGTTTACAGATCTCGGGAAGCCTTTAATGCTTCCCCTTCCTTGATTTATCTCAAATGTATTTTTTTGCAAATGTAGCTGTGGCAGCAGGGAATCATTGCATTTAAATTGTCCGTAGCTGTGTTGGTTAAGTATTAGCGCTGCAAAAGGCAGATTACATTCCTCCAAATATTTAATAAATCTCCTTTTCATTAAGTTGCAGCCATGGTGTGTGTGTGTGCGTGTGTGCGTCCTCCTTTTTTATCCTTGCTTTCCCTCTGTGGCTATTTTCTATTCCTCTGAAACCACGGGATAGTCTGAGAAGTGATCTTAAAGTCATTCAGGGTTTTCACTTCCAAAATAATGGAATATCAGAGCCTTGTGGGTCAGTGATTAGAGGTCTCTAACCATGGATTTACACAGTGGCGTAGCATGGGGGTGCAGGGGGGGACCGGCCGCACCGGGCGCAACATCGGGGGGGGGGACGCAGAAGAGACTCGAGTGCTAAAATCCACGGGTTAGGGGGCGCAAATTATTTGCCCGGTGCTGACAACCCATGCTATGACACTGGATTTACAAGCCCCATATTCCATAGTTTGGCAAGTGTAGTGCAATCTGTATTTACAGCAAAATGTCACCAGGAGTTGAGATATTATTTTCTTGTCATGTTTTTTTAAAACAGGGCTGCGTATTCTAACACACATTGCCCCCTTGTGGCGAAATGGAGAAACAGCTGCAAGAAATTCAGAAGCTGAAACTGTTAAGTGCTGTAAAACAGCTACTTACAAGGAGATTACGTTCTGGGGATTGAGCCTAAAGTCAAAATCGTGCATAGTCAAATCACATTGGGTTCAATGTGGGTGGAGTCTTTCTCCCCAGACCTCCCAAGTGTCCCTGTTTTCCAGGGACAG
The DNA here is from genome assembly GCF_964106915.1 of Podarcis gaigeae. Classification (NCBI taxonomy): domain Eukaryota; kingdom Metazoa; phylum Chordata; class Lepidosauria; order Squamata; family Lacertidae; genus Podarcis; species Podarcis gaigeae. The sequence goes on along the minus strand of NC_139692.1, from coordinate 21,406,730 downwards.
TCCCGAATTTACTGACGCCATCCCGGTTTGATTTGATCCCGAAAAGTCCAGCTTTTCCTTAAAGGTAAAGGGACGCCTGACCATTAGGTCCAGTCGTGACCGACTCTGGGGTTGCAGTGCTCATCTCGCTTTATTGGCCGAGGGAGCTGGCGTACAGCTTCCAGGTCATGTGGCCAGCATGACTAAGCCGCTTCTGGTGAACCAGAGCAGCACACGGAAACGCCGTTTACCTTCCCGCCGGAGCAGTACCTATTTATCTACTTGCACTTTGATGTGCTTTCAAACTGCTAGTTTGGTAGGAGCAGGGACGGAGCAACGGGAGCTCACCCCATCGCGGGGATTCGAACCGCTGACCTTCTGATCGGCAAGTCCTAGGCTCTGTGGTTTAACCCACAGCGCCACCCGCGTCCCTAGCTTTTCCTTAGGACGTCCCTATTTTCATGTGGAAAATGTTGGGAGGTTTGGTGTTATACAACCCCTGAGCCAAGGAGATAAGTAAGTATACAACATTTAGAAGACACCGGAAGGCAGCCCTGTATAGGGACGTTTTTGTAATGTTGAATGGTTTTTTTATTATTTTATATATGTTGGACGCCCCCATAGTGCCTAGGGAAACCCAGTCAGATGGGCAGGCCATTATTATTATTATTATTATTATTATTATTATTATTATTATTATTGCCATATGTCCAGGTTTTCCTAGACACGTCCAGGAATAAGGCAGCGAAATGTCGCCCGGGCAGATTTTCACTGAATCGACAAAATGCCTGGGGAAACCCGGAGGTAGGGCGATTTTTTTTAATTTATAAAATGCTTTAAAAATCCCAGAAAAGCGCAACAACTTTTTCCTGATTTTCACTTTTGGGAATACGGTAACCCTATTATTATTATTATTATTATTATTATTATTATTATTATTATTATTAAGTTGCCAAGCGTGTAAAACTGGATGTGCCATGTAAGTTGCAGGCTTTCTGTATTGCATTCCCTGTTGTTGTACCTCAATTTCACTGAGAAGGGAGAGACATCTACGGAAACAAGCAATCTCAGAAGAATTACAGGGAATGGCACAGTGACATATCCCAGTCAGAACCAATAGGTGTTACTTTCAGTTTATGCCGGGAATGTTGTAGATGGGATTCAGGAAAGACCTGCAGGTCTTGGGCAATTTGAGGTCATCCCTCAAATAGCTCAAGAAAGAAAACATTAAAATCTAAGACTGAATCAAGCCAGAGACCCACACCTAATCATCCCTAATACAGAATTCAGTATGGGCCCATATGCGTCAATGTTTCCATTATGTTATCCACCATGACTCCTATCTTTCCTGGTAAGGATACAGGAGAAATTTGATTCGCTGTACATTTAAATCTGAATCCATCAAATCTGCAATTTCCAAAGCAAAATGCGAACTGTCATCCTTCCATCCATCTGTTGCCGAAACCATTATTCGAAATTTTCGCTCGCCCAAAATTTGCGATGCAGTTCTCCAGCCAATGTCTACAAAAATGCATATAATAAAGGCACCTGTTTATAAAAAACAACACCGAAGATATCAGTGAAATAACATACAAAAACACATTATACTAGGGGAAATGTTTCTCTTGGTGGAACATACCTCGCAAGGTTGTTGTGAGAATAAAACAGGGGGATGGGCGCACTTTGTATTGTGCCCTGAGGTCCTTGGAGGAAAGTTAGGATAATAATATAAGACTATAATGATTTTCCTTTTCTTCCTCTTGCCCACACCTCTGCAGTGTCACCCTTGGGATGCCCCTGATTTGAATCTAATTTTAAGCACTTTCTCGTTGTCCTGGCAACGGCCTCAATTTTCACAATGGGAACAATCCGGAGAAAGTTCAAGGGTGCCTTTGTTAAGTGCTTAAGACCCGTCAGTTATTTCCCACCCCCCAAAAGGCATCTTGTTCTTTTGCACTGGCTCTGTACTCAAGGATGAAAGTATATCGCAGGCACTGGTAAGCAGATTAATGGAGGACATCCTCTGAAGCAGGGATGGATCCAGACATGGCCAACCCTCCATGGACCCCTTTGACAGGTGGCTGCCCACCTGCCCATCACCTGTGGTTTAAGGACACAGAAAGCTGCTCCAAAGCACTGGTCCATCTAGCTCAGGATTGGCAGGGACTGTCCAAAATTTCAAGCAGGGAGACGTCTTTCCCAGTCCTATCCAGGCTGAATCTCAGATAAAATGCTAATTGACAGAGCATGTCAGCCCTTATAAACCAGCAAACTTTCTTTATTTGCTCCCTGTTCAAAAGCAGCATAGAGCCTTTTTGCCTGGCATGTTTGTGTTCTTCCATCAACAGTTCTAGAGTGGAGGTTCAGGAAAAATCCCCCATTATCAACGTAAATGCCCCAGTGAATCTGGAGAGGTAGAATGGCTGGATATTGTCTCTCTTTTGCTTGGTACTATTGTATACAGTAAAAATGCTTCTTTTTGGAATGTAGTAACTGACCATAATAAAGAGATGTATTGATTGACTGGCTGACCTTCCATCTATAGGGGCAGTCTACCTGTGGATACCAGAGCCAAAGGCGAGAGAGATGGACTGCTGCTTTCATCCCCGGCTTAAAGGCTTTTCACAGGCATCTTGCTGGCTGCTGTTGCAGGCAGAATACTTGGCTGATCCGACAAAGCAATTCACAAAGTCCTATCTGGGGCCTATAAATATCCATTCCCCGCTCTCTCTCTCTTTTTTGCAGGAGCTGCAGAGACCAAGTTGCATTTATCTTCCTAATAGGCCCCACATCTGTGGACGACCATCAAATTCCCTGCCTGCTTTGCTGGATTCACAAATGCGACAGCAATCGAGACTGGCTGCAGGGGCGAGTTTTGCACCGCGCCAGTTATTTCTTTGCGCTGCGCCATCTATTCTGGCCATCCTGGGACCGAATGTGGAAAGTCATTTCCAACGCCTCTCCTAAGAATTTAAAGAAATCCTGCTGCATCAGTCCAGTGGCCATCTAATCTAGCATCCTGTTTTCACTGCCTGTAGGGAAACCCGCAAGCAAGGTGGGTGTGGTTGATGCGGTGCGAGGAGGGTGACAAAATGCTGTGCAGCAGTCAATTGCTGTGAGAGACGCTGTTCCTTTGGTGTGCGCAGGCTTCCCAGTGCCAAAATGGTCCATCCACGACTCTCCCTCAGCTGTATGGCCGCCGTCAGGTTCCTCATTGCAAGGCATGCGATATCCCCAAAAGGAGATGAGGGAGGCGGATGATGAGTGAAGGGGTGGTATTGTGCTGCTCCAGTGGGATAACCGTGAGGCGAGGTCTGAGGTCGAGGGTGCAGCATGGAGGCAGTCCGTCAAAGCTGAAGCTGAGTCCAAGGCAGGGAGTCGGGTGAGGTTAGGAGCTCCGGCAGAAAAGCAGGACAGGGTGCAGGCATGAACTGGCTACCAACAATGTTGGGACAGGGGCTGGTTGGCTTTTATCTGCCCCGAGGCATAGGGCGGCCCCAGTCCACAGGTGACTCACCTCTCCTGGCCTGGAGGTGAGCACTCCTCCTGCAAGAACTTAGTTCCCTCCACCTCTCTGCCCTGATCCTCTGCAGCTCAGGAGGGGCTGGAGGGTTACCGGACCCAGAGGCAACCTCAGCTTCCTCTTACGGGGCTGAGAGTGGAGCACCTGCAGGCAATGGGTCCTCCATCACCTCAGGAGCCAGAGCAGACTCAGCTGGTGCCTGCACCTGAGGACCCAGCACAGGTGAGGACCCTTCAGGCTCAAGCCCCAGTCCTGGCTCAGCTGGTTCTGGAGGCGGGAATCCTGTGCAGGCTGGGATTCCTCAGGTTCAGCCTCCGAGTCCGAATCCCAGGCCATCACAGGTATGCAGATTAGAGCCCAACATTGCCAAGTATTTTATTCTGTCTCTTTTTGGTGTGGGTGGGTGCGTAGATCTCAATTGCTGCCCCCTTTCTCCCCCACCCTGGCTGACATGCACCAGGATCATGCCACCCACCTCCTCTGGCCACCGTGCTGGAGAGAGAGAGGTATGCCCGGGATCCGTGGCGAGGCGGTTTCAAAAAGCTTCGCTGCTCTGTTTGGACTGCCTCCCCAGCCTCTCTGCAAAACCAGATCCTTGTGGGGAACAGAGAAAGAAGCGGGGCAGAAGCTGTTGCTTTAGTGCCCCCAAGCTCCTGCTCGGAAGTAAACCTAGCTGTGGCAGCCAACGGCTGTGAGAGACGCTGTTGCTTTGGCACGCCCAGGTTTCCCACTACCGAAATGGTCTGCCCGCCAGCCCTCCCTCAGCCAGCAGGTTCCTTATCGCAAGGCACACATTCTCCCCCCCAAAAAGCTCAACAACTTTGGCTCCCCCCCCCCCAAAAAAAATTGAAATACAGTGGTACTTCTGGATGCGAACGGGATCCGTTCCAGAGCCCCATTTGCATCTAGACATGAATGCAACCCATGTCTGCATGTGCACGGGTCACAATTCGCCACTTCTGCGCATGTGCGTGACGTCATTTTGACAATCTGTGCATGCGTGAGCGGTGAAACCTGGAAGTAACGTGTTCCGTTACTTCTGGGTCGCCGCAGCACACAACCTGAAAATACTTATCCCAAAGCTACTTCAACCCGAGGTATGACTGTAAAGTCAAACCATTCTTGCAGGCAAAAAAAAAAAATTCAATGGGGGGGGGCAAGAAATTTTCTGCACCAGGTACCACCTGACCTTGCTCCGCCACTGCCCACAAGCAGGACCCAAGCAGAAGAGCCCTGTGGTTTTCAGAAAGTGGTTGGTTGGCATCCATCTGTCTCAAGATACAATGGAGTGCACCTGCAGAGGTGAAGTCAGACCTCTGTGTTAGCAGCGCTGAAGTGCCCTCCCTGAAGTGCAAGCCTAGGCAGTGTGCATGGAGGTCTGAGGCTGCTCAGGCAAGACCCCTCTCTTGGCCCCACTGATGTGGTCTGAAGGAAAGCAGAGCAATATGTTAGGCACCAGCTTGGCTTGCAGGAGTTGCGGAAGGAGGGGCACAAGGCACCATCCAACCATCTCAGGAATGGATTTGTGTAGGGTTTACTCCTTAGCCTTTTCTTCTCCCAAAGCAGAGGTTTACGATCAGAGTTTCCTTCCCCTGAGATGGGCTACCTTCCCAGGTTGACGAGTATCCTTCTGCCCCTCACGTCCCTCTACAACACGTGCAGAAACTGCCTTCTTGACTGTATGATCCACTCTTGGTCTCGTCCACTCAATCCACCAGAGCCTGTCTTCATATGCAGGGGAAGTCACGAACTCACCGAGGATTCGAGAACCATCGGTTTTCCCTCTCCTGTCAAAGCCGTTCCAAGGTGTGGCCGCTGTCTCATGCTGACAGCTTCTAGAAGCCGCAGGTGAGTTGAGTGCAGGGTGGGGACCAAAGGTGGACAGAAGGCGCACGACGGGTCCCCCACCAGAGGACCTACCCCTCGCCTAGCACCCCAGCAAGTGGTTTTCAGAAGCATTAATGGCTCCACAAAATGATTTCCGAGTTCATGCACAGTTGCGTAGCAAGGTCAGGTGGTACCCGGGGTGGAAAATTTCTTGTCACCCCCCCCCCACACACACACACACATTGAAAATATTAAAAGAAGGAAAAATATGATACAGTTGCAAGTGTTATTTTCTACTTTATTTACTTAACATTGTGAGCATAAGCACTTAAAACCTTTTTTTCACAATGGGAATTTCTTATTTTAAAAACACATATTTTTGCCATTTTGTCACTCCCGTCAGTGATGACACCTGGGGTGGCCCAAACCCACTGCACCCCCCTTCCTACGCCATTGTTCATGCATCTCTTGCCAAAATATGGCTATATGTCAAGCCTCTTAGTTCCAACTCTCTTTAAAGCCCTCTAGCAACACCTTTAATCTGTTTGCAGCAGCATCTTCCAAACTCTGGCCCTGGACTCCTGCTCATTACTAGCAAAATGTTGGTCATGGTGACAGGTGTCAGCATGGCCAATGGTCAGGGATGATGGGAAGTGCTGCCCAACACCACCTGGGGGCAGTGGCGGACCTACATCTGGGGGGCCCTGAAACTTTCACGAGGACCCCTTCACAACTAGCAACAAGGGCTGGGTAACCATTGCAATCTTCTTCTGTGGAGTTCCATGACAGATCACCACACCTTTACAGCATATGTGCTATTGTACTGTCAAACTTCAGAATTGTTGAAACATATACAACAAAAAATTAATCCATCTGAGTCATGCCACTCAAATTGGGTCAAATTGACCCCAACATTTTAAGCAGTGTGGACTAAACTTGCTTCTGGGGGCCCTCTGGGATTAGGGGCCCTGAAATCTATTAGTTTCTTAATAGATCCATCCCTGTCTGGGGGACACAGACTGCCACCCCTCCAGACCTAGAGCAGAGAGAGGACTTGCAATGTATAAAGATCCTAGGATGCAGGGGTGATATTCACAATTTCATTTCCCCACCCCCACCCCTCACTTTGGAATCACCATTAATGGCATTGTACCCCCTGTGCCGGGGACGCGGGTGGCGCTATGGTCTAAACCACTGAGCCTAGGGCTTGCCGATCAGAAGGTTGGCGGTTTGAATCCCCACGATGGGGTGAGCTCCCATCGCTCGGTCCCAGCTCCTGCCAACCTAGCAGTTCAAAAGCACGTCAAAGTGCAAGTAGATAAATAAGTACTGCTGTGGCGGGGAGGTAAACAGCGTTTCCATGTGCTGCTCTGGTTTCTCCAGAAGCGGCTTAGTCATGCTGGCCACATGACTCGGAAAAACTGTCTGCGGACAAATGCCGGCTCCCTCAGCCAGTAAAATGAGATGAGCGCTGCAATCCCAGAGTCGTCCACGACTGGACGTAATGGTCAGGGGTCCCTTTACTTTTACCTTTTTACCCCCTGTGCCACAGAGGCATCAGGCAAATGGTGCCCTCACAGCCCCGCTGTTTGTTCCAACAATTTATTCATTTATTTATTATGTCTCTGATTTATTCTATTTATTATCCCACCCTTCCTCCAAAAGTAGCCCAGGGCAGCAAGCAGCAAGCAATAAAACGTCTTTTAAAAACAATCCCAAGACAGATACGGATCTCTGCTTAAAAGGCTTATTGGAAGAAGAAGGTAAAGTCCGGCAGCTAAAGAGGCCACCTGCCCCACACTTCCACTACATTGTGGCAGGGGGTGTGGAGGTCAATCTAGTCTCTGCAATTAGCTCTCTCCCCAAAGGGTGTCTGATTTCTGTATCCTTTGGGAGAGTTCTCAACGGATGTGGGGTGGCCAGCCTGCACCTCAAAGAACTGACCACTAGGTGTCAGGATTGCACTGCTAACTACCTCTCCTGTGGTGCAAAAATTTACAACACACAACTAAATAATCTGGTCTGGTGAATTAATAATTCCATTATGTTTGGGAACTCGTAGAATTGTGGAGCTGAAGGTGTAGAGCAGGAATGCTTTCTTCCTTTGTTTTCCTTTTCCCTTCTTTCCTCCTCTGTTCCTTTTTAGGTTAGATTTTAGAAACGTTTCTTTTATTTCAGTGCATTATTTTTAAAAAAGATACTTTGCATTGGGTTTGAACTTTTGTATATCTTTGGATAAGTATTGATAAATAAAAAATAAAAAGAAGACCATGGAGTCTTTAGGATATCTGGTTTGATTTACAGCCTGTTCATAGGACAGAGGGGTTCACTGCCTTGACATTCCAATAGACCTTGCCTCCCCATTCGGTTTTCGGAGAACCCTAAGTCACAGCTCAAGGAAATCAGCCCTGAGTGCTCACTGGAAGGACAGATCCTGAAGCTGAGGCTCCAATACTTTGGCCACCTCATGAGAAGAGAAGACTCTCTGGAAAAGACCCTGATGTTGGGAAAGATGGAGGGCACAAGGAGAAGGGGACGACAGAGGATGAGATGGTTGGACAGTGTTCTCAAAGCTACCAGCATGAGTTTGACCAAACTGTGGGAGGCAGTGGAAGACAGGTGTGCCTGGTGTGTTCTGGTCCAGGGGGTCACGAAGAGTCGGATACGACTAAACGACTAAACAACAAGATGTCACAGCTCAAGATCTAGCACAGAGCAAGACAAGCCTCTGTATTCTCCAGCTTCCAACACCAGCAAAATCTCACAAACCAAAACTTGCTTCCCTGGCGTATTGCTCTGGGTGAGCTGGGAATAGGCCCTTAGAAAGTGTCTCAAAAACCCTGTGACATTTCAGGGGAAACACTTCTGCGGTGGTGGTGGTTTTGAGAATGATGAGTCTGCTTCTCTCTCTCAAAGAAAATGTATGTTTGAGCCAGATGGTTTGGGGGAGGAAAGAAATCCAGGATGCAAAGAGGAACCTAGAAGGGAGGAGATTTTAATTTTATTTTTATTTTTTGCCAAGGAACTCACAGCGCAAATAATAAACGTCTGCTCAAGCATCCCGAGCGAAAGGGATCAAACTGAAATATTGTGAGCCCTCTGGGGCAAGTCCTCCCACCCCAGCCTATGATTTGGGGTAGGGGTAGGGTTCCCCTCAAACTGCAGCACTTGGCAGAGGACAGCTAGAGTCAACATTCCTCAAATCAGATGCATAATCTTGCAGCTGGAAGCAAAACCTGATAGCCATTTCTAGGCCTTCCTTGTGGGCTTCCAAAAGGAAATTGCAAATATCCAAAAACGCAGACTGTGGAATTAATGGACCGGGATACCACAGCTCTAATGGGGTCAAGAACTTCCTAGAAATAAAGGCGTTTTGCAGCTTGGCTCACACACCCGAGTCATCTAGATCTCAATCTCTCTCCGTTTTTCAGGATCTTTTGCAAGGCACCTCTTCAAGCCTGCACTGCAAGACTCTACAAAGAAGAGCAATGGTCAAGCTTGGAATCAGAGAAGCGTTTGCAAAGTTCGGGTATGACTGTTCTGCAGTGTTGGTTTGAGTTTGTAATTTTCTGCTATGGGCCCTATTTGGCTGGAGATGCATCTTGCCAGGGAATGATCTGTGTCTCAGTCGGCACCCGTGGCATAGCGTGGTGGGGGGACAGGGGCAGCTGCCCCAGGTGCAAATTTGTTAGGGGGCTCAAAGGTTCGGCACTGGGTGCACTTTTGTTACTGGGCTCTGTTAAAAACAGCTTCTCCGTTACAACCAGGAAGTGACCTCTCCAGACAACGGAACGACTCTTCTTTGCCCTGGGCACCGGCAACCCACGCTACACCACTGGTTGGCACTGTGGGAGCACCATTTGACACGAACAAGGTTTACTGCTGATTGCCTGGTGACGGTGAAGTCCATCTGATGCCAGTGGCGTGACCGTGGGTGTCTCCAGGACACTTGGTGTTTTGCCCTGGGAGAGAAGAATGTTTTTGTGATGCAGAGCCTGTGATACGAGCACAGCTCAAGTAGCCTTTGCCCATTCCCATTCATTCTGCAAATACCAAAGTGGCCTGTGCAGTTGTGTGATTACAGTCCCCGAATCTGGCTTTTTGTCACAAAACCCCAACTTCTGCTTGTCACCAGGGCCAGATTTAGGTTTGATGAGGCCCTAAGCTACTGAAGGTAATGGGGCCCTTTATATGTCCAGCTGTCCTTTGTCAACAACAAATTGTCGCTGGTTTTTGTGTTGAATATAAGCTATATGGTAATTTGTGGACCTACCGTATTTTTTGCTCTATAAGACACACTTTTTCCCTCCTAAAAAGTAAGGGGAAATGTCTGTGCGTCTTATGGAGCGAATGTAAGCTGCACAGCTATCCCAGAAGCCGGAACAGCAAGAGGGATTGCTGCTTTCACTGCGCAGCGATCCCTCTTGCTGTTCTGGCTTCCGAGATTCAGAATATTTTTTTTCTTGTTTTCCTCCTCCAAAAAGTAGGTGTGTCTTGTGGTCTGGTGTGCCTTATAGAGTGAAAAATACGGTAATAAGTATCTAAAGCCATTTGCACATAACAAAATATGCAATGTTTTTCTTTTTTGGGTGGGGGCCCAAAGAGAGTGGGGCCCTAAGCTATAGCTTGTTTAGCTTATATGTTTTTTTAAAATGATATTTATTAAAGTTTCAAAAAAGATTACAAAAATAAGAAAAAGGAAAAAAACAAAAGATACAAAATACAGAAAAATAAAAACAATTAAAAACAAATCAATTTTTCCATGTCTTATCTTTCATTTCCTTGTTTCCCTGACCTCCTCACATCTCCCTTTTTTGTATTCCAGTTCAGTTAGTTAATTCAGCAAATCCTTTCCCTCTTTGTTTTTATCTTAATCCTTTATCTTAATATATTATAACTTTACATTTTCACCTGTTAACAATCCATTTTTTACATACTCCTTTGTAACATTACTGCTAAAACCACTTAGCTTCATTCCAACATCATTCTAACATTCATTAATTTTGCAATATTTCTGTAAATAGTCTTTAAATTTTTTCCAATCTTCTTCCACTGACTCTTCTCCCTGGTCTCGGATTCTGCCAAGCTTATATGTAAATCCGGCACTGCTTGTCTCAGTCTTTGATGGTGGGTGGGAAGCATAATTTTCTTAGGCCATGCCTGAATGTCACACCAGGAACCATCTAAGGAGGACTATATTCCTCCTTCATTTTCATAAAGGAGGAAATGCCTTTTCCTTGTCATCTATAGTTTTAATAAGGGTTAACATTAAAATAATTCAAGCAACTATTTATTTATTTTAAGTATGGTGCCCAAATAATCACTGGTGCCTTTTTCACCAGTTTAAAAGGTTTTATTTTAATTCACACATCTATGCAATTCAAGGCAGAAGCCCTACTAAACAGCAAATCAGATTTGGCTTTTTGATTATGTCACTGGGGAGCAAATGAAGGCTAGTGCAAGTGAGAACGAGTGAGGGCAACGTAAATGAACGAAAACACCAGCATTCATAAAATGCACGGATCCAAATAGCCATGGGGGGGAGTGCCATTGTAAAACTCGTGAAACTCTTCACAAAAAGAAAAGTGAGTAGGTTTGCCTCAGCCTTATTGATAATGTTCTTATCCCTTCTTTAAAAAAAAAAAAACAAAAAACTTTATGAACTAGATAAATATAGAGGCACCACCTGGTGAAAGCAGCTGGCAGGAAGACGATTTTTGTAGATATAGCAAAACTCGTGTTTTTGAGACAAAACAAAAAATAAAAACCTCGCCACGTGAATGTCATTGAAGGACTCATGAAACAGATATAATATTAGGTTATTTTCACACCGACCTTCAACAAAAGCTGCAGCTTTTTCAGCCTTCCAAAGGGCTCAGAAACCTTTGAAAAGCTGCTTCCCAAGCACTGTAGGCTCAAGGATATAAATCAAAGCCCAAATCCTGTCTGTTGCTCGGCTGATGCATAGTGCCAGCTGTATAATAGGTGCTGTGCAGAGTGCTGAAATGGTATGGTCCTTGCCTAAGCAGCTTATAAATACTGAATATGGAAAAGGAGGGGTGGGAGTGAAGGATTGGCGTGGAAGAGACCGGGCTGAGGGTGCACAGGGACTGGGGTGTTGCTTTCGTAAGTATTTGGAACGATGTGAAACAGAATCTGAATAATTTTGGTGCATCGCGTGCGCGTGTGTGTGTGTGTGTCCATCGAACCCACAATTGGCATTACTGCAAATTAGATTCCTCACTCAGAAGTGCAGCCCCCTCTCAGATCATTATGACCCAGATACAAAGCATATGCCTGTACAGGGGTCTCTGTTATACGCATCAGGGTAGCACACTTTTCTGCTGAAGACTCTTCCAAGCTGGTCACAGAGAAACACGAGAGCTCATAAGCTGCATCTTGCCAAAGATGGGGCACGAGAAGCCATTACATTCCTTCTTCTTGGGCAGATCCAATGGTAAGGAACTCTCAGCCTGCTCTCTGTATAGAATACTTCTCCACGACCACACTGTTCTTCTGTTTTCTGAAAATAATGCAGATTTGCAACAACTCAAATGAAAGCACTGCCTCTTCTGCTTTGCATCTGCAAAGTGGCAAATCACAGATTAAAATTGCCAGTGTGGTGTAGTGGTTAAGAGCAGTGGACTCGTAATCTGGTGAACTGGGTTCACTTCCCTGCTCCTCCACATGCAGCTGCTGGGTGACCTTGGGCCAGTCACACTTCTCTGAAGTCTCTCAGCCCCACTCACCTCACAAAGTGTTTGTTGAGGGGGAGAAAGGGAAAGGAGAATCTTAGCCGCTTTGAGACTCCTGAAGGGGAGTGATAAAGCAGGATATCAAATCGAAACTCTTCTTCTTCTTCTATGGGGAAACATTTGCAACTCTGAAGTTTGTGGTGGACTTGCCCCAATGAGGCAGTGGCGAGGACTGAAGGTCCCCACCATCCCACCACTCTCTTAAGTTTCCTCCCTCCCGGGTGCCTTCCCCAGCAGCCTAAGGCTGCTTCATCTTTTCTCTCTTAGCTCCGTTCGCTTCATTCTTCTGGGTGTTCTGGAAGACCAGGGAGGAGGGGAGCTGCTTTCAGAAGGGAAGACTCCCTGGAGCAGCCAGTCTCCACTCTGCTTCTTGACACACACACACCCCTCCAGCCTCTGCTTCTGCCTCTGGTTCTGAACTGCTCTCTGCCACAGACCTACCCTGCTCACTAAAGCCTGTTGCCTCTTCAGATTCTGACACCTCTCCCTCAGACCACTCAGTGTCGTCCCACCACCAATCCCCTGGCTCTGAGCCTTCTTCCTTTGGGGGTTCCCTTTGGGGTTCTCCAGCTGCTGCCTCCCACCACTCTTCTGCATCCAGCCAGTCCAGAATACAGCTTCTCCCCACCCCACCCCCATGCACTCGCTTGCCTTCTTACTTACAACCAGTCTAAGAGATGGCACTGCCTCCCAGCCCCTTCCCCCTCAATCCCAGTCTTGTAGAATTCAGCAGAGAAGTGGACGAGGAGGATAGGGAGCAAATGAGGATTAGTTGGCTTTGCCTCTCATCCGCTCTGGCTCCCTCTACTGTTGGCCTCCCTGGCTTCTGCCCTGCCAGTCCCAATGGGCTCCAGACACCAATGAGCAGAAATGCTGGGCTGTTGGGGAGACAGCGTTGGTTTTGGGATGGTGCCATTGGTTCCTCCACACAGGGAGCCAAGTCAAGGGGGCACAAAATCGAGAAGATACATAATTGAGAAGATCCATTTGGGAGCACCAAATTTTGGCCTTGCTCAAGGGGCCATATTACCAAATATTATTTTTTTAAAAAAAAATATGCCCCTGGGGGAGGCAGATGCTAGACAAAGCGAGGACAGAACAGAGCAGTGTGCTGCAGCCTGAGGGGAAGGAGGAGAAGAGAGAAATGGAAAGAGCCAGCCAGGTTTTGTCAACCTACTGCCGTCCAGATGTTTGGGACAGCCACCCACCCTGTCAGCAATATACATGGAGGGGATGCATGGTGTTTGTGGAATGAAGTAACACAGGGCAGGAACCTGTCCAAAGGCACAGACCCCATTTCCAAGAGAGGACTTGTGCATACCACCTGACCTCTCTCTCATTTTCTACTTCTTTGTGTTCCCCACTCCCATTTTGCAAGATGCACAAGACATCTCAAGCTCTCTAAGCCTGTGACATTTCTGCAAAGATTGCTGCTTCCATGGTGATGAGGAGGCTGAGTCTGCTTCTTGCTAGCGAGAAATATCTGTTTTTGCCAAACATCTCAGGGGTTGTTAGCTAGAACAGGAAGATGAATCAGGAAGGGACAAGACTCTGGCAGAGGAATTTGCGGCGCAGAATTAAAAGCGTGCAATCTGGGGCTTGTCAAAATGTCTTGGAGAATTAAGGAGGGAAGAACAAAGCTGAAAGGGCAATGCACACACACTTACTTTGCAGGATCATTTCAACAATGAAGGGAAAAGCCTCCTGCTTTTGGCATTCTTCAGAGTTGGAGCCAGATTCTGGTGGTGCAAAACGCAAGGCCAGCCGTGTGCATCATCTTCGAAGCCTCAGTTCCTCCCCTCCTCCCTAGCGTGATCACTCTCCAGAAGGAAAGGGCTGTTTTTGCCAAACTTCTTATGCAGCAAGAAAGAAGGCCAGTGTCCTGGATGGAGAGAGAGATGAATCAGGGATGGGGAGGAATCTTTTTTCCAGGGAAATGAGGCCCCTTCTATCTTGAATTCCTGAAATTGCTGGAGGACCCAGAAAAGAAGAGTCCAAGGAAAAGAGAAGGGCTTGAATTCCTGTGGCTGCCAGAAGCATCTGTTTGCCACATGGCGACAGCCACCCACATCTGTCTCTCTTTATCTCTCTCTCTCTCCACCTCCAAATCTCTTTTTATCTATCTATCTCTCTCTCTCTCTCTCTCTCTCTCTCTCTATATATATATATACACACACACATTTTATTAATTTTTTAACATATTATTTCCAACATTCATACAACATACATCTCCTCCCATACAATATTTTTGGACTTCCATCAATGCCTCTGGTGATTTTCCATTATATATCACATATTATGCATTTCTTAATTTCATATTACCTTTAATATCCTTAACTAAAAATTCTCCTCATTGTCTTTTTTGCAATATTTCAGATAATTCACCTTACAAAACTTCTTGCAAACCTACTAGCGTAATCTGTTCATCACAATTACTTTTCAAATAGTCTGTAAATTTACTCCAATCTTCTGAGAATCTCTGGTCCTGCAGGTTTCGAATTCTTCCTGTTAATTTATCTAATTCTGCATAGGTCATCAATTTCATTCTCCATTCTTCTTTTGTCGGTAGTTCTTCTTGCTGCCATTTTTTGTGCCAATAATATTCTTGCTGCCGTCATTGCATATAAAACCTTACAGTCCTTTCTGTTTATACCATCTCCTACAATGCCAAGTAAAAATGCTTCTGGTTTCTTAATAAATGTAAATGTCAACATCTTTTTCATCTCATTATAAATCATTTCCCAGAAGTTTTTCACTTTTTTACATTCCCACCACATGTGATAAAATGTTCCTTTTCTTTACATTTCCAACATTTTTTACTTTTGTTACTAAATTTATACATTTTAGCTAATTTCACAGGCATAATATACCTCCTATACATCATTTTCATTACATTTTCTTTTAAGGCATTGCATGCAGTAAGTTTAATCCATCTTTCCACAGTTTTCCCCAATCCTCTAACTGTATATTATACCCAAAGTCTTTGGCCCAATGTATCATAACCGACTTTACCTCCTCATCTTTCAAATGCAATTCAAGCAGCAGTTTATGCATTTTGGACAAAATTTTACATTTCTTACTCTCCCCCTCCAAATTTAATCACTCCATCCACCCACATCTTTCCTACTTTTGAAGTTGACCATGTTAAGACTCTAGGAACATCAGAAGAGCCCTCCTGGATCAAGCCAATGTCCCATCATTTCCACCTCCTGCTTCCCACAGTGGTGGACCAAGGTGCTCCCAGGCAGGGCATGAAGGCAACAGCCTTCTGTTACTCATAAGAACACTGCAGTAGCTTGGCTGCTGGGTCAGGCCAATGGTTCATCTCCTCCAGGAGCCTGTTCTCACATCAGCCAACCAGATGCCTCAGGGAGACGCTACAAAGCAGGCACAAGCACAACAGATCTCGCTCTCTCTGTCTCCACTTCTAACTCCAGGCAAACTGGCATTAAGAGGCATACTGTGCTGGTCCTGTTGGATAACCATGTGGTGAGGTCCGAGTCCAGTCCGAGGTCGAGGGTGCAGTATGGAGGCTGTCCATCAAAGCTGAGGTGGGGTCCAAGGCAGGGAATCGGGTGAGGTCAGGAACTCTGGCAGAAGAGCAGGACAGGGGGCAGGCAGGAATAGGCTACAAACAATGTTGCTCCCGCAACCTGGGACTGGGGCTGGCTGGCTTTTATCTGCCCTGAGGCATATGGCGGCCCCGGTCCACAGGTGACTCGCCTCTCCTGGCCTGGAGGCGAGCACTCCTCCTGCGGGAACTTAGTTCCCTCCGCCTCCCTGCCCTGAGCCTCTACTGGAGGGTTACTGGACCCAGAGGCAACCTCAGCTTCCCCTGACGGGGTTGAGAGTGGAGCACCTGCAGGCAATGGGTCCTCCATCATCTCAGGAGCCAGAGCAGACTCAGCTGATGCCTGCACCTGAGGACCCAGCACAGGTGAGGACCCTTCAGGCTCAAGCCCCAGCCCCAGCTCAGCTGGTTCTGGAGGCGGGGAATCCTGTGCAGGCTGGGATTCCTCAGGTTCAGCCTCTGAGTCCGAATCCCAGGCCATCACACATACTGCCTGCAGCAGAGGAAGGAGAACAAAGCCCTTGTGGCCAGCAGCCATTGGTAGCCTCACCCCTCTGCACATGTGTCTATTTCTCTTTTAAAGCCATCCAAGTTAGTAGCCACCACTGCATCTTGTGGCAGTGAGTTCCATAGTTTAACTCTGCAGTGCGTGAAGAAGTACTTTCTTTTGCCAGTTTTGAATCTTCCAGTGTTCAGCTTCATTGGATGTGTCTCCAAGTTCTAGTATTATGAGAGAAAGAAATCTCTGCCCACTATGTGGGCAACACTATGTAATATTGCCCTGTTAAATTGCTATTTTAGGATTCCTGGTGTGCCTTTGTTGTTGTTTAGTTGTGTCCGACTCTTCGTGACCCCACGGACCAGAGCACGCCAGGCACTTCTGTCTTCCACTGCCTCCTGCGGTTTGGTAGCTTCGATAATGCTGTCCAGCCATCTCGTCCTCTGTCGTCCCCTTCTCCTTGTGCCCTCCATCTTTCCCAACATCAGGGTCTTTTCCAGGGAGTCTTCTCTTCTCATGAGGTGGCCAAAGTACTGGAGCCTCAGCTTCAGGATCTGTCCTTCCAGTGAGCACTCAGGGCTGATTTCCTTAAGAATGGATAGGTTTGATCTTCTTGCAGTCCATGGGATTCTCAAGAGTCTCCTCCAGCACCATAATTCAAAAGCATCAATTCTTCGGCGATCAGCCTTCTTCATGGTCCAGTGTGCCTTTATACTAGTATAAATCAAAAGGGACTATTTGAAACCTATGATGCAGGTTTGCAGACCCTCCCTGTGTCCCTATTTTCCAGGGACAACCCTGAATTTACAAGAAGCCGTCCCGGTTTCAGATTTGATCCCAGAATGTCCCGCTTTTCCTTAGGACATCCCTATTTTCATCGGAGAAATGTTGGAGGCTATGGCTGGGGGTCAGAGGTGGGTGCTGGGCCTCAAATAGCTGAAGATCTTCATGATGGCACACAGCAGTTCTTTGCGGTTTCCGGCAGAGGTCTGAGCCCCACCCCAATTCCTTGTTGATGTCTCGTATGAGTTGTTGCACATCTAATTTGGTGCTCATCCACAGAAATGTGCCAATGCTATGGTTGCCAACTTTTCAAACGACCCCCACAGCTGTGCCTTTCACAGGAGTTTTGATTTTCAAATGTTAGCAGGGTTATCTGCACCCCTTTTGAGATCTGTGGACCACGTTTCTCTTGAAGAAACAGAGAGCAGAGCTGTTTGTGTCTTTTTTTCCAGTTAACAGGCCTGGCTGGGCTTGGTTGGCAGGTGCCGGCAATGTATGCTGACTCAGTCCTTAAGCTTTCCCAGAGACACACACAGAACTGGAAAGCACCATATGGTCTCCTTTCGAACCACTTCTACAGATTTGCAGAAACAGCGAGACTCATTGTGCTTAACTAACACACAGCTTCCAGGAAAAAACTCGCATCAGTTGAGGAATTCAATAAGGTTTTATTGGAATTCTAAGGTTTTATTGTGTGCAGACAAGATTCCTTTTTTGGTCTTTGACATGATTTTCTTTGACAATAAGCTGTGGGAAACACTCTACAAATGTTCATGAAACAAGACTAGGACAATGCGCAGTGTTGGGCTCTGCCTCCTCCCTCTCCCTTGCCAGATTTCCAATCCTCAGCTGATGAATTGCAGTTACAAACCAAGTCTGGCTGGGCAAAAGCTAGTAAAAGGTAAAGGGACCCCTGACCATTAGGTCCAGTCGTGGCAGACTCTGCAGTTGCGGCGCTCATCTCGCTTTACTGGCTGAGGGAGCAGGCGTACAGCTTCTGGGTCATGAGGACAGCATAACTAAGCCACTTCTGGCAAACCAGAGCAGCGCACAGAAACACCATTTACCTTCGCGCCAGAGCAGTACCTATTTATCTACTTGCACTTTGACATGCTTTCGAACTGCTAGGTTGGCAGAAGCAGGGACCGAGCAACGGGAGCTCACCCCGCCGCGGGGATTCAAACCGCCAACCTTCTGATTGGCAAGTCCTAGGCTCTGTGGTTTAACCCACAGCGCCAGCCACGTCCCTCCCACGGAGAAGCTACCTGAGCAGTAAAATTGGGGAGACAAGCCAAAGGCATCAGCTTGGGTCCTTGAGAGGGTCAAGGGTGATGGAGCAGGCCTTAGCCTAGCACAATGGTGGGGGCTGATGAGGGACGGGCACTGGCTGGGCCTGGTAAGCGCTGAGGAAGACAGGATAGGGCACCAGGTTGGTGAGAGAAAGGAAGGAGATAAGGGTTGCCTCATAACCAACCACCCATGGAATCTGCATTTGTGGAGATCAGCCTAACCAAACGTCTTCTGGGAAGCCCTCAAATAGAACCTGAGCCCACCAACCAACCTGAGCCCTCTCCCCAACTGCGAGTCCCTAAAACTGAGGCACACCTGAGAGATGCAGCCCAGCTACCACAGCTGTCACTTCCGCCTCTCCTTCCCGGCTATGTACCACGTGGCGTGGGAGGGGGCTCCAGAAGCTGCTGAAGGCGCTCGCCCCACCCCTGCAGAGAAGTCCGCTTTGTACTGCAGGGGGTGGGGCTGCGTGGGCGGGGCGTGTCCCGGAGCCCCGCCCCTCCTCCCTGTCGCCTCGTGCAGCAGTCTCTCGCCTTGCCCCAGACTGCAGGAGCCAGAGACGCGCAGCATTCTCGCTCCGGACGCAGGTAACGGGGCTTGCTTCTCGTTGGAGGAGCCCATCTCCAGGGTGGGGCGGCTGCAGGAGGAGGGTAGGGGGGAAAGGGGCTTCGGCGGGGAGCGGGATACCTCTGTCCCTTCTCCTGTTCATATTTTCTTGCCCCCACCCCCGGGAAATTTTGGAGACGTGAGGCCGCAGAACCGGAGGCGGAGGGTGGGGTGGGCGATGAAGAGAGGTGGAAGAAGATGGAGTAGGAAAGGTGGGATGGAGGAAAGGAGCGGCTAACCGCCCTGGGGAAATGAACGTACGAATAAAAAAAGACTGCATTCCTTTGCGCAAAGATACAAGCACAGCGCTTACTCGTGAGCAAACGTGTCCAAGATTGCTCTGTTAGGGAGAAACAGAGCCGAGGAAGAAAGAGATGAGCATGGAGGAGGAAAGAGGAGAGTGGAGAAGCCACGAAGGTGGAGGAGAATAGTTCTGGGATGCAGGCAAGGGCAGGGAAAGGGGGTTGGAGAAGATCTCTCTTGAAGCGGGGAGCGATGCCCTGCAAGGGAGCAGGATTTCCAGACGGACGTAGTCGACGGGTCGGACTCTTGCAGCAAAAACGTCAAGGAGTCTCCTGTCACCTTAGAGACTAACCCTTTTATTGCGCTTTTAGACTCCGCTTCCCCAGAGAAAAGGACGGCAAAGGGGGCAGGGTTGGGTCTGCCTTAGCGACCCTCTCGGGTCCCCTCTGACGCAGCAGCAGCCCTGGAGGGCGACACCATTGGGCGCTGCCATCTTTCTCATCACCCTAGAGCTTTTCTTGGTATTCTTATGAGGGTCTCCCTGTGGGAGGGGGCTGCCACCCCGCCCTTCCTCTTGCAGATTTGCCCGTTCTTCCGCCTTACAGACCCCACCGCCACATGCAGAAAGTGTTGAGAGGGAGGGGGAGAAATTCGTCGTCTGCCCAGAAATGCGTGTGGATGGAACGGATCCAGCATCCGATTTCCAAGACTGCCTAACGCGGGCATACTTGCTGTATCAGCGCCACATGGCTTCGGGGAGGGGGGGGAATTGCTGCAGTATCCCCCACAAGGTAGAGAGCCGTTGCCCTCGAACCAGTAACCTGATCTCCTTGGGTGGCGGACTCCAGCTGGGTGTCAGGAGCGCTGCGGTCACCCCGCCAAGGTCTAGGAATGTGGAAAACGCAGGTGCAGTCTGGGAAGGCTGGGTGCGGGACATGGCGGTGCCGCAGAACCTGTGCCAAGCGCTCTGCTGGCGATGCTTTTTCCGCAGCTGCCTGTTCTGCAAGGGCAGCACCTTAGCCAGCCCTGCAGCAGCATCATGGTAGACTGCATTGCTGGTGCAGTCTAGACCGGTCCTTCGATTTCCTGTGGGGTAGGCGTTATTAAAGTGGGGGGCAAGGAAGCATCAGCACAGGCTGTTGTTGTTCAGGCTGTGGCTTGCCAGATCTGCAGGCTGGCTGCAACTGACAGCAGTTTGGTCTGTCTCTTTAGCTGGTGACCAGGGAGGAACCTTCGCCAGGTCAGCGCAGCTCCTTTATAGGAACATACAGCAGTTTTTACAATGAGCCATACAATGTAGCTCAGTACTGCCCACACTAAATGGCAGCAACTATCGGGGGTTTCGGGCAGGAAATCCTGGAGAGCTGCTGCCAGTTGGTGTGGGATATACAGAGCTACATGGACCAATGATCTGGCTCAGTATCAGCCAGAACATTGGTCCGTCTAATTTAGTATCATCCATTCTGCAGGCAGAAAACCACGCATAGGATTAGTGTTTTGGCTACACTCACTTGCAGTGGATTTTCAGGTGGGACATTTCCAGCCCTGCTTGGAGATGCCAGGAAACTTTTGCGTGCAAAGAAAACGTTCTGCCACTCAGCTGCGCCACTTCCCCACAAACCCAGAACATCGCACAGCTCGAGAGAAATGGCCTAAACTAATTGCAGGGCTATGAATTCTCCTACTGTCTGCCTTGAAAGACTTTATTTGTTCCTAGTGTTCACTGGGCTGGTTCTGCATAAACAGTGCACTCAGTCTATGCCCAGTGGTGCTATTCTTACAACATGGGCTGACCAATCACGTCGGTTCTGCCAAATTTTGTCCTCGCTCAGGGCACCATATTACCAAAGTCTGCTCCATACGGAGTGTGCCTATTGATGTAGGGCGGAGAGAGGGAGGGAAGCAGCAAGACAAAGGCAGGCTTGATATCAAATTAAGGCATGACCGTTAGGAAAAGGGGAGGAGTTGGGGTGTGCAGTAGATGGAAGCGGTTCGTAACAACAGACAAGCCCATGTCTGCCTTCTCCAAATTCCTATTTATCTTATTTAGTTATCCCACCATTCCTCCAAGGAACTCAACGTGGCGTACATGCTTCTCTGCTTCCCCATTTTATCCACACAACAACCCTGTGAGGTAGGCTAGGCTGAAAGACGATGATGAGCTCAAGGTCACACACCCTGTAAGCTTCAAGGCATGGTGGGAATTTGATCCCAGGTCCTAGTCGGGCAAACTAACCAGAAATACCACACTGGCTCTTAAATATTCCTTCTCATCTCTCTCTTCTCCACCCTTCCTCTCTTACATCCCCTTTCAGGGACCTTGGGAAGCTACCTGATATTGAGTCCCACAATTTGTCCATCCAGTTCTGTGTTATCTACCCGGACTGGCAGCAGCTCTCCAGGGTTTCAGGCAGGGCTGCTTCCCAGCCGTACCTGGAGAAGCAGGGATGGGACCTGAGACCTTCTGCATGCAGATTAGAGGCTCTGCTGCTCAACTATGAGCGTAGCTCAGTGGTAGAGCATCTGCTTTGCATGCAGAAGGACTCAGGTTCAATCCCCGGCGTCTCCAAGGCTAGGAATGACCCTGTCTTTTAAACTCTGGAGAGCTGCAGCCAGTCAGTGTAAACAGCACTGAGCTAAAAGTACCAATGGTCTGACTCAGTATAAGGCCGCATCCTATATCCCCCTCTTTCCATGAGCTTTAGTTTTACTAATTAGCAACCCAGTGGGTCTGCTTTGAAAGGGGGGAGGTAGATGGTGCTCTTGGAGCAAGTTAAAACCTTCTGCGTCCTTTTCTGATGCAAATCACACACACTCCTTTTCATATGTGTGTTTTTACTCCACAGAGCTAATAGCAGTGGTGGAGGAATTGGCAAAAGGTCACACCGAGGGAAAGGGTTCAATTAAACCGCCTTCCGCATAGCAGACCTTCCTGGGTTTTCAGAACAGTAGAACATACACAGCCCAACTGCTAATTAATTTTTTAAAAATAATGGGTTGTGTCCTAATCCTCACTCTCCAGCATTAAACCTGCTTTGTGCCTGTGAGTCATCTTGTAATATATCTTCCCACCGCGGAAGTCAGCATGGGCAGCAGCTACTCAAAACAACAGAAGGGATAATTTTGGAGTACGGGGGGGGGGGGGGAGCCTCTGCAGCTACAGAGGGTGCGGGGGTCCCTTGCAAGCTGATGGGCCACATCGGGTCAATATCAATTTATTTATTTGTTTGCTGCATTTATATCCCTCCCTCATCTTCCAAGGAACTCAAGGTGATGTACATGGGTTCTCCTCTTCCTTGTTTCATCCTCACAACAACTCTGTGAGGTGGGTTAGGCTAAGAGAGGATGGCTGTCCCAAGGTCACCCAGTGGAGCTTCATGGCTGAGTGGGGATTCGAATGCAAAATCCTAAAAATACAGTGGTACCTCGGGTTAAGTACTTAATTCGTTCCGGAGGTCCGTTCTTAACCTGAAACTGTTCTTAACCTGAAGCACCACTGAAGCAAAGTTCTTAACCCGAGGTACTTTTTCTGGGTTAGCGGAGTCTGTAACCTGAAGCGTCTGCAACCTAAGATACCCACTGTACAAAGTTAGCCCCTTGAGAAGGCTCTGGGTTGTGGAAGGGGCCGCTGTCACCCTCTGGATGTTACTGGTCTCCATCAGTCACAGAGGGCATGGCCAGTGGTTAGGGGTGATGGGAGTTGTAGTTCGGGAACGGAGGTGGAGAACCTCAGGCCTGGCATAAGACACCTTCCTGTGTTTTTGTTATGCAAAATGGCTTTAGTTCAGTGGGAGAGCGTCTGCTTTGCATGCTGAAGGTCCCAGGTTTGATCCCACACCCTGGCTTCTCCTTGTAGGGCTGGGAGAGGCCCCTGCCTGAAACCCCCATAATTGCAGACAATACTGAAATAAATGGACCAGTGCTCTGACTCAGCCTCTTCTAGCGAACCAGAGCAGCACATGGAAACGCCATTTACCTTCCCGCCAGAGCAGTACCTATTTATCTACCGTACTTGCACTTTGACGTGCTTTCGAACTGCTAGGTTGGCAGGAGCAGGGACCGAGCAATGGGAGCTCACCCGTCACGGGGATTCAAACCACCGACCTACTGATCAGCAAGTCCTAGGCTCTGTGGTTTAACCCACAGCGCCACCCGCGTCCCTTCTTACTGCTTAGTACTCTGGGTAAAAAAAAGAAAGAAAGAAAATCAGAGTGGGAGACATCAGCACAGACCTTTTACAGAGAAAATGACTCCCACTGCACTGCACATCCTCTCCTTGATCAGCTGGCAATGCCTTCTGCCACTAGGGGTCCCCGGACTTTTGAGGGTTCCCAGGGAGGCATGTTTTGGCAGCGTGAGAAACTGCCATGGGCACTGTTGCCATGTGGGCTTGTCAAGTCACAAAGACAAAAAAATATGGGTCACCAAGATGGTGGCACACGGAAAACAAAGCAAAAAGGCAAAACCAGTGTTTACACCCTGCCTCCCCCCGCTCTCCGGAAATGCACAATACGCTCTCTAAAAAACAATAAAACATTAAAAGCCAGGCAAACCACACAAACATGCACACTCCAGCCTGTCTGAGACAGCAAAACCCATATGCCAAAATCAAAACCCCAAAACAGGCAGCACCCAAAGGACCTTGTCTTGTATATCTGCCCCCCAAAGCAAAACTTTGTACAGGTATGAATGAGGAAACAAGTGAAATAAAAGTGTAGAAAGCAGCCTCCTTATCAGGTCCTTCTAGCCTAGCATTGTCTGCACTGACTGGCAGCTCTCCAGGATCTCCAACAGAGAAAGGCCTTCTGCACCACAGTAGCTACTCGATCCTCTTAACTGGAGTTGTGGCCATTCAAGCCTGAGGCCTTGGTACAAGACATGTGTGCAGTGAGTCGAGACCTCCTTCCCTCCCCTTGCAGCAGAGACCAGCAAGAAAGGTATAGGAGGCGGCAAAAGACCCAAAACCCTTTGATTGCCACAGCAAAGGGGCACAGGCTTAAAATAATTGCATAGCTTTCTGCTTCTTTGCCCTGCCTCTATTTTCCTTCCGCCGTTGTTGTTTGCCCCTGTGTCTTATTGTAAGCCCCTTGGGTTAAGGGACCTGTCAGACCTGTGCCTTCTAAAGCAACCGAGCTGTAAAGCTCAGGGAGGTTTTTTCAGGCATCCTGCTTTCAGTGCTGTAGGGAGGGGACAGCATAAAGCAGAGAGCCCTTGTGCATGTGCAGAGTGCCGCTCCTTGCTTACTTCAGTCCTGATGTATCTGGGATTATGAGGAACTGTCTTTCAGACTGTGCAACTTTCTAAGAAAGGCTAGAGTCTCCAGAGAGTCTTTCTGAAGACAAAGCTGGGCAGGGTTGGGGTGTTTTGAGGCCCAGACTGACTCCAGCTACAAAAGCTGAAGCTGCTGAAAAGACTCGTGGGCTGGGGTATCGTTTAAAGCTTTTTGTTACTGTTTTTGATTTCAATCTTTCAGTATCTTGATTTTTAGATCTTACGATTTGTATGGAAATTTGGTTGTCTACTTTTGGGTGTGTTTTGTTTATTGTTTATGAATACTTTTGTTATGTTCGTACTGTAATTATGTAAATCATTTGTGAGCCACCTTGAGCATAGTTTTAACTATGGAAAGATACAGTGGCGTTGCGTGGGGGGTGCAGGGGGGGCCGGCCGCATCGGACACAACATCTAGGGCAGTGTTTCCCAACCTTGTGCCTCCAGATGTTTTTGGCCTACAACTCCCATCATCCCTAGCTAGCAAGACCAGTGGTCAGGGATGATGGGAGTTGTAGGCCAAAAACATCTGGAGGCACAAGGTTGGGAAACACTGATCTAGGGGTTAGGGGGTGCAAATTACTTGCCTTGCCCCGGGTGCTGACAACCCACGCAACGCCACTGGAAAGATAGCATACAAATAAGATGATGATGATGAAGAAGAAAGCGAGCTGGGGTGGGGGGAGAACCAAGCTTTTTTGCCATCTTCCTGAAACGAGAAGAGCAGGCAGTGGCTAGAAGCCAAGTGACAATAGGTTTTTCAAAGCCAGATGAAAGACTGGAGTTGAAATCATTCTCCTTGCCAAAGGAGCAAGCCAACTGCTAGCAGCTGTGAAACCCTTGATGGATCTGCCAATACTGATGCAATGAAATCTAAGTTTTGTGTTTGTACAGCAGGCTGCACGCCCCTCTCTAACCTGCATCCAGACAAGCAAGAGACGTGCTCAGAGTTCAAGGACAAATTCCAGCCAGGCAAAAGCTTTCACAGATTATGTGGAACAAGGCCGGCAAGGGGTGTGGCCTGGAGAGAGGAGTGGCTAGTGAAGAGACAGAGCTTGAATCATAGAATCAAAGAATTGTCGAGTTGGAGACTCATCTAGTCTAACCCTTTGAAGTTCAGGAATCTTTTGCCTAGCATGGGATTCAAACCCTTGACCCTGAGATTAAGAGTCTCATGCTCTAATGACTGAGCCACTCTGAAGAGAACCCCAAGGCCTGATAGACATCCTAGAGGGCCTCATTCAGCCCCTAGGTCTGAGGTTCCACTCCCCTCCTCTACACCAGCCATGACAGAAGGGGCAATAATATCCCACTGAGAGACGCTTTTGATGGCTGCCCCACGACTAGAGGCTTCCTTCTTCTGGAGGTTCTAGAGTAACCTCTAGGAACATTGGGTCTGGGTTGGCAGAGAAAGAACGTATTTCTGAGTCAGTGTCCTTCCCTCTGTGGGCCAGAGGCAAGTGTGGAGCAGCCCAGTCTGGGGTTTTCCTGGTTCCAAACTGTGTTGTGTTGGAGACTTGGGAGGAAAGGTGGAAAAGACTTGAGGAGGATGCAGGGTTTTCGCAAAGCCAACCGCATGGAACCAAAGGCTGCTGGGAGGCAGAACATGCACAGCAGCCATTCCCTATAGCAGGAGCAGGAATCCATTTTGACCTCTGAGGCCACATAACATGGGTGGGCAAGGCCAGAAGCAAAGGCAGATGGGGCAATGAATGCAAATTTTACTCGGTGAACACAGCAGGGTTTGCTTCTGAGCAGATACACCTGAGATCGCACTGGTTTGCTCATGTGGTTTATGACTTAGGGGCGGTGAGAGAGCTTGTGCTGCTTCTAAGGCATCGTGCTATCTGCTGGAGCCTAGCTGAAGAGGCTGATGGGAGTAGGGACATAGAAAAGCAGGGTGGAGGTTTCTGCTAAAGTGATTAATAAGTTCCTTGTTCCCATGTACCCCAGAAGTGTCTAGAAGAGGCTATCTATCTATCTATCTATCTATCTAAAGCCCCTCTTCTGCCAAAAAGGCACACTCTCTCCATCTGCCTGTCTCGCTCTCTGCTTCCTCACCCGTCTCTTTGGCATCTTTCCCCACTGCAGGAGTCTTAGGATGACTCATCCCCAACTTAGCTCACCCAGCGCTGAGTCATGGTTTCCACTGCAGGGAGAGAAGGGCCAGGTGGAGGGGAAGCAAGGGCCTGAGGCGGGAAGCAAGGGATGTATGGTGTGTGTTGTCTGTGTGTGCATGCTAGGGAACTGCAGGGCCTCTCCCCCAAATCTAGCTCCTGCTTTCTAACAA
Source organism: Podarcis gaigeae (assembly GCF_964106915.1). NCBI lineage: Eukaryota > Metazoa > Chordata > Lepidosauria > Squamata > Lacertidae > Podarcis > Podarcis gaigeae. The sequence continues at coordinate 21,380,093 of NC_139692.1, read as the reverse complement.
GCTTCAGACCACGAGACCGGCTGTGTTCAGCCAGAATAATTTTTGACAATTCCCCTTTTGCCCTCCCAGTCCCATCTCTATATGATCGGGTGCCTTTTCTACTCCTAGATTCCTCCCACGCTCCACACCGTAGACCGAAAAGAAGATGAAGTCCACCATTGGTATTGCAGTCCTTGTGACAGGTAAAACTCCTTGCCTTATACTGATGTCAAGGGTGCCACTTCCTTACATGAAAAGTATTTTTAAAAAATAATAATGCTGCCTTGGTTCTCAAACGCCTTGGTACTCAAACAACTTGGAACCCAAACACTGCAAACCCGGAAGTAAGTGTTCCGGTTTGTGAACTTTCTTCGGAAGCCAAACATGCTCTGTTTTGAGTGTTATGCTTCCACTTCTGTTTCAAGTTTTACACCGAGGTCTGCCTGTTTTTGCTGTTTATTTTGCGATTTTGCAGCTCTTTTTTGTTTTGTTTTTGTGACTGTGTGCAACCCAGTTCAGCTACTGATCGATCAGTTGATTGTGCGACTGCAGTACATTGTTTATTGCTTTCATTTGATGGATCAGTGGTCTCGTTAGACAGTAAAATTCATGTTAAATTGCTGCTTTAGGGATTGTTTTTAAAAGTCTGGAACAGATTCATCCGTTTTGCATTACTTCCTATGGGAAAGAGTGCCTTGGTTTTGGAACGTTTTGGTTTTGGAACAGACCTCTGGAACAGATTACGTTTGAGAACCAAGGTACCACTGTAAATGAATCAAAACAATAGAAAACAGCCCCCCCCAAAGGAGGGGGTGTCCTTGCAGTGACCCAGAAAGAGAGACCCGAAAGGGATGCTCCCCTTTGATGAGTTAATTAACCTAACTTGATGCATTAAAAATGCTCTTGTTGTATTAAGTTCACCTCCTAACTGATGAGGCTGCAGGGATTGCAGCTCAGCTCTGCAGATCATTGTTTCTCCCTATGTTGGTGAAAACTTCTTGCCTTCCTCAGTGCTCCAAGTTGCTCGCTGCCAGAGGATTAGAAGCCTGACCGCTTGCATGAGCGACCAAAGCCTGCGCTTGGACTGTGCGTACGAAAAGAAGACCGCAAATGCCCTGACCTACGACTTCCGCCTGAGCAGGGATGCTGGCGTGGGGGTTGTTGTTGCCAGCAACCAGAACGTCCCCAACGCCATGTACAAGAACCGGGCCAACGTCACTGTGTCCAACAACCTGGTGTGCCTTCACCTTGCGGGCTTCACCACCGCCGATGAGGGAACCTATGTGTGCAGGCTGAAGATCACCAACGATTATGAGGATAACCAGATGAAGAACATCTCAGTTTTCAAAGGTGAGGAGGAGGCCTGGATGCGAGGCAGGAAAAGAACTCAGAGGAGCTGGTCTTGGTCCTGAAATTGGGTGGGTGGGAGAGAAATTCAATCTCGTTTGCATCTTAACGAGAAACTTCCCAATTCACAATTAGACCAGAACACAGCTATCCTTCAAAATTCACACTTCTCCAAATTTTGCAGTGCAGCTCTTTAGCCGAATAATGTGCACAGAAATGGAAATCCAGGGGATAACATGCAAAGAAGGCACCTATTTTAGTGAAAACGAGACCAAAGTTATTGTATTGTGGGAAGTTGCTGGCGAAAATGTGTATATTTGTCAAAATGGTGTAGCAGGAAAAATTCACACTAAACTGCTGTCAAACTTTGACGGACTTTTCTTTTTTAAGCGCGAATTGCTGCAGAATTGTGGAGAACTGATGTTAAGGCTGGATAAGAATGAGAAATTTGCAGAACCAAAAATGGATGGGTTTGCTCATCCATAAGGGTGGTGAACTGTGAATGCAGGCAAAGATGTTTATTGGGTTAGATTTAAGACACGAGGCAAAGTGACCCAAATTCACAGGGGGTGGAGGGGAGGGGAGAAATCAGGTAAGCACATTTTGGTGATTTATTTTGGGTTCATGGCTTTGTTTTATTATCATCCTTATTAAGAATGGTACAATGAGTTCAAGTAAATAGAAAAAAAATAAAAAGAATACATAAAAAAACATTTTAAAAGGCAGAGGAAAACAACAGCAAGAATATAGCGATGAAATATAATTATGTTTACGGAACTATATAATATGTATGTAAATGGATAAACTTATGGTTTCCCTCAAGTCTATGTTGACTCATGGGTCACTATGCTTTTGATACATACTTTCCAAATATCATTAGATTTGTCCATGCATCCTCTTCGACCGAAAGCGATCCATTTGTGGGTTGCAGGAGTTGTCATATCTATCTATCTATGACTTTACTGAATGATTCTGATAGACTGATTGCCTTTCCCAAGGTGATTTCCCATTTTTTTTAAAAAAATGCTTAAACAAGCAGACGGCATAAAAGTGAAGGTAGGGATCCCCAGGCCCAGTGTTTTCATCAGGAAAATGAATGCAACCCTTTCCCCACGTCTGAATGCGCCCTTTGTTTCTTGCAGACCGGCTGGAGAAATGCGCAGGAATCAGCCTCTTGATCCAAAACACCTCCTGGCTGCTGCTGCTGCTGCTCTCGTTGCCTCTCCTGCAAGCTGTGGATTTTGTGTCCCTGTAAAGAAGGAGAAGCAAGCAGAGAGGGAGGGAGGGAGGGAGGGAGGGAGGATGGGGAGAGCCGGCTCAGAGCGGACTTAAACCCAACAGAGCATCGTGGCCCTTTCCTTTTTTCATTGTTGTTCTTGTTCCAGAAAGAGGCAGCCGATAAGGAGGACGGTTTGACGCCAAACCCCGATTGTATCTCTTAATATTATCTCTCTATATCTCTATATAGCCGCATAGCTGATGAAAGTGACTGATTTGCGCTAAAAGCCAGTATCATGCCGCTACATTCAAGTAATGGGTCACCGGGTGGGGGCAGGAAAAGGATCCGGAAATCAAGCATGGCAGAATTTATGTGCCACTGCCCTTTCTTTTTGATTTGTCCCACCCCATGCCAACTTTGACTATTTCGGTTCCTCTCTTTTTTTGCCCACCTCCCCCAAATGTGCCCCACTTTTTGAGGGCACTGCTGGTCTTCTGCAGCTTTGTCTTAGAGACTCGAGGGAAGAAGGCAATGCCAGCAAGCCTCAGCATGCTTTTTAAATTTTAAACCAAAGAGGTGCGCAGCAAAACGTAGAGGGGGCAGGCAGGCGAGGTTCAGCCCCACATGGGCATGGAGCAGGGGTAGCCAACAGGATCTTAGACTCCAACTCCCATCAGTGCCCAGCCTGCTTGGCTGTTGACCAGGCATCATGGGAGTTGTGAGGTTGGCAGCATGCATTGAGAGCCTGCATATTTCTTGCAAACCACTTATAGGTTTAAGTACAATCAGTGTATACATTTCGTTAAATGAAATAAATTAACTTTTGGAGGACAGCCACACTGCCTACACGCAAAATTCCCTTTCCCCTCTGGAGTCCACAGCGGTCTTTATTGCAGCGTGGCTGCCTTATCAGCTGGGAAACCTCCGCAAGAGAATAGGAAATCTCTTCTACCCAGGGTTAGGTTGCAAAAGGAATAGCAGAAGCTTGCAAATTCACTACCGGGGGTGGGTGCTGGAATCATAGCTTTAGTGGCATAGAAGTCATATGTTTGCATGCAAAAGGTTCCAGATTCAATCCCTGCCAACCTGTCTCTGAAAGCTGTTTGCCAGAGAGCAGCAGTGAGGGAGAGAGTTGTATGCTGTGACTTTCATTTGTTTGTTTTCATGCACGGCTTGTGGGCTTCCTAGTGTGGGCAAGTGCAGAAAGCTGGGTGCTGAGCTCAGGTGCAACTGACCCAGTAGTGCTCTTCTTACATTTGGGAATGCCTGGAGTGCAGCAGCAGGTGGGTGAGCTTCAAATTTGCCCATCATTTGCTCTGCATAACAGGATCCTCGAATTGGCTGGGTTCCGTGAAGGAGAATTAAAATCACTCCTAGCAACTGTTATGCTAACCCTGGATTGTTTGTTTTTTAAGGAAGATTTTAAAATTATTATTGTTGCACGGCACCCCAGTCTCCAAGTGATATGAGGTTCCAGCGGTTCCAGCTGCTTACCCAGGGTTCGTGGAAATGAGGCATGACAGAGACTGTGTTGTCTTTAATATATATGGTTTATTTACACATATATACAACCTGAGCCTATGAAGGAGGCGGACTCAGCAACAGCACCCCAAAAGGGTCATGTTTCTCCCATAGTCACAGCCTTGGATTCAAACAGGCATCAAATATTGCTTTCTAACATTGCTCTCCCTCTCTTTCTTCAGCTTGCTGCTTTCCTTCCAGGACACATCTCTCCTCACCTCTCAACCCTAAACTCTGGCTTTATCTGTTGAGGGAGGGGGACCCACCCATTCGCAATCTAGCACAAGCCCTTAGGTCTTTTGTTCTCTTAATGGCCCATCACCCAGAAGGCTAGCCTGACTTGATTAGCCTTTGAGCACTTGCTGAAACCAGAGATTAGATGCTTCTAGCATTCCGTTTTAACACCCCAAGCCTTGGTTAAACACTTACTGGATCCAGGGATTAGAGTGATTTGGCACCCACAAACTCATAACACTACCTCCCCACCCACCCCAAAAAATCAGACACCTGTCCACACATTTTCAACAAACGGCAAAATATCTCTCCCCTGCAGAAAATTCACAGACAAGTAAGCCAAGGCATTAGAACACACATCGCTAAAAACCGATGATAATAATACACAATGACACTTTTAACCGAACCCAATACTGAGTACAGTAACAGCTTATTCCTTTCAAAGCTTCACAAGGCAGCTTTCAAACATACAGTTAGCTGAACACTTCCTACAAATCATTCAACAGCCCCAAACATGCAAAAAAACACAAATCAACAGCATTCAGAAAATAAATAAAGCTTGCCAAAACTTCCAGGATAGTCCCCGGCAGCAAATCATTAAACAGTCCCAAAAAGCACACACACACCCGCTGCCGCTGCCATGTTTTGTCTGTTTGTCTTGGGATTTCACAGAGTTCTCAGTTCCAAGTAGATCAACAGTTTCTTTGGGGCTCAAATCACACATTCAGGGCTTCTTTTTCAAATTTCTCTTTCCCCTCCCCTCTGGTTGTGGATCGGAGGCTCCAAACTCCAATCCCCAAACAGTCTCTGCAGCGGCATGCAGGGCTTCAAGAAACAATAATAATAATTTATTATTTGTACCGCGCCCATCTGGCTGGGTTTCCCAGGAACAGATCTGTTTCTGCACTGGCACACTGATGGTCCCCTTCATCTTTTTTCCTCTTGCTAACCCTGGGCCACTCCACTTCATCCCCTGGCCCCAAACTGCAAATCAAAGTCTTTACCTGGGGATACCTTCATAAGGATCAGACCCCCTACGTTGGTGGCCAGAAATTGCCCTTTGTTTCCTCCCAACAGCCAGGAATCCCCCTCTCTGCTTACTCCCAACATCTCCTGAATGCTTCATGGGCCAAAACAAAGGCAGGTAATCCTCCCAGTGGCTCTTTCCTCCAACACCTATGGGATCCTGGGTGAGTGTGGGTGCTGGGCTGCACCCAGTACAGTCATCCCTCTTGTTACATACGGTTCAGGTTACGTCTTTTCAGGTTGCATCCCGCAGCAAGCTGGAAGTATTGGAAAGGGTCACTTCCAGGTTTCGCCGCTCGCGCATGTGCAGATGCGCAAAATGACATCATGCACATGCACAGAAGCGGCAAATCGTGACCCACGCGTGCGCAGACGCGGGTAGCATTCCTCTCAGGTTGCGAACAGGGGTCCGGAACAGATCCCGTTGGCAACCAGAGGTACTACTGTATAGGGATGTATATGGACCATGCAAGTCCATATCGGGGCACCCAAGGGGCAAAATCATTGTGGGCGGTTATCTCATCCATTTCCTCAGACACCAGCTGCTCTTCTTGCATGCTCTCTCACACCTCCAATTTCTCCTGCTGCATCTCTTCTCTTTTTGGCACCTCTGCAAGCCACTGATGCACACTTTTGCCTCTAGCTTTTCCGGTGTCGTTTCCCCCACGAGAAAAATACCGCTGCTCTATTTGCGCACGAATATTCACACCTCTCTTTTTCTGGCCCCTCTGCAAGCACCAATTCCCCTTGCTCATGCACGCACACCTTGTGTCTCTCCCCCTGTACCGCTGGCGCACATGGAGTGAAGAGATCTCTAGGCAGCAGCTCTTCACTTCCATCCTGCAGTGTGCCCTTTGCTGAGGCACCTTCCACCTGCACTCTCCTTTTTCCACAGCAGGCTCCGAGGGAGTGGAGAAACCAGTCAGCAGCAGCAGCTGCTCAGTTCCAGCCAGCTGGAGGCATTGTCTTTCCCCTTGCCTTCAGCTACTAACTTTGCAGTCCAAGCCCCTCAGCTGCCCATCCACACAGTGGATCTGTTTGGCCACCCTTCCATCTAAGTGTCTTGTAGCTGAGCTCCTGGGTCACTTCCAAACCCCTGTAGCATCTCATGAGGCAGGGCTCTCACCTCGCATCTAGTCATGCTTTCATCTCCACGGGGAATTTGGGGCCACTCTGCCAGCAGCTGACCCATTTTATCCAACCGCCTGCTTTGTTGCTGCTTCACTCTCTTAAGCCATTCAAGGAGGGTTGCTGTTGTTCCCCCCGATTCAGGCACACATCTCTCATAGGTCCTCCTCCAGGAAACCCGAATCCCAACTTCTGACACCAGTGTTGCACACCAATCCAATATCTGAGCAATTCAAGATTCCGGGGTTACCGGAGCTTACCCAGGGTTTGTGTTTCCTTTAGGAAATGAGGCCTGGCAGAGACTGTGTTGCCTTTAATATATATGGTTTATTTATCTATGATATATTCTATATTTATTAAACTACGATGGAGGGGTTCACAGCATCAGCACCCCAAAAGGGTCTTGTTTCTTCCATACCTACAGCCTTGGATTCAAACAGACATCAAACATGGCTTTCTAATGTTGCTTGCGCTCGCACTCTCTCTCTCTCTCTCTCTCTCTCTCTCTCTCTCTCTCTCTCTTCAGCTTGCTGCTTTGCTTCTAGGGCACATTCCTTCTCACCTCTCTACTCTAACCTCTGGCTTTATCCATTGAAAAAGGCTCCCCACCCATATTTCATCTAGGACAAGCCCTTTGGTCCTTTGTTTTCTTAACGGCCCATCACCCAGCAGCCTAACGTATCTCGATTAGCTTTTAACACTTGCTGAATCCAGGGATTAGAAGCGTCTAGTACTCAGTTTAATACTCCAAACCTTGATTACATTCTAACACTTACTGGATCCAGGGAATAGAGAGGTCTGGCACCCATAACTCATAACATTATCAAGTATCAGGGCAAAGCTTTCCGGTTAACCCGGCCCAAGGTGACCAGTTTTTAGTCTGTCAGCAAAACAGATCTTGGTCTTTTCTTTGAAGAAAAGCCTAGTGTGTAAAAGAAACCACTTTGTACAATTGGCCCACCTCGTCTAGTATTATGGGTACTGACTGGCAGCAGCTCTCAGGGGTTTCAGGCAACAGTTCAAGGAGGTAACAAGGATTGAACCTGGGACCTTTCCATGCACAGCAAGATGTTCTTCCACTAAGCCATAGCCCTCCATCTTTCAGCTGGGAAGCATAGCTGAGCAGCTTGCTTGCATGGGATAGCTCAGTCGGTAGAGAATGAGGCTCTTAATCTGAGGGTTGTGGGTTCGAACCTCATGCTGGGCAAATGATTCCTGCATTGCAGAGGCTTGGACCTTGTGGTCCCTTCCAACTCTTCTGTGATTCTGTGGTCTTCCCCCAGCCCTCAGGTGGAGGAAGGAAAGGGAGCACTGTCTTACAAGGGGGCAGTGGCCAGGATAAATGACCCGTGGGCAACCAGGCTAGAAAGCACCATTAAGTGTGGTTGTCTACCCCAATTCCCCAGTTTGCAGCTGCAGATGTCTAACATAGGGGTATGAAGGCAGTAACGGGGTATGTGTGTGTGTGTGTGTGTGTGTGTGTGTGTGTGTGTAAGGAACTGCTAAATCAGCTGCTCCCTGCTCCCCTCTGCTCTGGAAGTTGCCACTTTCTTGCCATGTAGTGCTGTGACCAAATCCATGCATCTCCAAACCTAAATTTTCACCACCAGCAACAACCCCTAGCCAATCCGCACCCTGGTGGTCTCTTGGAACCTTGAACAGCCTTTGTAGGCGGAGCCAACCAGGGCCCCGCCCTCCCAGTCCAGATAGGAAAGGGCAGGACTGAGAGATGAGCCCATGATCTGGCTGGGTATCAATCAGCCTTACTGTAGATATTCCTCTCATTGCTCAATTCTTTGGGTGCGGGGAAGATGGCTGCAGTCCCGCAGGGCTTTACCAATGCTACTCCTGCTTGGAGTAGACCCATTGAAGTTTAATGGGCATGCCCAAGTTAGTTTCATTCATTTCACTGGGTTTACTCTTAATAGAAGTGGAAGCAACCCTTAATCTGCGAGTGTCATCATTGACCACAGAGTCTTACGAATGAGTAAGCAAGCAAAGTGTTCAGCTGTAAAGAGTGTGAAATGTTTTCCTTGGCCGCCAGTTGCCCACCTGCGGCTAGAAAGCTCTAGAGTTGGCTCAGTCCTAAGTGGAGAGGCTGTCTTGGATTCTCAGTGCTACTGGAATTAAGGGCCAAAAGTAGGTGATGGGGGAACTGTGTGGACTTATTCAGTCAGAGCTAGCTGGGAGTGGGGGGAAATACCTTGGATTGCAGCAGGCTGGGGAGAAATTATCTTGGAGTAATAGAGCATAAGGAGAGGACCTCTTGATCCTCAGCTCCATGAAAATCACCATGGGAATTAAATCTGCAGGGTTTTCCTCTCTATTGCTTAGGTCTAAATTGCCTCATAGTTGCATTCAGAATCCTCCCAACCTGCATTGATAAATAAGCTTAAAACAGTTCCGTTTCCCATTTCTCAAAGATTTGGACAGATTGATGCAGAGTCCACCTCCAAACGTTAAGTGGCATGAGTGTACAGGCTGTGTTACCCAGAAACAGGGCTTGTTTGACTAATGGTATCGTTACCTGACTCTCAAAAGGTCCAGTCTTTACATTCTCTTGCTGCATCGCAGCTGAGCAAAGCAGGCCCTCCTCATTTCTGTCGTTCCAGCAAAATCTGCTTAATATAAAGTGCTTTTCATTATGCCTTCAAAGCAATTCTAGTCTGGATTCCTGGAGCACGTTTGGAGCGAGCCACTTTTCCTGGTCACTTCTTGGCAGAAGGTTGCTTCCAGGAGATATTAGAGGGAAAGCAAACGTACCCAGCCAACTCTGCCAAGTGCAAATGATAGAAAATAGATTATTTTACCAGTACTGGTAGAAAACTGTGGACTAGTAGCTTGAGTAGATTTTGCAAGGTGCTATATCCTGTGGGTTCTCCCACAGCAGTACCACACCTTGCTTAGCCATATCAGCAACTATTTCTTTCTAAGCTGCTTTCTGAGTAGCATGAAGGAATGCAAAAGTTTTCTTTGAACTGCAAATGACCAAAGTCGATTTGCTTTACTAGCCTACTAGAAAACTGTGCTCTAGAACCTTTGGCTGACTTTGCAAAACACTGTGCACTTGCAATTTTCTCAATTTTCTCCCACCACCACCTCATTCACCAACTCATAGTGGCACTATTTTAAAAAAACAACAACACACGTATTTATCCAGTATTTATGTGCCCAGAACTGTGGGTGCAAAATATAAGCTGTTCATGTGCTGTATTTTTTGTTGTGCCATTTGAAATGGGCAAGTGGATATCTGCATGTCACATGCACGTTTTGTGGGATTTCAAGTAAAATGTGTGCTTTTTAAAAAGGGGGGAGGGCGGACCCCCTTTTTTTTAACCAGGCTTTGTAAACACAGAGAGTGAGTGGCATTACAACTAAAACAGAGCAATGCGCTTACAGCTGTTGCAATTCTTTGCTGAATAAGAAAGTGGGAAAGAGCGGTAGGGAACTTGCATCTAGATACTGTAGATCCATTGTGATCCATTGCCTGAAACATAACAGGAAGCTGAGATTTATTGGTGAGATGTTTGGTTAGGTGGATCTCTGCAAATACAGATACCATGGGTGGCTATGAGCTGGCCCCTTTCCTTGCTTCTGTCCTGCCCACACCAACCTGGTGCCCTATCCTGCCTCGTTCAGCACTTACCAGACCCAGCCAGTGCCCAACCTCTCATGAGCCCCTGCCATTGTGCTAGGCTAAGGCCTGCTCCTTGACCCTTCCAAGCTGACGCCTTTAGCTTGTCTCCCCCAATTTTACTGCTCAGGTAGCTTCTCTGGAACCATCTTTTGCCCAGCCAGACTTGATTTTTAACTGCAATTCATCAGCTGAGGATTGGAAATCTGGCAGGGGGAAGGGGGGAGGCAGAGCCCAACATTGCTCATTGTCCTAGTCTTGTTTTGTGAACGTTTGTAGCGTGTTTTCCACAGCTTATTGTCAAAGAAAATTATGTCAAAGGAAAAAAAATCTGTCTGCACACAATAAAACCTTAGATTGTTGAATTCCTCATCTGATGCGAGTCTTTTCTTGCTCTGGGGCCAACAGACCTTGGCATTGCCTGGTTGTCTTCACCAGATACAAGTTACTTGTCTGCATGGGATATAATATCTCCTAACTATCTGCCAGCCTCTGTTGCAAGTAGGATTGACCTAAGGGACCCCACAATAGCAATAATAATAATAATAATAATAATAATAATAATAATAATAATAATAATCCCGCCCATCTGGCTGGGTTTCCCCAGCGACTCTGGGCAGCTTCCAACAAAACACTAAAATACAATAACCTATTAAGCTTCCCTAAACAGGGCTGCCTTTAGATGTCTTCTAAAAGTTTGGTAGTTATTTTTCTCTTTGACATCTGGTGGCAGGGCGTTCCACAGGGCGGGGTGGCACTACCAAGAAGGCCCTCTGCCTGGTTCCCTGTAACTTGGCGTCTCGCAGCGAGGGAACCCCCAGAAGGCCCTCGGTGCTGGACCTCAGTTCCGGGCAGAACGATGGTGGTGGAGACACTCCTTCAGGTATACTGGACCGAGGCCGTTTAGGGCTTTAAAGGTCAGCACCAACACTTTGAATTGTGCTTGGACACGTACTGGGAGCCAGATGTAGGTCTTTCAAGACCGGTGTTATATGGTCTCGGCGGCCGCTCCCGGTCACTAGTGGGTGTGGTGGCTGTCTGCAAACATATGGTGCCTCCAAATTGGTGAGGTCCTGGGGTCCAGAAAAATGTGCAGGGAGGGGTGGGGACTGGGCAAATCAATTGCCAAGGTTTCAGCCACCCTTGCTCTAATGAAGGTGTGGAGAACTTGTGGCGCTCCAGAGGTTGCTAAACTACAACTCCCTTCAGCCTCAACCATTGGCCATGCTGCCTCAGGCCGATGGGAGTTGTAGTTCAGCAACATCTGGAGGGCCAAAGTTTCCCCATGCCAACCTGACTGGTAGCCCTGATGACAAGAAAAACCAATAGGCACTGTCCCCTCAGTATTTAATCAACAGCCATTTGCATTTTCTGCACTGGTGTTTCCAACGATGGTGTGGACCTGCGACGTTTTGTGAGCTTCATTAACTACAAATCCCACAATTCTGGATCCCCTTCAAACCGGTGCCAATGTTTCACAGTTGCTTTGCAGCATTTTGCAATACGAAACCTGCATTTTTTTAGTGCCTTGCCCAACAGTCATTGATGCATCGAACAGGTGTCTGTAGGTAACACCCAAAAATCCAACATGGTCCAATTTCATCCCAACCAGTGCCAAAGTTTTGCAATAATTTTGCAGCAAAAAAATCACATTCTGCAGCGCCCATTTAGGCCACACTCTTGCATACCTGAAGCTGGCCTTACTGATAATGGATTAGAATGTAGTTTCACCAGCTGATGTCTGCAATTCAATCTACTGGTAAGCAGGCCAGGATTAGGGGGGGCAGAGATGGATTTAGGGGAGCACAACCCGTTCAGTTGCACTGGGCGCCAAGACTCGGAGTGCCATAGGGGATGCCACAACTATGATTTAGAATGGAGTACCAGAAGTGGGGGTGGGGTTTGCCTTTCACCTCCAGTGCCCCCTCCAGATGAGAAGGTGCCTTTCCAATTCCTAGATTTCATCAGAGAGGAAGATGAGATCCACCTTTAGTACTTAAGTCCTCCCGACAGATAGAAAACATTACTGCAAAGGGCTGCCTTGCATTGCCATCTAGCGGTCTGAGAAGGCAATCATCTGGGCCAAACCAAATTACCATTTTACCAGCCTGAATCTGTCTACATTTTGCAGCAATTTCAAAAAGCAAAAATCCTTCTGGAAACCCTTCACCATTTCTAGCATGAATTTCTCCTTAAACAGCTTGGTTTTTTGCATGCAGTTTTGACGAACGCACACATTCTTGCAAGCAACTTACCCTAAAACAATGCATTTTATGTATGGCTTTTTTCACTAACGTAGGCATTTTCATAAACATGGTTTGGCTGGAAAACTGCACTGCAATAGATCAGAGAAGAGCCAATCTCAATGGCTGTGCTTCAGTTTTACTAAGGCTGTTTCAGAAAGTGTGAATTTGACAGATTTGTCTTTAAATGCAATCAGTCAAATTTCTTCCCCATCCCAGGCTACGGGCACACAAAATGCCCCTACATCCCATAGACCTTGAACAGCACTTTAATGTAGACACTGCTCTTGCTAGGAGAGGAGTTTTCTAACACCCCATACATAGCACCATTTATTTTTTTAAAGGAAGGTTCCAATATTTACACCCCCAGCAACTGAAAATGCAAAGTAAGTTGTTAATGTGTTAAATTTTTGTTATGCTGCTTCAAATGAACAAGTAGATTGCTGCGTGTTGTTATTTGCACATCCCTTCGATGGTCTGTCTGCACACAATAAATCCTTAGGTTGTTGAATTCCGCATCTGGTATGGAGTCCGATTATTAGATCAGTGTTTGGCTTTCAGATGCCTTCAATGAGGTCGAGCTGCTATTGTCTTTCGAGGGTGAGCAGAAGGCAGCTTGGCAAACCTTTCTACCAGCCCCAATTTATCTCTGCATATCATGCATAGTTAACAGGAAGCTATAGCTTCTCCCGCCATTTCATGTCCTGCCGGAAGATATAAACACCTGCACCCACTTAATTCGTTTTTGCATGCTAGGCCACTGTGAAAAATGAATGCCAACCCTATAAAAACTGCAATAATAAATCTGGCACTTTTAGCGGGGTGTTGTTTTTTTAAGGGACTGCATTTCAAGATCTCCTTTTAAACAAGCAGCAGATGCGAGAGGCTGCTTTCCAGTCCGGGCCTGAACTCCAGAACCTCTCTGTCGACAAAGTTCACTCCAACAATCTGCTGCGGAGTAGTTCGATCTTCCCAAGCTGATACACCGATCCAAAGTTGAACACAGCGGCCTTTACTTCCGAGGAAGCGCACATATAGGATGGAGCGGTAAGGACGCTTTCCTCCGCTCACGATCCGCCCCCGGCCCTTCCTGCGCCATGGCTTATTTCCACAGAACCGCCAACTTCGCCAAAGGCCAAGGAAGCTTTATATACGCGTGGCGAGCTCGCCCACGTGGCCAGGCGGTATCCCGGCTTAGTTTAATGCGGGTTTATTTACTTCCCCAGGAAAGTGTTCGCGCCATCAGGTTGCGAGTCGTTGCCACTACGCGTGTGCATAAATGGCCAGCAGCGCACCCGATCCATTAAAAAAAAACCAATGGGACTGCAGCTTTATTCAGAAGGAGGCGGGGTCGCTTGCTATGCCGTTGTAAAAGAAAACAAAAAACCGCGAAAAGCTTAAGAGATTACTCGTTTCGAAAGCAAACAGCAAAACACTTTTTTGTGCTTTCAAGGGGGTGCTGCTCTTAAACAGGGTGACCTACATTTTCAATATATATGTTCTGTGTGTTTTTTTAGTTTATTTACGCCGTGAGCCGCTAGGGGTCCTGCACTGGGAGAAAGGCGTGCTATTAAAGCAATAAGGAGTTGCGCGTTTTCTGAGCGCGTGCAAAGTGCATTTCTAGCTCGCGTGCAGCTACTGCAGCCAGCTCCGGAAAAGCCCTAAGTTTGGGCCCCCCTGCTCCGTTCCTTCCCTCTCTCCGGCTCCCGGTTCCTGCCTTCTCCCTTCTCCGCGCGCGCCGCCCAGCGGCGCTCTCCGGGACGCGGGTGTCGCTTCTGGCCCCGCGGTGCGTCAGCTGCGCCCGGATTGTGACATCAGGTGCTGGCGGCTGGGAAAGCGGCTCCATGGAGCCGGCCGGGTTCGGCTCGTCCCCCCAGGAGAGAGCCAGGTGAGTGCAGGGCGCGCCCCGATCCCCACCCCTAACCACGGGCGGGGGGGGGCGGGGGAGGTGCTTCCCTTCGCCCGGGTTAGAGACGCCCGCCGCCCGCGGCAACTCCGGAGTTGGGCCCCTCCTCGCGATTGAAGGCGTGGCGAAGCATTGGGGCCCGGTGTGTATATCCGTGGCTTGGAGAAACTCTTGCGCCGTTACGGTAGCCTTCCCCGACGCGCGTTCGCCTTTTCCCAAGTTACTAGCTCCCATCTCACCCAGGAATACAGAGCTATCCCAGGTTACGCTCTGGCGGATTAAATGAAAGTACGTGGGGAGGGGAGGTAGCTAAGGGCAGGCAACCGGCATAGATATTAAAAGCCGCTATCACCATCATTATTATTAATAATAGTATCAAGTTTAGGGTCTAAGTAAGATAGCGTGTGGTGGGGTCCAGACCCATATGTGAAAGGCCCTTCTCCAGATTAAGGACTCTTGATTGTGTATGTCGACAGACTGCACCCACCGAGGTGGTCTGGAAAAGGCTCTCTGCACATGCTCAGAAGCATCACAGAACACTACTTTTCATTTCTCTCTTGCTAGTCACTTCCAGGCATTTTTTTTTAATTGAGCCTTCATTTTGATTTGCTTTTGCATAATTTCTGTGGAGAGGTGAAACTTAATTGTCTATTTATCCAGCTGCCTTTCAGATTCGTTGCATAGAATTGGAGAGCTGGAAGAGGGACCATGAGCACCATTTAGTCCAGCCCCTCTTCAATGCAGGAATCTTTTGCCCAGCGTGGGACTCGAACCCACAACCTTGAGATTAAAGAGCTGCAGGGAGTCACTTAACAGAATGTCAGGCCAAAACTTGGGGGAGACAGGGCTTCAAATCCCCACTGGGCTGTGATGCCCACCATCAACTCCTAGCCTTGCTTACCTTTCATGTTTGTGAGGGTGACAGGGAGATAACAGAGAGACTAACCATCCTGGACAAAAAGTGGAATATAAATGTAATAATAAAACAAGTGCATCAGGAGAAGGAACGAGTTTGTCCCCTTCCATCCAGTGTGTATACTCTTCCCCCAACTCCTTGCATGCTGCAAGTTCTAGAAGTTGTCTTCTAGACAACCTAGGAGTTTAAATTGAACTCAGTTTTGTCTGTTTTGAAGAAAGGTATTGTTGGTGGTGGGACATGGGTGGCGCTGTGGGTTAAACCATAGAGCCTAGGGCTTGCCGATCAGAAGGTCGGCGGTTTGAATCCCCGCGACGGGGTGAGCTCCCGTTGCTCGGTCCCTGCTCCTGCCAACCTAGCAGTTTGAAAGCATGTCAAAGTGCAAGTACAGTGGTGCCTCGCAAGACGAGATTAATTCGTTCTGTGAGGCTCTTCGTATAGCGGTTTTTTCGTCTTGCGAAACAAGCCCATTGACAGCTTAGCGGATTAGCGCTATTAGCAGTTTAGCGGCTTTTAGCGATCAGCTGTTAAGCGGCTTATCAGCGGATCAGCTGATAAGCGGCTTAGCGGCTTAGGAAAAGGGGGGGAAGGGGAAAAAACCCGCAGGAACTCGCAAGACATTTTCGTCTTGTGAAGCAAGCCCATAGGGAAATTCGTTTTGCGAAGCACCTCCAAAACGGAAACTGTTTCATCTAGCGGGTTTTCCGTCTTGCGAGGCGTTCGTCTTGCGGGGCACCACTGTAGATAAATAGGTACCGCTCTGGCGGGAAGGTAAACGGCATTTCCGTGCGCTGCTCTGGTTCGCCAGAAGCGGCTTAGTCATGCTGGCCACATGACCCGGAAGCTGTACGCCGGTTCCCTCGGCCAATAAAGCGAGATGAGCTCCGCAACCTCAGAGTTGGTCATGACTGGACCTAATGGTCAGGGGTCCCTTTACCTTTATTGTTGGTGGTGGCTCACCCGATTGCTCCCTGTACTCCGGAGAGCTGCGCATAGTCAGCCAGATTAACCTCCATCGCTAGACTCCAGCTCTGGGATGTCAGGAAACATCTATTGTGGATCCTCACTGGGCAAGGCAGCATTCTCTATTAGCTGCTTGCTGGAGCTCTTGGGGCAAAAATTGGTTTCCCCTAAGGAAATTCAGCAGCAGCCTCAAGCCTCCTGCCAGGGCTCTCTGTGCTGAGGTGCATGTGACCGAGAAGCCGGAGCTGTTAACACCAGGAATGATGAAGCTGGCGTTGAGGAATCTCTCCCTGTTATTGCAGGCTGAGTCAGTGCCTGGAATAAGCCCGGGGCAGCCGGCCCAAGCCGTGGCTCCGCCTCCCAGAGTGTGACTCTCTTGTGTTGTGTTGCTATGTGGATTTGTTTGCATCTTAGGGCGTCCTCCAACTGGGGCGCGCCAAATAATGCTGCTGCGCTACATCAGCTGGGGCTGATGGGAATTGTAGTACAGCAGAATCTGGAGGTGTCCCTGGCTGGCCCAGCCTGCCCTAAGTCCTTCTCTAAAGACTTTCCCGGGGGGAACCTCTCATCCCTCTGAAAAAAACGGTTCCAAGTGAGTTAAAAGCATCCCCTTTTTTCCTTCCTTTAACCTGTGACACCCTGCAGCTCCTTTACCCAATGGGACGCGTGTTGGTTGATTGCCCTAGATTTCTGCTGCCAGAGTTCAGGACATTGTAACGCCCGTTTCCATCTCCCCATCTGTCATTGCGACAATGCCTGTCACGCTGCTAGGCAGGTTGTGCTAATGTTCCCATTTCACAGATGACAAACTGAGGCTGAGAGATACTATCTGCGCCTAAGGGGGTCACGCCGGTTCATTAAGGCTCTTGTGTGTGTGCTGCTCACTTCCTCATATGAACGTGGAGTTATTACAATAATAATTTCAATGATTGTTTTACAAGTGCTTTTAACAAAAACAAAAAAGCAAGAGGCTGTGTGTGTACCAAAATAAAGCTTAAAATGAACAGCACTAGCCGCTCCAAAAACTGATATTGAGGGCAGTTTGCAGCACTCAGTGAATAACAGTTTGTTTGTTTTTTAAAAAGGGGGGGCGAGCTTCTTGTCCTTATAAATTAGCTTGACCAGACTGGGAAGATTCCTGTTTCTCAGCCATTCCTCTCCAATCATATCCTTCTGTGCACCTTAGTTCTCTTTCTTTTAACATCTTATTCACTTCCTATCCCCAGTGCCCTCTTCCTTCCTCTCACCAGGAATCTAGTCCTGTCGGCCCATCCGCCCCCCACCTTTCTATCAGAGACGAGCCCCCCTCCCTGCCTGGCTGGGCCCCTCCTATGCTTCCCCTTTAAGTCTCCCCACGCTGGAATGTGAGAGTGCTCCAGCCATCCTGTGAGGTCAGATAAGACACTATATTTATCTGGCTGGTAACCTGAGCTGTGAATTTCTGCTGTGGACTACAACACTACTGAAAGGCATTCGAGTTCATTCTGTGCCGGAGAAGTTGAGCTGCTTGTTGAGATCTCCTCCCCACCCCCCCACCTCTCTTTAACTTCCAAAAAACACAACTAGAAATCCCCCACAAATCTGACTTTCAGAAACAGGTTAGTATCTACTGGCTCTGTAACCTACCTTTTTTTCTCTCCACCCGATCCTGCCGCAGAAAAAGCACCTTGCGGAGACAGAACTGAGCCCCATGCCACTACTCCTCAGGCCCGTTGTTCCATGCGCACAGGTGGGTACAAACCGGGGCGGAAGGCTGGAGGGCTGTTTAAAGAGGGACCCTTAAATAGCTCAACCAAGACCAAAACAACTCCTAGGCTGAGATGTTTTGCGGGGATGGCAGCTTTATGCATTTACTCAAATTACTCTCCCAGTGTTCTTAATGCAGTTGTTAAGTAATCCAATGTGTGGGTTTTATTATTATTATTAAATAAAACTTTAATAAACCTCTTTATTTCAGACCAGTTATAGGTGTTTGTAGGAATCGGCAAACTTTAGGGAAGTTTTTAATGTTTGATGTTTTATCGTGTTTTTAATATTCTGTTGGGAGCTGCCCAGAGTGGAAACCCATCCAGATGGGTGGGGTATAAATATATTATTATTATTATTATTATTATTATTATTATTATTATCATGTGCAAAATGCTTTATCACAGGCAGAGCAGAACAGTAGTAGGCAGCCAGCTGTGTCAAGAGCAGCGATCGCCAACGTGGTGCCCTCCAGATGTTGTGGAACTATATTGCTCACCAAGTCTGGTGAGCTGGAGACCCAGGTTTGGGAAACACTGGTCCACAGCAAGCTGTTTGGGCTAGCAGTTGTTGTTGCTTGACGGGAGATCAAGGCATAGTAGGGTCTCAGCAGACTGCATGGCCTGGTCAGCCTCTGTTCTGAACCACTGATTGCAGAGTCCATTTCCCCCTTCCTGCCTGTTTCTGCTGCCTTTATAATGTCCATGCTTTTGACCTGGGCTGAAGTTGTAACTTAAACAAAACAAAACACTCCACTTGTTCAGGAGGGTGTATGCTGTGCAGTGGCGTAGCGTGGGGGGTGCAGGGGGGGCTGGCCACACCGGGTGCAAAATCTGGGGGTTAGGGTTAGGGGGCGCAAATCCACGGGTTAGGGGGTGCAAATTACTTGCCTTGCCCCGGGTGCTGACAACCCACGCTTCGCCACTGATGCTGTACAGGAATTAAAGTGCAGGAACTGGTGTCATGGAATTCATCGAATTGTAGAGTTGGAAGGGACCCCGGGGCCATCTAGTCCAACCCCTTGCAATGCAAGAATCACAGATTAAGAATTCCTGATTGGTGGCCATCCAGCCTCCACGGAAGGCGAGTCCACCACTTCCTGAGGCTGTCGGTTCCCCTGTCATTGCAAAGTTAAGTTTGTGAGGCTCACTCCTTTAAGTCAGCACACCCAGGAAGCAGTGGGGTGTTGGGGTGTTTGATGGAAATCCAGTCTGCTTGGGGCTGTTGCTGAAATTTGCTGCAATGCAGAGAAGGGTCACAGCGTGCCCTGGTGTACACTTGGCAAAAAGAAAATGCCCGCCGCCGGCAGAAAGCTCAGAAGCTGGTGGTGCTCTCTGACCTTAGATGGCCAAGGCCCCCACAACCTTAAAGAGCCCAGCTGCAAATTTCCTTGGTGTCCTTCTGGTCAGTGGGAGCCAGTAGTTGTGCAGAGAAAGTGAGGGGCTCTTGTGCTTTGGAGGTGGTGGTTGGCTTTAAATTTTTGCATAGAGGCCATTGTTCTGTAGGGAGAGTGCCCACTTGGTGTTGCCAGATCCAGTCCCTGGCATCTCCAATTTTAAAAAAGGATCAAGTAGCAGTTGAATGAAAAGACAAAAGATGGTGCTGCCAGTCAGAGTAGACTGTATTGGACCAGATGGATAGGATAGGGGAGAGGCCATAATTCAGCACATAGAATGTCCCGGGATCAGTCTCTCATTTAAAAGGGATCACGTGATGGGAGAGATTGCTCTCTCTGCTTGAGACCCCAGAGAAGCTCTGCCAGTCAGAGTAGGCTATCATTCTTCTATTTTGGGTCCCAAATAGGGCTGGGCGATATCTGGTATATATATTGGATATATACTGATATATGTCTGAAATAAGGATGTATGTAGAGGCATTGGTTGCCTGCATGGTTTTTCCAACATTGTGATTTTTGCATAGCACACAAACACACGCCATGATTTGTAATGTATTGCCAGGTCAACAGTCATGAAACCGATATCATGATATGGGCTTCAAACCAGTTTTGGACAATATATCGCCCAGCCCTAGTCCTCACACACTGTTGGGACTACAAGTCCCATTATCCCCAGCCAGCTTAGTTAGTGGTGAGGGATGATGGGAGTTGTAGTCCAACAATATCTGGGGATCCGGGGTTGAAGGTCACTGGATGATGGTTGCTGGTGCCTATCAGGATCACTATGGCAGAAGGCAATAAGGCCAAGAGAAGGTGAAGCCAGAGCCAATATTACCATTTACTCTGACTCCAGTAAGCTCTTGCCACTTGTGTTTGAAGCTGTGTACGCATAACTTTGGCCACAATCCGCCTCATCCTGTAGTTTCTTGAGAAAGGCTGCTGATTGATGTGTTGTCCCTCAAACCAGCTTCCATCCAATCTGAAAACATACCGTATTTTTCGCTCTATAAGACGCACCCGACCCTAAGACTCACCTAGATTTTAGAGGAGGAAAACAAGAAAGCAACGCAGAGCCTCTTCAGCAAAGAGGCAGGAGCGCTCCGGCTGCACTCAAGAGGCTTTGTGTGGCTATCGCTGAAGCCAGGAGAACAAGAGGGATCGGTGCGCACGGATCCCTCTTGCTCTTCTGGCTTCAGCGATAGCTGCGCAGCCTGCATTCGCTCCATAAGACACACACACATTTCCCCTTATTTTTTAGGAGGGGAAAAGTGTGTCTTATAGAGCGGAAAATACGGTAAGCTGCGGTTGAGAAAATGCATGCGCAGGTGAAACAGCCATTGCACATGAGCAACAGGCAGCTTCACTGAATCGGAGTTCAGGTGGGGTGTGGGGTGTTTCACAGGAAACGAATCGGGTCATGTGCTTCGAGTGAAGACACCCCCGCCCCCAGTGTGTACAGTGATCTACAAATGCAAAGTGAAACACAGCCTAGTTTTGTGCCCATCCTCCTCCTCGCTAGGAGAACATTAAGGCTCAGGTGGAGGAAGGTGACAGCCAGATTGGCTGTGAGGAAGCAGCTAAGGGCAAATAGGGCAAGTGCCCCATTTGCCCTAATGGACTAGCCAAGAATGCTGGTAGATGGCAGCAGTTGGGCAAATGCGGTATAAGGCATTTTCCTATGCCAGCTATCCATCTCATGTTGGGCAAACCATCTCTTTGTCCTTCTCCCTTCAGTTGATCCCAGCTCCAGTCTTAGCCACTTGGCCTTAGGCCCCTCTCCTAGTTCACAGAAACCAGTTTTTAATGCCAGCCCTAGGGTGTATGCCATGACAATAAAGGTCTGTAGCATGCTCTCCTTGGAGTGTACTCTAGGCATGTGCAGAGTGCTGTGTGCTGGCCCAAGTTGTCTTGAGCTTGGCGGCAAGGTTTTCCATTGCTGGGGTTTCATCACCGTCCTTTGCAAAGAGCTAGGCCAGATATTTGAGTCAGTTCTATAGCAGTTCAACTGTCATGGCTTCTCCCAGAGGATCCTGGGAACTGCAGTTTGCTGAGGGCACTGAGAATTCTATTCGCAATCCTTTGCTCCACAAACTCGCACACAGGCTGGAGGTTTTGCTTTGTTTTTTGGACTACAACTCCCACGAGCCCAGCCAGCACAGACATTTGTCGGTTGGGAGTCATAACATCTTCTGGAATATATATTCCTGCATCATCCTCCGAAGCAAGGTTCTCAGTGCAGCTAAGAGTCAATATCACGATGGCAGTGAACAATATTAAACAAATAAATCAACATCATTCCCGCTGCAGCAGCACAAATGGTAAACAGCAGCAAAAGCAGGGTTTGTTTGAGAGTCTTCCCAGTCCTTCACCTCCCCTCACCTTATCCATTTTCTATCCTGCAGGCTTCTAAAGTCTCTAATGACTTTTATCTGCGAGAGAGTCCAGTTGAATTTCAAACCCAGATGTGGGGAACATTTGACTCTCCAGATTGTGCTGCACTACAATTCCCATCATCTCTGGGAAGACTGATGGTAATTGTAGTCCAGCAACAACAGCTGGAGGACCAAAGGCCCCCTACACCTGTTCTAACCCCACTTACCTGAGAGTAAGCCTCGTTGAATTCAATAGGACTGAGTAGATGTGAAATTAAAGCCAGAATCAGATTCGTCTGGGCGCTACAGTTTGCAGAGCAATTGAACAACCCAGTCCCTCTTCCCAAGGAACTCCGGCAACTATAGCTCTACAAGGGAAATAGAAGAATCCTGACAACTCTAAGCACCCTTAAACAGTTTCCAGTGCCCTTTGGGGGAAGCCACGGCTGTTTAAAGTGGTATGATCCTGCTATAGTGCTGGTGAGGCCTCAATTGCCAGCCTTGTGGGCTTTTGTACATGGAATTGGGGAAGGAGTCATCTTTTGGACCTCAAGCAACAAAATGTCTTGGGTTGGCCCTGATTGTCTCTAGCGTACCTCAGGGAGCCCTGTGTCCCTGTTACCTGAGTGTAAGCCAATGTAGACAGGTGAAATGGCATAGGGCGAGTTAACTCTTACCCTGTTCAGCCTTCTCCCCCCCCCCCCATGGGGTAAATAGCAGCTTCAAGGTTAGGGGTGTAAATGTTTAGATTAGGGAAACTGCACTAGGGGGAAAGGAATAAACTTCCTCCAGCCCCTATTGCTGCCCCATCCAAATCGGGGCCTGCCTCCGCAGCTGTTTTTCACTAAAAATAGCCACTCAGGGAGATCCGATAGTGGATCTCCTGCTTCTTGTGGAGTTCGGCCCTAAATATCTGGTTCAAAACAGCAACAGGTCAAAACGTTGCGAGGGTTGTTGTTGTTGTTGCAAAACAGCCACGCCAGTACAACAACAGCTCTCCTGACTTGAGAGCCTCCGAGAAAATCCTCCAGGCTGTTATGGAAAAGAGAAAGGGGGAAGAAAACAGCCTATTCTCTGATCACAGAGGACGGAAAACATCTTGAAGGTTTTCTTTCTCTCTTCATCCTTCTCCCTCACCCTCAGTGGCCTTTTCGACTATTGACCCCTTAGCTGGGACACTTAATTATAGGGGACAGCCACCAAGGCGTGATCTGTGGCGCTTGAGTCACAGCTGAGGCAA
This sequence comes from Podarcis gaigeae, assembly GCF_964106915.1. Classification (NCBI taxonomy): domain Eukaryota; kingdom Metazoa; phylum Chordata; class Lepidosauria; order Squamata; family Lacertidae; genus Podarcis; species Podarcis gaigeae. The sequence continues at coordinate 21,357,223 of NC_139692.1, read as the reverse complement.
AAACTCCCATCCAGAGGAATCAGGAAGAGTTGAAAGAGCCCGAAAGTGGCTAGCTTTGCATTTTCAGCAACTGGATAGATTATTTCTTCTTTTTCTTTATTTTTATTTTTTGTAGCATAATGACCACTTACTAACAACCCAAAGGTGCAGCAGCAGGGTATTCATTACACCCTACTCTATACAAAGCAAGCCAAAAATAATAAGAGGAAGGAGTAGTAACACTCCATTATAATTCAAGACATCCATATTACCCATCAGATGTACTGTACCTGGTGAATGCTGGACATCTTAAGTCCGAAGCATAAGAAATAAAATCCCACCAGGTGACTTAGAAGCATTCTGGGTTCTTCATCCCTCTGGAGACTTGCAATTTATGTGTTATTTTCCTCCACAATAGCCAGAGTCCACAAGTTCTTATAACACAAAGACAAATGCAGATTTTTCAAGGTTTTCCATTGCTGGGCTACTGAAATCCTAGCTGCGGCTAGCATCCATGCCAGAAGTTCTTGAGAGCAACCAAGCTTTCATGTTATCAGTCTACATATTCAGTAGTAACAGTTGTAGGGGGAAACAATGAGTTAAAAACAAATGCACACCCATAACACGTTTCTGGTCCTTTTACTTGGGAGCCGTAGGAAAGGTGGGATTCTGTTCAATAATAAGCAATAGTTTAGAATTGCTTTAAACCTGTAGTTGAGAACTGGTAGCCCATTGGTCTCAATCAGCATGGCCAAATAGTCAAGGATGATGGGAATTGTAGTTGAGCGACATTTAAGTACAATAATAAATAGCTGCTGTTCATGATGGTTTCCAAGGTGGTTATGCCTCCCTCTCAAATAAAGCAAAGGAAGTTACTAGTCCTCAAGGGTTAACCTGCCCACAAGTACCTGTTTAAGTCAAGAGTCTGTGTTGATGCATTCAAAAGATCACCCTCTTCCTGTTCACAGCAGTGTTTCCAACAAAATAGATCCCTCCCCCCCCACACACTTTTTTTTCTAGAAAGCCTGGTAGCTGAAGATGATAGTTACTTAGCAGAGGCTAATGGTGTAATGCAGCGATGCTGTAACACTATTATTACTTATTTCATAGCAGGGCCAGTGATGCAATCTTCCATGTCGCTGTTTGCCACTCCTCTGCATGGAAAAAAAAGCCTTTCTCAGAGATACACCCATCAAACAGGTTGTTAAGCAGAGGGACAGGGGGCTATATTAGCATGCATGGCTGAGGGGTTCAAGTACCACTTCCCTTAAAGAAGAAACACAAAAGCTCCCCTGGTCCTATTATTATTACCAATCAAAATGTCAGAATATAGCAAGCAAACTTCTGAGTCCACCAGAACTCTTCATCAGGCTGTTAAACAAGGTTGGGACGAGGGGTCCAGTGGCAGAGAAAACATGCTGACCATATTGAAGTGCTGATGTCTGAACCTGCCAAAAGCCTCTTCTTCCTGCATAGTCTTAGAAGGTGGGCAGTTGTTTGGGGTTGTCATAAGAACATCTGCACAGCAAAATGCACCATTACACAACTGGGAGAGGCGACCAAGTGGGCCTATTCAAGTCTGGGTTAAGCTTAAAACCAACGGCTTAGTCTTGAAACCCTGAGTGAGTTGTTCAGAGGCATTGCTGAGAACCTTGTACAACAAAGAACGCTTTTATTCATTGCATTCTCCAAAGAGCTTGGGGTGGTGTGCATGGTTCTGCCACTCCTTACTTAAACCCAACAACAGCCCTGTGAGGTAGGTTAGGCTGGGAGGCAGCCACGGGAGACCGGGAGATGATGTGGAGGCATGATGGCCTATGTCTCCCTGGCAGTATCCCAACATTAAGGTCACCCCTTAAGCTTAATGGCTGTGTAGGGATTTGAACCCTGGTCCCCCAGGTTCCAAGGTACATGGGTGGCGCTGTGGGTTAAACCACAGAGCCTAGGACTTGCCGATCAGGAGGTCGGCGGTTCGAATCCCCGTGAACGGGGTGAGCTCCCGTTGCTCGGTCCCTGCTCCTGCCAACCTAGCAGTTCAAAAGCATGTCAAAGTGCAAGTACACACTCTCAACTTCCAGCGGGGAGGTAAATGGCATTTCCGTGCGCTGCTCTGGTCCGCCAGAAACGGCTTAGTCATGCTGGCCACATGACCCAGAAGCTATACACTGGCTCCCTCGGCCAATAAAGCGAGATGAGCACCACAACCCCAGAGTTGGCCACGACTGGACCTAATGGTCAGGGGTCCCTTTACCTTTACCCCCAGGTTCCAGTCCGACATTTTAACCACTACACCACAGAGGCTTTCATAAGAACACGAACGTAAGGGTAGCCGTCAAATCCAGCACCCTGTTTTCCCCAGTGCTGAGGAAAAGCCTTTTTAAGTTTCTAGTTCTCATTGTAGTGATTGATTCAATAAGGAATGTAAGAAGCTTCCATGGGCCAAGTCTATCTAGCTCAGTATTGTCTACAGCAACTGGCAGTAGCTGCCCAGAGTTTAAAGCAGGGCTGTTGTTTTCCTAGCCATGCCTGGAGATTCCAGAAATTGAACCTTGTGTTGTACCTCTGAGCTACAGCACTTCCCCAACAGTTACATGGTGCTGATAACACCAAGGTCGTGGGTTCGGTTCCCGTATGGGACAGCTGCATTGCAGGGGGTTGGACTAAATGATTGCCAGGATCCCTTCCGAACTCTACAATTCTTTGATTCTAAGACGAGCCCTTCTGGGTCAGGCCAAAGGGAGCCAGTCTGGTCCAGCTCCCTGTTCTTACAGTGGGCAGGCAGATGCCCCCTAAGCACTCCTTTGGTTTCCAGCAACTGGTCTTCAGAATCACATTGCCTCCAATGGTGGAAGGCAGTGGACTTTATACCTGTTGAGTCGCTCTTGGCTTCCCCTCCCTCCTAATGGGCTGCGGGAGTTGCAAGCCGGCCACTCCCCTTTGAGCGCCTCCCGAATCCTCGCCTCTGCAGTGTGGGAATGATGATTGCATACCTGGCCTGGGTGAACCGCAACACCTCCCAAGCCCTTTGAAGCCATTAGGTGAGGAGGCGCTCCAAAAATGTGGCAGGCATCCTTGATCCTGGTGACGCCTGGGAGAGAGAGAGAGGAAGGGAGAGAGAGAGAAGAAGCCACGCCAAGTCCAGGAAATGGCCCAGGTTCCCTCTTCCACCCTCAGGGACTTTCTCAGTATTGCCACGTTCTCCTACTGTTTGCAGTTCCCACGGGATGCAGGTGTGTGTGTGTGTGTGTCTGTGTGTGTCTCACCTGCTGTCTCCTTCCCTCCTTCCTGCAGCCGGAGCAGCCACAATGGTATGATGCTAAGTTGCTTCTAACATCACAGGGAACGAAGCTCTCATAGACGTGGCAGTCACAGACGGTAAGCATCCCACGGAAAGGGTTTGGGGCTGGGTGCTGGGCTTTTTAGGATGGCCTTTCTCTGCTCTTGTGGTGAAGGTTTCGGGCACCTTTATTTTATTTTTTTTAATAATTTTTTATTAAATTTTCTTTTACAAATTAATCAACACAATCCTTTTCTCAGATTTCCAGTTTTTTGTACTTCCACCAGCTCCTCCACCAGTCATCCATATTTTCTATTCATTACGCATTTTCCATGTCTTATATTGCCAATTAATACTAACTTATCGTCTCTATTTTTTTTTACAATACATCTTTAGCAATCACAAAGCCTCTTTAAAACCAACTAACGTTGTCTGTACATCACATATGTTTTTCAGATAATCCGTAAACTTTCCCCAGTCCTCGATGAATTTGTGATCCTTTTGATATCTAATTTTCCCAGTCATTTTGTCCAGTTCTGCGTAATCCATAAGTTTCATTCTCCACTCTTCAAGTGTCGGTAGTTCCTCTTGTTTCCATTTTTGGGCCATTAGTATTCTTGCCGAGTTTCGTGCACCTTTAAAGCGCATTCGAAGTGCATTGCTTCTGTCAAATAATTCCAGGCACTGTGGTTTGTTAAGGGCAGCTGGGAATCGGAACTCTGTGAAGGGAACTACAAGGGCCCAGAATTCTTCGAGGGGGGCGTGTGCTTTAAATACAGTGGTACCTCGGGTTAAGTACTTAATTCGTTCTGGAGGTCTGTTCCTAACCTGAAACTGTTCTTAACCTGAAGCACCACTTTAGCTAATGAGGCCTCCTGCTGCTGCCGCGCCACTGGAGCACGATTTTTGTTCTCATCCTGAACCAAAGTTCTTAACCTGAGGTACTATTTCTGGGTTGGCGGAGTCTGTAACCTGAAGTGTATGTAACCCGAGGTACCACTGTATACTGGATATACAGCCATTGACTGCTGCGAGGGTGTCATAGGGAGCACATAGACCAGGCATAGGCAAACTCGGGCCTCCAGCTGTTTTGGGACTAATTCCCATCATCTCTGACCACTGGTCCTGTTAGCTAGGGATGATGGGAGTTGTAGTCCCAAAACATCTGGAGGGCCGAGTTTGCCTATGCCTGACATAGACTGAGGCTGCGTATATATTAAAGCACATTCTTTCCCCTCAGAGAATCCTGGGAACTGCAGTTTATTAAGGGTGCTGGGAATCAAAGCTCTGTGAGGTGAAAACTACAGTTCCCAGGATTCTTTGGAAGCTGCTTTAAAAGTATGGCATGTACTGAGGAATTTGAGGTGCTTCCGGACCGTCACTTTTTTTGGGAGGTGGGATTTAATTACATACTGGAAAACTGAAGTTTCACAGCTATATAGTAAGCCCACAACTTACGCAAGTTTAATTTGCACACTTTCAGCTCTATGCATGGGGCAAAGTATTATAAAAAAATTAAAGGAGCAGGGTTCTGAGGAAAAAGACTTCGGCAACCCCATCTGCCATTGCATGTAATGTATTTTGACTATACACGATTTTGGCTTTAGGTGTGATCCCTGGAATGTTACCCCCACATAAGCTGCAGGCTTCCTGTATTATTATTATTATTAATTAATTAATTTTAAAAATCCAAAAAGAAAACAAAAACAAATACAATGCAAACTAAGTTAAAGGGACCCCGACCATTAGGTCCAGTCGCAGACGACTCTGGGGTTGCGGTGCTCATCTAGTTGTATAGACCAAGGGAGCCGGCGTACAGCTTCCGGGTCATGTGGCCAGCATGACTAAGCCGCTTCTGGCGAACCAGAGCAGTGCACGGAAACGCTGTTTACCTTCCTACCGGAGCGGTACCTATTTATCTACTTGCATTTTGTGCTTTCGAATTGCTAAATCACACTAAATCAAGATAATGTATCCTAGGCATAGTTGTGCAGTTTTAGCTGCCTGCACAGCTGCTTTCCCAAAAGATTGGGCCTTTTTGAGATTTAGAAAGTAGTGGTGAGATGCACTAGAAAGTGTGAGGGGCCTGTTGCTTTGATGCAGCATCATCTGATCTCCCTACAAAACGAGTGCTGGTTAAATAACTGAAGTCACCTAATCTCTCTGCTGGGTCCAATAAGTGGGTCACATAGGGGCTATCGTGGAACATAGCAAATCTGAAGTCATGCATTCAGACCATCTATCACTGCATCAACACCACCTCCTCCACCCCAAGAACCCTGGGAACTGTAGGGTCTCGGAACTGTAGCTTTGTGGTTGCTAAATTAAAGTTACAGAATTATAGAGTTGGAAGGGACCCTGAGTGTCATCCCGTCCAACCCCTTTCCAATGCAGGAATCTCAACCAAAGCATCCATGACCAAAGACCATCCAACCTCTGCTTAAAAACCTTCAAGGAAGGAGAGTCCACAACCTCCCAAGGGAGTCTGTTCCACGATACCATCAGAAAGTTCTTCTTGATGTTCAGCTGGAATCTCCTTTTTTGTAACTTGAATAATTGGTTCAGGTCCTACCCATCTGAACAGGAGGAAACAAGCTTGTTCCATCTTCCATGTGACACCCCTTTAGATATTTGAAGAGAGCTATCATATCTCCTCTCAGTCTCCTCTTTTCCAAGGCTAAACATACTCAACTCCCTCAACCGTTCCTCATAAGGCTTTGTTTCCCGACCTTTCTTCAGGGTTCTTGTGGAGACCATGCTTTTGTAGAGTCATAGAACGGTAGAGTTGGAAGCGATGCCAAGGGACACCCAGTCCAGCTCCCTGCAATGCAGGAACCACAACTTTAAATACAGCCTACCTTGGTTTTTGAACTTAATCCATTCCAGGAGTCCGTTCAACTCCCGGAACAGTTCGAAAACCAAGGTGCAGCTTCCGCATCCTGCAGCCAATCGGAAGCTGCGCCAGATGTTTGGCTTCCGAAAATGTTTCAAAAACCAGAACAACCACTTCCGGTTTTTTATCATTCGGGAGTCGAAACATTCAAGTTCAAAGGCATTCGGCTTCCGAGGTTCCACTGTATGCTTTAAATGTTTGATGGGGGTGCATCCCAACTCAGTCCTGTCTGCACCAGCCTTTACCTATGTTTGCCCTCTGCATAGGCAAGGCTGCTCCATGCTGACCACCGGTGACCTTCTGTCGTTTGAAACTGGGGTCATAGCTAGGATATGCCAGAGTGTCAATCCAGGACTTTTTGCAAGCAGAACTTGCATGTATCTCTGAGCTCCAGCTCTTCCTTGGGACACCTGTGCCTTTTTATTTTTGAGCACCTGCCTTTCTTTTCCATTTATTTATTTATTTGTTTATTTGTTTGTTTGTTTGTTTATTCAACCCTGTAAGAAAGAGCCACAGGGGTGCTTTTCTGGCCACGTGCGGTCATGTGCGCGCAGGCACAACCACGCGAAAGAGCTCTGGGCTTTCTCGTTGCACAAAACTAAGCATATGATTTCACTGGAATCACTTAAGATAGTGACGCGCCGGCGTTGAGCTCTGAGGTGTCGGCTGGGCTGCGCGTGCCAAATTCCATCCCACTTAATTATATCCTGCCTTGGCGATTCTCCTGGCAAAACCTGTTCTCATTCTACTGCTAACAATCGGTTAGAGCGTGTTCCACCCCAGAAGCAGCTGCCTTTCAGAGCTAGGAAAGAAGACATGACCCCCAGCGACACAAACGGTAATTTATATCCTTGCAGGCCCTTTTTTTCCCCTTGCCAGGGCCAACCTGTTGACTGCAGGCGGGCAGTGGCAGGCGAGGGTGTGGATGTCTGTGTGTGGTTAAGACAAATTTATCTCTTTGAGACTTGAGCGGGTGATGTTCCAGAGCGAGAGGTCCAAAATGCTGCAGAGGTAAAAGGTCTCAAAGAGACCTTGGATTTTGGCAGGATAGATGTGCTGAGCATTCTTTTGACCCACAAAGCATTTTGGTCCTGTTGGAAGAGCTCCCTCCCTCCTTCCTTTGATGATGGCTGAGGGCAACTGCCTGCATCACTGCAGCACCCACGGGTGGGTTGCATGATGCCGTTTCAGACTTGAGTTGTTCAGTCAAAACTCTGTGCACTGGCAGGGCCGTGCAGTCCTCAGGTGGAGTTGCAGGACTCGAGGTAGCACAAGACTTTTTCAGGTTGAGCCTCTGTGGCCAAATGGAGCCTGCTTGGAGTGAACAGTGATTGGTAGCCTGGAGATGACTCTGCAGGATGAAGTGATGGTTGTGTTCTGTGGCATCTGTAGTGTTCTAGCCACGGCGTTGCAGTTTGTTGCTGTGGTAGTTTTCCAGTGGCCCACAGAGTTTCTGGAACAATCCAGCACTAACTCCCTTGGCCAAGGTCTTGTGTAGATACGCTGCAGTGCTAAAACTCGTTACGAAGCTTCAGCGTGGCAAGTGAACATGGGAATCCAACTCTGATGCACTTGGAGAGGAGATAATTTAGGCCCCATCTGTGTTGCAGGTTCAAAGCAGTATCATGCCGCTTTACACAGGCAAAGAATCCTGGGAACTGCAGTTTGCCTCGGGTGCTGAGAGTTGTTGGGAGACCGCCTTCTCTCATTGCAGAACTATAGTTCCCAGAGTTCCCTGGGGTTGTTCCCTGAGTAAGAGGGATTGACCATTAAAATGCTCCAAGAATTGTAGCTCTGTGAGAATTGAGGACTCCTCTAACAACTCTCAGGGCCCTTAGCAAACTGCAGTCCCCAGGACTTTTAGGGGGAAGCCATGACTGTTTAAAGTGCCATGGTGCTGGTTTAAATGTATAGAGCACATTAGGCCTTAGGTGAGCCTGGGAGGCTGTGGTGCCTTTGCTCCTGATATCTCTCTGCATGGAGTTTCCCAGGTTGTCTTTCCAGTCTGTGGTGTTCCGCATACTTTCACTCAGGTGGCAAGCAACCCACTTAGATATTATTGAAATGCTGAGCGGTATATAAATGCTTTAAAATACACACATAAGGTCTAAGAAATTAGAGACAGCAAACAGATTCCCCGTTTTAAGGTGTTTTCAGAAGAGAGGGGCTGTAAAGGAGGAGGAGAATGGGACTTCTGTACCTTCTGTTTAAAGATAGTTGTGTAGAAGAGGGGATTCTGCACAAAAGTGAGGTGGAAAGAGCTGGAAAAGGTTTGTTAAGGGTGCTGAGAGTTGTTAAAATGCCCCTATCTCCCCCCCCCCCCCGCCCACAGAGCTACTGTTCCCGGAGTGGTTTAGCAATCAATCCCCCTTCCCATGGAATTCTGGGAGCTGTAGCTCTGTGAGGAGAATAGGGGCATCTTAACAACTCTCACCATAAAGTTCCCAGGATTCTTTGGGGGAAGCCATGGCTGTTTAAAGGTAGACAAATGCTAAGCAAACCAGTCTCTTAAGCTTAAGCCAAGAAAGAGCATAGCTGTCAACCGCCCCTTATTTGGCGGGAAACTTCCTTATCCCAGCGCCATGTCCCACTGCTGTCCCTTATTTATGATGTCCCTTAAATTTCCCGGGGGTTTCAAAGGAAGCAGCTCCTCTCCCTCCCTCCCTCCCTGCCGGCCAGGGAGGAGGGAGGCTCCAACTGTGTTGCTTGGCTACGTTGCTCACCCAATAAGGAGTCTAAGAACAACTGGGGGGTGGAGCTTGCATGCCTTGTGCCGATCAAATCAGCAGTGTTGCCTGGGGACTCACCTTTGCTCAGCGCTTCCCAGCGGAGAGGTGACGGTGGTTTTCCTTGGTGCATCCCCTTTGCCGGGTTGCTGCGCTGTGGGAACCACCGCTTGAGGCTTCGTTTGGCTGCTGGCTGGGCTTTCTGCCTTTGACTCGGAGGGGCTCAGAAGTTGAACATACATGTGCCCGGAAAATCCCTTATTTTGGCTGCTGATCCCTTATTTTTGAGGCTGCTGGTCCCTTATTTTCAAATCTGTAAGTTGACAGCTATGAAAAAGAGTATTCTCTTTAAGATTGAATATCAATATATGTATCAAGACTTTGAGATTAGACCACTGAAGAAGCCCAGAAAACTATCTTGGGAGTGTGCTACCTGCAATCCCCAGTAAAAGGGCCCCATCAGGGGTGAACAGCGGCCTTTTGATTACTTGGACTGCCAGGGCGAAACAGGTGCAAAACGCCGGCACCCTGTCGTCTACAACTTCATTAACATCCATCTCCAACTCCACTAGCATCTCTCAGTATTGTGAATAACACCGAACTTACCTTTTGTTGGTATCTTCATGAACTTATCTAAAAGACTGAGTTGAGCATTTGAAAAATCTATTGAAACTAGACATTATAAGTTCATCTTAGGTTGGGTAGTTCTCAAGTCTCTGTGGCTTTGTTTAATGTTTTGTGTTTTTCTCAGAAGGTTGATAAAGAATGTTTAATTTATTATTCTGTGTATATTAATCGCCAGCGTGTTTAAGGAGTCGCACTATGGCTGTTTAAAGGGGCATGAGGCGGCAGGTGAGGCCTAGGTGAAGAGAGAGCCAACAAATCCTAGTTTTGTCCCCATCTTCCTCTCTGCCGAGTTCTGCAAGGGGAAACCCTGAGATTCAGGAGGGAGAGGAGGAAGGTGGCAGGCAGTACCAACGCCTGCATGGGTTGTAAGTAAAGAAGCAGGCGGATTGGGGGTCAGCCAAGGCCAGTTGGTGGGGCACTGCCCCATTTCCTCTAAGGGGCCGGCCTCCACTGCCCAGCAGTTCTCTCTGGAAGGGAGTTTGCAAGCCCCAAAGCCATGCAGCTGGTTCCTCTCCCCAGAGCACATTTCCCTCGGCCGCCTGTTTGCCTCCTGCCTGGCTCCTAGCCATGGGCGGCCGGCCAAGCCCAGAGTTTACGCTGGGCATCTTGAAAGGCCTTTGAAAAAGAGGGCTGTTTCCCCAGCAACCAGCGACTCTCAGCCCTGCGAGAGCTGTCCAACTCGAAAGTAAAAAAGGAAGGAGAAGTTGGGAGGGAGACACCAACAGGCGGCTAGCCTTGGAGAAAGGCCAGGGCAAACCGTAAGGACACCCCCTCTGGCCTCCCCAAAGTTTCCTGCTTCCCCCTGGAGGGGGCGGTTGGCGTTTCTGGACTCAAGGTGTGTAGCAGAACAGCACCTGCCCCTCAAGTTGACTAGACTATTTCCCCCCCCCCCCAAAAAAAAACCTCTCAGCGCGTCTGTTTGGGACAACAACAACGTCTTTCTCCTCCTCATTGGAGAGCCAAGCCCCACTAAGGTACGTAAGACCTGGGAAGTCTTTCTCTTCTGTTCAGCTGCAAGTCTTGGGCCATGGCTCCCACCTGTGGCTCTTAGTGGTGGGATCTGATGAAGCCACCATTTAAAGCCCCGCTTGCGCACTTGACCCGTTGTGGATGGATGTTTTTATTTTTTGTACACTTGCCGCTTTTATCCCTTTAGCTGCCGAAGGAAAGGGCTCCTGTCTGCTTGGACTTCATTCCCTTCAGCTCAAGAGAGCTTCGGTTGTAACCCTAGAGGCAGCTGCGCCGTCAGGGCAAGACTTCGGGGCATAAGGACAGGACCCCGCTGAAAGGAATGAGCAGGAGAGCTCCCCCCAACCCAACCCAACACCCCCCAGAACTGAGCCAGGCTGGCTTTGCCACGCTTTGAAATGAGTGAAGTAATCAGCATTGGCTGGGTACACAGTGTACATTGAAAGCGCATTACCCCTCTCTCCTAAACAAAAAAAATGAATGCTGGCAACTTAAGTTTTCCCCGTCACAGAACTACAGTTCCCAGCACTCACTACGGTTCCCGGGGAGTTGAGGGACAGGAATGTGCTATAAGTATGTTTATGGTATGTACACAGCCTGTGTTGATTAATTCACTCATGTCAAAGTGTGGAAAGCCAGCTTTTGCTAATTATCATCTTAACAAAACCCCTTTGGGTTGTATTCAGCATTTGTCATGTGTACTCAGTGTAGGCCTATTGAAATTAATGGACATGACTAATTTAAGTCATTTAATTTTAGTAGTTCTACTCTGAGTATGATTAATGTTGAATGCAACTCATTAAGTCCAGGATCTAAAATTACCTAATTGCACTGCTGCTGCTGCTGCTGCTGCTGCTGCTGCTGCTGCTGCTGCTGCTGCTGCTGCTGCTGCTGTGTTTGTGACGTCTTTTGCAGGGCAGGGTTCAGAGGAGGCTTTTGGTTTCACTTTCTGAATGATGAGGGAAAGGCACTCTGCACATGCTCTGGGATAACTTTGCCTCTTGCAGTGCTTCAGTTAAAAGCCATGTCCCAAACCAAAGCTGAGTCAAATTATTGTTATTGTTATTATTGAAATCTGTTAGGTCATCTGCCTAAAACCAAGCAGTATTGTGGAAAGCTGTGGGGTTTTGTGCAACCTAATCATCTCCCTACTCTGCCACTTTATTCTGCTGTAGCTTATATCAATTTCTTTTTTTAAAAAAAAAAAGTTTGCAAACACAGCTATGTTCCCCTGTGCCAAAGCCTTATTCCTAATTTCTAAAGGTTGTGTTTTCTTCCCATTTTACACATGGGAAACTGAGGCTCAGCCACTAACTTGTTAATGGCTAATTTGTTTTATTGCAGGGCATGCGTACGCTTTGGGTATTATTTATTTATTTTATTTATTTAAATTTATTTACTGCCTTTTATCAAAAAATCTCAGGGTGCATAATCATGCATGTGAGAAATTTCAGGCATACACAATGCAGACCTGCAGCTCCTGGCAACTCCTCAGCTTGTACACATGAACACAGCATGAAATACCTGCATCTGCAATTGCTACCACAATAATTTAGACATAGTTTGCACGATAGTTCCCTCTGGGTAGGGCAGAGATTTTCAACCTTTTTGAGTCCACAGCTCCCTTAACCAGCTGCATTCTTTCTGCGGCACCCCTGTAGGACTCAGGAGCCCAGTTATGTCACCCCTTGCCTGCAGAGCTGGCAGCCTCTCATCCTTTTTTGAACACCCTTCCTTGTGGAGCATTCCCCACCCTCCTCTCCTCTCTCCTTGGGAGTCCTCCAGGCAGCCACAGCTGCCACCCCTGGTCTCTGAGCTGTGCCGCCCCCCCCCCCCCGCCCCAGAGAGAGGTGCCTCCTCACACTGCCCCACAGGGGCCTGGGACTTGCCTGTCCATTCCCAACAGCAAGGACTGGCTGGGCTCCTTCGCTCGCTCGCTCGCTTGCTTGCTTGCTTGCTTGCTTCAGCTTCCGGCAACCAGCACCCCCTGGCCAGCTCCAGAGACACCATTGACCTGGGGAGCTCGTAGCAGGGGCTGCTGCAACAAACAGCTGTGCAAGCCTTTGGGAGGCAGAGACATGAGGGCATCGGAGGAGGGTGGGAAGGAAAGAGGGACAGAGGCCAGTGTTGCCCGCGGCACCCCTGACCATCATTCAAGGCACCCCAGGGTGTTACTGGAAACCACTGGTGTAGGGAATTGGCTGCAGGTGTTCTTGAAGATACTGGTGGGTGAATTGATTTTCCCAAGGCCTCTCAGTGAGCAGTTGCCAGAGTTAGTAATTTGTGCAACAAACAATGCAGAAAAGGAAACTGTAGAAGCAATTTGCCACAAATCAACAGGCTGATCTAATGATTCATGTGGAAATAGGAGCATTTCATCTGGAAATTACAGGGCACCTTACCAGCCACAGGACCCCAGAGGTGTAGCCGGTCCAGTATTCTCCCTCCTGCACCAATCAAAGCCTTCATTTATTGAGATACCAGCCAGGCTTGCCTCGCCCCTGGGTTCCAACAGCCTATGCCCCTCAAATACCAATCCCCTGCCTGCTTTGCAGGTGAGGTAGGAGGAGAGGCGTGACTTTGACACGAACAGCAGGCCCAGTGGAAAAACAGCTCCTTGGCTAGATCAAGGGAGGCTTTTCCCTTCCCCATTTGCATCAAACTGGAGTTGATCTGTGCGCCTGAATTATTGATGGAGAAGCTGCTTGTGTTGAGCTGAATGGAGTAGAGGGGGCTGGGCTGCTTGCAAAGCTCCTCTAACCCCCACCCCGCAGCTGAAAGGCAAGGCCAGGCGGCAAGCACTTTCCTTGCAGAAAGTCCCAGATTCAATCATCCACTTTAAAAAATAATAATGGATCAAGTGTTGGGGAAGGCCTGCTGCCAGTCAGAGCATGCAATACTAGCTAGGCAGACTTAGTGACCTGGCGGTGTAGGAGACGGTGTCTCCCTCTCTGTTCCAGCAGCCCCACAACCCCACCTTCCAAACACCGCTTCGAGATTTTGAAAAGATTGAGCGATTTGTCTGTGCTTTTAAATCAAGGTACGGGCACAGATCAAGAACGTGGCACAGAGCTCCTGAACTCGCAGGTGGTGCCACTGCTTGCTCAAGAGCTTTTGCTAAACACGAAGCCAACTTTTCCCAACCCCGAAGCCTTTTTCAGTCTGCAAGTCCGCGGAGAGAACTCTATACCTTTAAAGCACACCTGAGGCACATTCTTTCCCTCAAAGGATTCTGGGAACTGTAGTCTAGCCCTCACAGAGTTACAGTTCACAGCAACCCTTCCCAAACTACCGGGCCCATAATTCTTTGAGCGAGGAAATGTGCTTTGAATGTGCTTTAAAGACATAGCTGTATATGCAGCCCTCGCCTGCTCTACCTTCTTCATGACACCCCCTCAGATATGTGGGGAGCTGCTATCGTATCTCCTCTTAATCTTCTCTTCAGATTAAATTTACCCAGCTCTTTATAGGACTTGGGCCACACATCCGAACCATACGTTTAAAACACTCTTGAATTAAAAAACGCTTGAAATTGAATAATTTATTTTATTTTATTTTTTAAACGGCAAACTTGGAGCATCTACCCAGAAGCAAATTTACTCACAGCTGGGCCCCATTTGCACTGCACATTTAAAACACTCTTGAACAGTCATGGCTTCCCCCAAATATTTCTGGGAGCTGTAGTTTGTTAAGGGTGCTGAGAGCTGTTAGGAAACTCCCCTAGTACCCCTCACAGACTTACAATTCCCAGAGTGGTTTAACAATCAATTCTCTTACTAGGGAACTGTGAGAATTGTAGCTCTGTGAGCAGAATAGGCGTCTCCTAACAACTCTCAGCACCCTTAACAAACCACATTTCCCAGAATTCTTTGGGAGAAGCCATGACTTTATTATAATAGTGCTTTAAATGTATGGTGAAGATGTGGCCTGGGTATACAGACACAGTACTGTCACACTTGCCTTTCTCCTTTTGACACGTCCCTGCCTGTCAATGTCCATTTTAAAATGTGATGCCCAGAACTGAGCACAAGATGTTCTTGAACTACAACTCCCACCATCCTCTTCCACTGGGCATGCTAGCCAGGAATAATGGGAGTTATAGTTCAGTGTCTTCTAGTCACCTTAGCCTGAGAGAGGCAGCCAGGAACAGCCTTTGTGATTCAGACGCATTGCCAGCAAGTGCAGTTGCGGGGAAAAATACATGCAGAGCAAAATAGCTCTGAATGACTCAGGCAAGTGAGTCTAGGCCACACGCCGACAGGATTAATAAAATCCCATGGATTCATTAGCCAGTTTGACCTGGGGGGCCGGGAAATAATTGCCCTAGACGTGACAATTGGTCAGGCCACGAGCAGGGCAGTCGTTGAGTCACTCCCCAAAGAAAATGGTAGTGGAGAGTCAGTCCCAACAATCATCCCGCTGGAATGGAGGCATTACATAAGACTTGCTAGTAACTATAACCTTTATTGTTTGGATTAAATAGAGCAAAGTGGAGTTTGAGATGCTTGAATAAGAGCAAGCACAGCATCCAGAATCCCTCACAGAGGGAGATGGCCGCAGCAGTTTGTGCACCAGATACTTCCAAGGTTAGACTACTGCAATGCGCTCTGTGTGGGGCTTCCCTTGTGCTCGACCCACCAGTTCCAACTGCCTGGACCAATGGTCGGGGACGAAGGGAGCTGTCCAAAGGCGCTGGCAGGTGCTAGGCTTTGAAAGGGCTGTGATCAGGTTGTGCTGGGTGTCAGGGAGAGTTCAGGTTTCAGCAGAAGCTGCTGGAACAAGGAAGCAAGAAGAGCAAGTGTAGCTTTTTCTGGGCAGCCTAAAAGCCAGCAGGCAACCGGATCTGCCTGCAAGGCTCAGCTGAGCACAGCGTGGGAAGATGGTCTCGCGAGGTAGAGAGCAGAAGTGGAAAACAGGGCTGTCGGAGGACTGTTATTAGCAAACCTGGAGATTTAATCTTAGGCAGCACTCTAGGAAAAGCAACAGCCCAGCATTGCGTTTCCTAGAAGTGACACCAGGGGTCGTGCTTCTGCATGAGCAAAGCAGTCTGGTTGGCCCTGGGAGGTAGTGGCGGCACAACGAAACCTGCAGTGCGTACCTCGCGATTGCACATGACGGGTCCAGAGCGGGCAGCTGCGGGTCACCCTGGGCGATGAGGCGCTTGGGAAGAGGCTAAGGCAGACGGGCATGAGGACTAGGGCTGCCAGGGAAACTTACCTGAAGGCGTCTGCAGGTGTGCTGCAAGTGTAGAGGTTCATGAAAGAACATGCCGTTCCCAGGGAGCTGTGTTTTGGAGGCAGTTCCCTTGGCAAATGGCCACGCTTTTATTATTTCCTGAGATAGGAACGGTTGTGCCTTGAATAGCTGGGTGGCAGGCAGAAATCCCACAGGTGAAGCCCCCCCCCCCCCCGCCATCTTCATGCCGTCATAGTATGTGGCCAGCCTGGCAAAAAAGTGGACTCATCTAGTATCTTATTATCTAATTTCTTTCTGCAGGGCCTGTAAGACAGAGTTGTTCTGCCTGGCCTTTGGCTTAGAATCAGTTTGACTCCCTCCCCCTCTTTCTTTATTTTTTCCTTTCTCCTCCTGTGACGAGGCTGCATTTTAATGTTTTAATGTTGTATTTTAATCTTGTTTTTAAGTTATATTTCAATCAACTTGTTTTTATTATTGGTTGTTAGCCGCCCTGAGCCCGGTCTTGGCTGGGGAGGGTGGGGTATAAATAATTTTATTATTATTATTATTATCATCATCTACACCGGTGGTTTTTTTAGACGTGGGTTCTTGGGTGTTGCTGGATTACAAAACCCATCATCTCCAGCCAGCTTTGCTAGTGGTGCAGGATGATGGGAGTTATAGTCCAACAACATTTGGGCACCCAGGGTTGAAGAACACTGGTCTACACCGGCTGGCAGGGGCTCTCCAGAATTTCAGATGGGGGACATTCCCAAACCCATCTGGAGATGTCATTAGGGACTGAATTGTGCAAGCTGTACTTTTTCCCTGTTGAGGTTTCTAAGGGATGGGAGAATTCCTCATAGAATTGCCCCACTAATTCAGCTGTGTTAAAGGCACAACAGTGCCAGTGTGGCGTAATGGTTAGAGTGTTGGACTACGACCTGGGAGTGCTGGGTTCGAATCCCCACTCAGCCATGAAGCCCACTGGGTGACCATCTCTTAGTCTAACCTACCTCACAGGGTTGTTGTGGGGAGTAAATGGGGAGGAGGAAAACCATATACACCACCTTGAGATCCTTGGAAGATAAAGGTTGTACACAGAGAGAGAGAGAGCACTCTGAAGATCTGGGCCAGACAACTCTGTATTATCTGAGATAGAGCACAGAACTACAGTTCCCAGCCCCCTTAACAAACTACAGCACCCAGGATTCTTTGAGAGAAAGTCATTTGATTTAAATGTTCATTGAATGTGCTTTAAATGTATAATGGTGTGCAGTGCTTGCTGCTGCTTTTTTTAAGAAAAAAGGGTGCCCCTACTATGTGCCCTTGGGTATCACCCAGTAAAAAAAAACCAGCTGATGGTGTTGATCTGCCAGAAATTCTAGTTTAAAAGAGAGCTCCTCCGTGATTTGATCGTATTGCTGTTCTGTTGCAAAGATAGTCTTGGTCAGAAGAGGGCGCCGGTGGCCTTTATGTATGGCTGCAGGGTTTGCAAATGTAAACACACCTTGACAAAGGAATCAAGGGTTGAGTTTCAGTTTATGCCACCTGCTGTTCCTGTTTTGGAGCTGGCTCCTTGGTGTTCTGACTCTGCAACACCTGCCTTCGGGGCTGGTTGATTCCCACCCACTGCCCCGTTTGATGTCATTTTAGTTTCCCACGGACACCTATGTGGTTGCATTTTTTGAATCTGTACACACACACACACACACACACACAGAGAGAGAGAGAGAGAGAGAGAGAGCGCATTACTAATTCCTTAAAAAAAATTACAGTGGTACCTCGGGTTACATACGCTTCAGGTTACATACGCTTCAGGTTACAGACTCCGCTAACCCAGAAATAGTACCTCGGGTTAAAAACTTTGCTTCAGGATGAGAACAGAAAGCGTGCTCTGGCTGCGCGGCAGCAGCGGGAGGCCCCATTAGCTAAAGTGGTGCTTCAGGTTCAGAGCAGTTTCAGGTTAAGAACGGACCTCCAAAACAAATTAAGTACTTAACCTGAGGTACCACTTTGTTTAATTTATTAACAATATTAGAATGAGTTGAAAGAAAAGGAAAGAAAAAGATAGAGGAAAACAACAATAACAACATGACAGTAGAATATACCAGTAATTAAGATTAAAGAACTATATACAGTGGCACCTCAGGTTACAGACGCTTCAGGTTACAGACTCCGCTAACCCAGAAATAGTACCTCGGGTTAAGAACTTTGCTTCAGGATGAGAACAGAAATCATGTGGTGGCAGCCGGAGGCCCCATTAGCTAAAGTGGTGCTTCAGGTTAAGAACAGTTTCAGGTTAAGAACAGACCTCTAGAACAAATTAAGTTCTTAACCCGAGGTACCACTGTAAAACATATGTAGATGGATGAACTTGTTTCCCTCAAATATACACTGATTCATGGGTCGCTATGGTTTCAGTAAATGTGTTGCAAATATCATTAAATTTATCCATACATAATCTTCGTCTGGAAACGATCCGTTCAAGGGTTGCAAGAGTTGCCATGTCATCTATCCATTGATCAAAAGCAGTCGTATTTTTGTCCTTCCAATGTATCAATATCAATCTTTTGTAGGTGTAAGGGCACGTTGGCCAATAATCAATCTCCATATATTAGGTATATAATTAAAGATAATGTTATCTTCTGACATTCCCCCGTAATATGTGAAAACAACAGCTCAAGTTCCTCAAAACACATTTCAAACCAGCATTAAAGCACAGTTTGTCCTGACAGCAGTGCAGTGGCCAACATCTTCTGCACCTTATTTTTCAAAAAAGCATTTCTCATGAAGGTCTTAGCCTGCCAGTGGAAGGATATTATTATTATTTATTGAATTTATATACCGCCCTATACCCGGAGGGCAAAGAGGGAGCCAGTCTAGCGTTTCTTGGGAGGGACTTCCATGATCTGGGGGCAGTCGCAGAAAAGGCTCTCTCATGTCACACCAACCATGTTTCTGGTGTTGATGTGACCGAGAGAAGGCGATCAGTGTAAATGAAAACATGAGACTTACGGTTTTGTTACATGTGATTTTATTTTGGAGTTGTCTGTTTATTTTGGAGTTGTTTGTTGTAGAGAAGGTATATTATGTGAATAAAATAATAAAGGATGGGGGGGGAGAAGACGTTCACCTGAGGATCTTCATACCTGGGCAGGTTCATATAGGGAGAGAGACGCTCTTTCAGGAAACCTGGGCCCAACCCTGATAATAGTAGTGGGCCATACTTAGCTTAACGGCTGCCATCGTGTCCCCCTTTTTTTCCAGCCAATGCCACCAGCACCGCCCCCAGTGCCCCATCCCGCAGGATGTCCCAGCTGTCTTCCACCTTGAAACGCTATGTCGACGCTCCCCGCTACTCGGACACCTCGTCGTACAGCAAGGCCTCCACCAGCTATGGGAACTATTCTTCCTACTCCTCCAACCTGTCCTCCTCCTACCCAGACAAGGAGAAGATCGGCCTCAAGCCCACCGCGCCCTCCAGCTACCTCCGGACATCGGGCACCACCACGTCCTCCTCCTCCTTGACCTACGACAAGCGGCTGCTCCAACGCCCGGACTCCAGCACCAGGCTCAGCCCCAGTTATGGACGGATCCCGGTGAGAACCCCGGGCAGCGGGGGGCTGAGCGGAGGGGCCCCCAGCTACTCCTATGGCAACAGCCCTTCCACCAGCTACGGCGCCACGCTGGGCCGCAAGAAATCCAGCAGCCACTCGGACTTGGCGCGAGACATCACCTCCATGCACCTGTCGGACTCATACCGCGCCGACCCGCCCCCTGCCCGTGCCTCGTACATTGCCCGCAGCCGCCAGGACCTGTGCCCGCTGCAGGGGTACTACCAGTCGGATTACGTCAAGGACTACCTGGAGTCCAGCAGGCGCAAAGGGGGGCGGTCCCCAGGCTCCGGCCTCCACGGCTCCACCCCAGAGGTCATCACGCCCACCCTGCGCCCCACCAGCTGCTCCTCGACTCAACCATGGGAGCGGACAGACAGTCGGACGGACATCTTGGCCAAGGAGGCCCAGGTAGGGCTCTGCTCTGGCTTCAGGGATGGAAGTGGGGCAGGAGGCCTTGCATTGTGGTGCCGGGGGAAAGGGAGTTGGCGTTTTTGCTGCGTGTGTCGCAGGGCACAGCCCCAGCCAGAACAAGGCCTGTGAAAGGGGTTAGTTAGGAAGATAGGAAGCGGCCTCGTTCTGAGCCAGGCCATTGGTCCTTTTTAGCTCAGTGCAGTCGTACCTTGGTTCTCGAACATAATCTGTTCCGGAAGTCCGTCCGACTCCCGAAAATGTTCAAAAACCAAGGCACAGTTTCCAATTGGCTGCAGGAGCTTCCTGCACTCAATCGAAAGCCACGTCGGACGTTCGGCTTCTGAAAAACATTTGCAAACCGGAACACGCACTTCTGGGTTTGCGGCGTTCAGGAGCCAAAACGTCACAAGGCGTTTGAGAACCAAGGTACGACTGTATTGTGTCTACATGGGGGGGACCGGGACGTATAGTCCACACTTCTGCTCACCCTGTGCCTAGAAAGCGCGGGTCTGAGCAGTTTTCCACGGTGCTTTCTAGGCACGGGTTTGAGCAATTTTGCCTTCCCCTGCCTTTCTCCTCTGGCAAACCTTCTCTTTAGTGCTAAATGAGAACTGTGCGGGTTAATTCTGTGCCCAGAACAGCTGCCTACCAGCTTCATCTGGTATGCTGGCTGAGACCCTGCCTGCCTGCCCACTGTCTCACCAGGGTGGCAAACGCTCCGGTTATTTATCCCGCTTGGACTACTGCAGTGTGCTCTGCGTGGGTCTACCTTTGAAAGTGACTCAGAAACTTAATCCAGAATGTGGCTGCCAGACTAGTGACTGGGAGTGTCCGCCAGGACCATATAACACCGGTCCTAAAGGATCTTCACTGGCTCCCAGTACATTTCCAAACACAATTCAAAGTGCTGGTGCCGAGCTTTAAAACCTTAAGCTGCTTCAGCCCAGATAACTGAGGGAGCATCTGCACCACCATCATTCAGCCTGGACAGTGAGATCAAGCTCCAAGGACCATCTGGAAGTTCACTACCTGGGAGAAATTACAGGGAACCAGGCAGTGGGCCTTCTCGGTAGTAGTGCCCGCCTTGTGGAACACTCTCCCATCAGATGTCAAAGAAATAAACAATTATATGGCCTTCCGTAGATATCTGAAGGCAGGAAGTTTTTAATGTCTGGTGTAGTGTGCGTTTTTTTGTATTCTGTTGGAAGCCTCACAGAGCAGTTGGGGCAACCCAGTCAGATGGGCCGTGTATAAGTAATAAATAATAATAATAATAATAATAATAATAATAATAATAATAATAATTACTATTACTATTACTATTACTATTACTATTATTAACAGCAATCCACTTAAAACCCAGCTGCTGTTTGTTCTGATTCTGCACTAGAGATTGGGTTCCCAGGGGAAAGCTTGCAGAGAAACGGATGTGTGGATTAGCCCTGGGTGGCTGGGGGGTCTCTGGGATTTCAGTCAGGGGACATTCTCAGCTCTGCCTGGAGTGCCACAGATTGAAGTTGGGCCCCTCTTCCTGCACAGCAGATGATCTATGACTGAGCTACAGCCTTTCTCCAATAGGGAAACCTCCAGTTTGAAAAATGCATGTACCACCAGGGCTTAAAGAACACAAATAGCCATTTAATTGATCCACTGGTAAGATATTTCATTAAAAACAAACTTAAAAACCTCCTTTTCAGTAGGCTAAAAAGATGCCCTGATTCATCAAGCTGTGGGCTTTAAAATAATTACTATTCTACAGCTCCTCTTCAAACTGCAGGTGGCTAGTGACATCTTAGAAGAAGCATTCCCTCTGGGATGAGAATGCTGCTCCCGAGGCAGGTGTGTGGGAACCACAACTCCCATCAGCCCCTGCTGGCATGGCCAGCAGCCAGGGATGATGGGAGCTGTAGTTTAGCAACCTCTAGAGGGCAGAAGGCTTCCCCACACCTGTTCTAAAGGCATCCTCTAGCCCTTAAGGTGTAGTTATTGGACTCCAGCTCTCGTTATTCCTGATTGTTGGCTGTGCTGACTGGGGCTGATGGGAGTTGGGAGCCCAGCAATCTCCAGAGGGCACTAGGTTGGGGAAAGCTGTTAACTCTCGGAACTTAAGGACATCCCCAAGAAGCTGAATGTTGGAAGGTTCAGGACAGGCAAAAGCAAGTGACTTCTTCACGCAGCACATAGCTAAACCTAGACGGCTTTAAAAGAGGATGAGACAAATTCATGGAGAAGAGGGTTATCGATGGCTAGTAGCCACGATGACTACGCTCTGCCTTTGCAGTCGGAGGCAGTAATGTTTCTGAACGCCAGTTGTTGGAAAACGCAGGAGAGGGAGAGGATTCTTGTGTTCAGGTTCTGTTTGAGGGCTTCGCAAGGACAACTCTGGCTGATCGCTGTGAAAAAAGGATGCTGCACTGGATCGGCCTCTGGCCTGATCCAGCAGGACTTTTCTTAAGTTCTTAAGTTCATAAGTTGATGGCGCTTTGCTGTGTGGCACAGCAGATTCAACCAATCGCCTAAGGTTCCTTTAATCTGGTGCCCCATCCTTCAGTGCATCCCGTGTTGCTCTTCCAAATTCAGCACCAGTTTGCTCCGTTTTGCAGGCTTAGGTTTGCTTTAACGGTTGCTGGATTTGCTTTGCTTTTCGGGCACAGAAGTTGCCCCGCGGCTTCAGCGAGTAAACGCACCAAGCAGGAGTTTTTGTCAAGTGGAGGAGATCTGGTTCTTTTTGTTTGCTTTCCTTTCCAGGCTGTCTGTGTGTGGAATAACAGGTTTCGCTGGCTGTGTGATATTTTTCTGCAGGGAAGGGATGGAGGTTAGTTCCAGGTACCCATAGCCCTGTTCCCCTACTTCAGAATTATTGCTGGGGAGGGTGGGGGGGCATGCAGGTTTTGGTCATTTTGAAACTCACTCAGAGCACTAGGCTTATGTTCAGCTCTGGGCTTATGTTCATAAATCTTGGCTTATGTTCAGCTCTGGGTCCATGTTGGCCCCAACTTCCCATGCGCTTCTGGGTCTTTTCTGCACCTGGGAGGCCACCGGGAAATGTGGTCATGTCACGGCGACCTGGTTTTGTCATGCAAGGGTCAGGTCAAACGTGGCCAAACGTGAGTCACTTGTTCCCACAACCAGCCTTTGCCCCAGGCTCTCTGTGTTCCTGTATCAGGAATACCTGAGCAGCCGCAGTGCAAAATATTTCTGCAAAGAGCAGTGTCGGTCACCGATGTGCCCTCATGTTTAGGGATGCAGGGCCAAGGAGAAACCAACAACTGTCTGGAGCGAATGGAAAGTTCTGCCGGGCATGGATTTAACTCTCTCTGGTTTCTCCTTTCAAAACGGCAGGCTTAAGCAAAGGCTGTTCAGGTTTGGTTCTTGTAATGCGACATATTATTGAGAGCCATATTATTATATTGAGAGCCAGTGTGGTGTAGTGGTTAAGAGCAGTCAACTCATAATCTGGTGAACCAGGTTCAGGTCTCCGCTCCTCCACATGCAGCTTCTGGGTGACCTTTTTTTAAAAAATAATAATAATTTTTATTCATTTTCCAAACAAATTTTATACAGTCAACAAATTATTTTACACTCATTCTTCAATTTTTTGACTTCCCTCAGTTTCTCTGTCAATCTTTCGTAAAATTTCTATTTGTTAACGCATTTCTAAACATAATGTTGCCTTTCCGAACTCCTTTTCCTCTTACTCTCTTTTTTGCAGTATTTCTTACTATCTCACAGAGTCTCTTCAAAACCAACAAGCGTTGTCTGTACATCACATATATTTTTCAGATATTCTGTAAATTTCCCCCAGTCCTCGATAAACTTTTGGTCTTTCTGATATCGAATCTTCCCAGTCAATTTGCCCAATTCTGCATATTCAGTCAATTTCCTTCTCCATTCTTCCACTGTTGGAATTTCTTCCTGTTTCCATCTTTGGGCCAGAGGTATCCTTGCGGCAGTCACTGCATATTGAAACAGTTTACAGTCTCTCTTATTAATTTCTTTTCCTACCATTCCTAATAGAAAGGCCTCTGGTTTTTTAACAAACGTATATTTCAACATCTTTTTCAATTCATTGTATATCCTTTCCCAGAAGTCTTTCACCCTTTTACACTTCCACCACATATGATAGAAGTACCTTCTTTTTCTTTACATTTCCAACACTTATTGCATGTTTTATACATTTTAGCCAGTTTAACTGGCGTTATATACCATCTGTAAACCATTTTCATTACATTTTCTTTCAATGCCGTACATGCCGTGAATTTTAACCTTTCATTCCATAATTTCATCCAATCATCATACTGTATATTATAACCAAAATCTCTTGCCCAATGTATCATTACTGCTTTTACCTCTTCATCTTTTGTATGCCACTCCAGCAACATTTTATACATTTTAGACAGATTTTTACACTCATTATTCAATACCTCCACTTGGAATTTTGATTCTTTGCCTTCATACCCACACATTTTACAATCTTTTTTAAACATTTCATTGATCTGAAAATAATGTAACCAGTCATAAACAAATTCTTTCACCTCTTCATAAGTTTTCATTTTCCATCTCCCCCCCCTCTTATTACCAATTCTCCATATGTTATCCACCTCCCCCTCATATTGATTTTTTTCACACTCATCACTTCTAATGGTGAAATCCAGTGGGGGAGTCTAGGTTCCAACAAAATTTTATACCTCTCCCACACCTCTATCAGTGATCTTCAGAAGATGTAGTTTTCGAAACCTTTGTGAATTTCTTTCTTCTCATACCATAGATAAGCATGCCAACCAAGTCTGTTATCAAATCCTTCTAAATCTAACAGCTCTCTATTCTCTAATTTAATCCATTCCTTTATCCAACAGAGGCATGATGCTTTGTAGTATAATTTCAGATCTGGCAGGGCAAAGCCACCTCTTTCTTTCGCATCTGTTAGTAACTTAAAGTGAATCCTTGGCTTCTTACCCTGACAGTTATATCTTGAAATTATTTTTTGCCATTCTTTAAAAATTGATGCCCCCTTGATTATCAACAGTGATTGGAAAAGGAATAACATCTTTGGTAGCACACTCATTTTTATCGTGGATATTCTCCCCCAAAAGGACAGTTTCAATCTTCCCCACACCTCCAAATCCCATTTTATTTGATTCCACATAGGTAAATAGTTGTTTTGAAACAAATCAATGTTCTTGGGGGTTAACCATATTCCTAAATACTTCACTTTGTTCACCACTTCTATCTCTGTCCCTTGTTGTATTTCCTCAATTAATTCTTGATTCATGTTTTTAGCAATAATTTTCATCTTTTTTTTGTTGAGATAGAATCCTGCAGCTCGACCAAATTGCTCTATTTCTTCTAAGATTCTTTTAATGCTTTCCACTGGTTCTTCTACCGTCATTACCAAGTCATCTGGGCTAGTCACACTTCTCTGAAGTCTCTCAGCCCCACTCACCTCACAGGGTGTTTGTTGTGGGGGAGGAAGGGAAAGGAGATTGTTAGCCACTTTGAGACTCCTTAAGGGGAGTGAAAGGCGGGGTATCAAGTCCAAAATTCTCTCTCTCTATCATATAATGTGCATTGGCCAGAATGTTCATTTGCATGACAAATGCCTTTACTTCACACTTCTTATTCACGTTGACAGGCAGGACTTTCTCAGAAGTCAAAGTAGGTGAGCTCCAAGCTGTGCTAGAAACTCAGATATATAAGCTAGGCACCAAATGGCTGCTTAAAAAGAGGTTTACAGTCACCAGAACGGAACACCTAGTTGCTATTGTGGGGGCAGACGGCTCAAAAGTCGAATTTTTTCAGTATAACTTTTTGGTTCCTGAAATTCATTTTGATTGTGCAGATAAAATGTAATAGGTAGAATTCTACAGGATGTGCTGCTGGTGCATGCAAAAAAAGGTCAAGATCCATCCAAGGATCTCCAGACATGCGCTTACAGATGGTGGAGACGTCAGACGCCATCCTGGCACCTGGGCATCTTCACTTGGTCGCAAGTGGCCGATAGCCAGGTGCAAAATGCAGCTGACAAATTTCAAACGCTGGTTCCAAGGTAAAACAAGCTTCCCGTGTGAGGATGGAGAACCTGCGGCTCTTGCTGGATTACAGCTGCCATCTTGCTGGTTGTGGCTGCTGGGAGCAAATGAAACATAGGAATCTGCCGCGAGATAATCTCGTTCAGCATGGTTTGGATTACTATGACTTGGTGTGATTCTCCAGACTTTCAGACATGGTGTCTTCCCTCTTAACTGGAGGTGCCATCGGGGATTGAACTAGCAGCCTGCATTGCCATTCCTGCCCAACACGCAGACTAATCTCTGTTGCAGGAATGTTAAAGTGCAGTTTTTATTTTAGTTATTGGGTTTATATACCGACCTATACCCAGAGGTCTCAGGGCAGTTGACAGAAAAGATCACAATATATAAAATCAAAACAATAACAATAACCCAGTAACAACAACACCACCCCTCAAAAAGAGCCACATTTTAAAAGGGTAAAAGGCCTGGTTAAAAATGAACGTTTTTGCCTGGTGCCTAAAGGTGTATAGTGAAGGCGCCAGGCAAACTTCCCTGGGAAGAGCATTCCACAGACGGAGAGCCACCTCAGAGTATTATTTTGCCTCATTCCTCCTGTCCTACAGTGACTTGCCCCATGAAAGCTAAATACAGTGGTACCTCAGGTTAAGTACTTAATTTGTTCCGGACGTCTGTTCTTAACCTGAAACTGTTCTTAACCTGAAGCACCACTTTAGCTAATGGGGCCTCCTGCTGCCGCCATGCCACCAGAGCCCGATTTCTGTTCTGATCCTGAAGCAAAGTTCTTAACCTGAAGCACAATTTCTGGGTTAGCGGAGTCTGAAACTGAAGCGTCTGTAACCTGAAGCGTATGTAACCCGAGGTACCACTGTACTGACCTATACCCAGAGGTCTCAGGGCAGTTCACAGAAAAGATCACAATATATAAAATCGAAACAAGAACAATAACCCAATAACAACTCTCCCCCTCTTCAAAAAGAGACACATTTTAAAAGAGTATAGGATGTCAACCAAAGGCCTGGTTAAAAAGGAACGTTTTTGCCTGGTGCCTAAAGATGTATAATGAAGGCGCCAGGTGAACTTCCCTGGGGAGAGCATACCACAGACGGAGAGTATTATTTTGCTTCATTCCTCCTATCCTACAGTGACTTGCACCGTGAAAGCTAAATAAACGTATCTGTGTGTATCGCACAACACATGCAAACATGAATTCTGGAGCACAATACTCCCAAGGTAGCTAAGTGCAACGAGATACTACAGCGCATGATGATATTGACATAGTTATCGCGGTTAGTTGTTAACTATAAATGGATAATACACCTGTTACGCCTAGGAGGGCAGGTTCTGGGGGTCGCTCCGTTTGTCCCATCTAATGTGTCGCGTGTGAGAGCTTCCTAAAAGCGGAGAGAAAGGTGAGGTGTCCTGCCTAAGAAACAGATCCTGGGGCCCTGCCTCAGATTAGACCCCTCAATGCAAAGATTCTCAGGCCTTCTTGCCCTTGGGACTGAGTCTCCTAGGGAGGACCACTTCCTCCCAGTCCTGGCAACGAACAGGTGATCTGGCAGCAGAGCTCAGAGCCTGTGTAATTAAGTCTCCCTGTCAATCTCTCCCTCCCTGCCTGGCACTAGTCCCCTGAGTTTATGTAACAGGTATAATTGTTTAATGCTCGCTTAAGAACACACACAAACTCTTGCTATGTCAATAGGCCCCCGTGGAGCAGATTAGAGAAGGTTTGGGGTGGGGCCCACCTGCAGGTGTTCCCCAGAGTGTGTCACGGACTGAGACAGCTGTCTCAGCACATGGAGGTGTGTGTGCACATGTGTATATGCACACAGGCGCCTCAAGGGCGTGATTCCCTGGTCCTTCCTCTGCGCATGATAGAGCAATGTGCAATTAGTTCGCCTTTAGGGATGCGACGTGCGCGGGATGTTTGGCGCATGAGCTCACACCCGCAACACACCGTCAGAGCGCTTTTGTGTCGCATTTAAATATTTGTGGCTTCCCACTGAGTCCACAGCCAGCCCTCAGCAGAGGACCCCAAATAGTGACGCCGTAAGGTTCCCAATTTATTTCCCCATCCGTAAGTCTATAAAGTCATTGTCCTTGGATTGGTGTCAGGGACCCCTTTGAAGCAGACCCTCACCAGTTTCAGGCCCACATTTTCAGTTTTGAATGGCATACCCCAGTCGTGCGAGAGTGATGGCTGAGGGTGCTGCTGAACATGCACAGAGTGAATTCCTTTCTCGCCTAAGTAACTGCAGCTGGTCTCCATGTGTTTAAGATTGGAGGGCAGGACTTCCATATCGTGCTTTCGAGAGCCTGTCATGTGCTCACCCCCTTTTCACAAATAAATATTATTGATAGGGAAGGACGATTGAGAAAAATGAGGGGGTCATTTAATCATCATCATCATCATAAATCAGTGGGACAGTGTAGCTAATCTAAGTACAGTGGTACCTTGGGTTATGAACTTAATTCGTTCCGTAGGTCCGTTCTTAACCTGAAACTGCTCTTTAACCTGAGGTACCACTTTAGCTAATGGGGCCTGCCATGCCGCCGCCACACAATTTCTGTTCTCATCCTGGGGCAAAGTTCTTAACCCGAGGTACTAATTCCAGGTTAGTGGAGTCTGTAAGCAAAACCTCCACAAAGAATGTTGTTTCTGTGGTTTGGAATCTCCATGGAGAGATTTAAAAACATATTTCCTAAGCTTGTTTCCTGGTTACGTTTCCAAGTGAAGTAAGACGAGCAAAAGCATTTTGTCGAAGCCTTCATCCTTCTATTTGTGCGATGCAGTTTTGTGTGCGAAAACAAAGCCCCTAAATAATGTTGTTTTCTATGGTTTGGAATCTCTGTGGACGGAGATAGTCTATCAGAGTAATAACTTGTGGAGGGGCATGGCAGCGCATGCCCTTTTTGTGAGCTTTTCAGGGTCATCAGATTGGTCACCGTGGAAAGCAGGATGTTGGGCAAAGATGGATCTTTGCTGCCAACCCTGGCAGATTCAGAGGCACAGCGGTGATGCCCAGATTGGCGTTGGAAAGATGGCTTGGGGCAGTGCTATTTTTCTAGAAAAACCAGGTGCTGGAACTCACCCTTGTTCTCTTATAATGGCAGTGGTGCCCGCCTGAGAGGGCCCAGAACTGAGTTCTGGTGAGTTCCAGCTGAATAAAACACACCATGGCTTGGGAACAGAAAGAGGTTTCTGCTCCTCCTCCTCCTCCTCCTCCATCACCACTGCTTTTGTGATTCAGGATTCAGCTGTGTTTGACTAGCACCCAAAGCTGGCAGCTTAGAGGAAGAAGGAGGATCCTGGCTGGGTGGAAGCAGGAAGAGTTGGCCTGCAAGAGCTCGCTTGCCACGGCTGGCACGCTGGTACATTCAGTGCTCCGCCGCCACCAACTGTTTGTGAACACAGCAGAGATGACATAACCAGGGATGGGCAATGCCAAGGATGCCAGATCCAGCTGGCGTGCCACTCGCTGGGAGCAACAAAGGTGCCCTTCCAGTCTTGCAGCACTTGCTTTTGTCCCTCCTCCATGGCCCAGCCCCTTGTTCCTGTCTCCACAGAGTGACTGAAGGTTGCCATTCTAAAAGGCAGCATAGACACTCATGGGGGGCTGAGGGGATGCCTGCTTCATCGTAAGACAAACCAGAGTTTGCCCTCCAAAACCTGTTTTCTCCAGTGTTGAGGTTATCATACGAGTCAGTGGGCGTATTTCTGAGCACGTGCAGAGTGCCACTCCCTCGCCGCTGGGCAGCAACCAGCTGCCACTTATTTGGGGCGAAGGGTATGTAAGTGAGAGGGCATAACCAGGACCCAAGTGTGTGCTGTGGTTCTGCGCAGACTCAGAAACTGGCATCAAGTAATTGAGAAAACCTCAGTGTTGTAAAAAGCAACTTTCTGGTCCTCAAGATGGAAAATGCACACTTGAAACTGTGTGGGCCAGGCTAGGTGCAATCTCAGAAGCTCTTCAGTACCGCCGGTTTGGGTGGGGAAAGCCACTCAGGACATGCTCAGGGGCTCTGTTGCAATGCAGGTGGATTCAGGGTATACAGAAATGTCTTGAGAGCTAAGCCCTAGGGAACTATTTATTCAGATTAAGCCCTTCAGTAGACAGCGTTGCAAGGAGGGCTTGTTTGTTTGCTTGGCTGGTCACTTCCATAACTCAGGGAAGTTTTCCATGTTTGCAGTAAACTCAGCTAGACTAGAAACGGGTGGCAGAGAGCACTTAACATTCTGGGAGACGCCTGCTTTGCAAAGGTTCACGTGCCCTTGCATGCATGCATGGCCTTCTTGAACTCTCTCACACCACAGCCAGTAACTTTCCACTCCAGCCTGAGCAAAGCAGGTGGGCAGGTGGGCTGCATGGCTTCCCGGCTGGGCACACTGAGCTGGTGGAATCCAGAGGTAGGATGGCAGAGTGGACTGTACCACTTCATGGTAGAGGTGTCAGGCCAGCGGAGAGTACCATTTTCTCAATCCTCCCTCATTTAAAACAAACATAGGTTCCTGCCATCAGAAAACTAGCAGAGCAGGGAATGAACTGGACTAGAACCTCACCCCCCTAATTACATTAGTGTGAGTAGTAGTTGTTTTCTAACTTGCAATCACTTTGTTTTTAAGTGAAAAAGGAACTTCCTCCTCTGCCCCCATTCCATGCACACAGTCTGAAGTGGTACAGTTCTTCTCCCCCCCCCCCCCCATTTTAGGGCTCCACTACTTTGGTGCACAGATTGGGTAAAATGAATGAGGTAGAATAACATTGTTTATGCTAATTAATCACGTAAACGTTTATGCTAATTAATGACGTTTCGCCACAGCAGACCGTGAGACGAATAACGTAGCTTTTGTTTGGTGGGTGAACTCGTGTCGCATGTAACAAAGGCAGGGCAGAACAGGGAGCAATACTTAGAATTATAGAATCGTGAAGGTGGAAGGGGAACCCCAAGAGACAATGTAGTCCAACCCCCCTGCAATGCAGGAATCTTCTTCCATTGTTAGTCCTGCATGGGCAGAGATTGCAGCACTTCTCAAGCAATGTGTATCTGAAGCCTAGAGCTTGTAGCCTCTAGTCCAGAAGCAACCATTGCTCCTGGTTCGGGTGGCCCCTCTAGTTCTGCTAACTTAACGCCTCTCTGCCCACATCCCAATCTGCAGCCATGCCCCTCCCCACCTTTGAAGATGCAGGTATGAAGTAATAGCAAAGGTGAAAGTACCTCTGAGCATGTGCAGAGTGACTTTCCTCTCACTACTGGGGAAAAATGCAACCTGGCCCTCGTCACATAAAATTAAGGAGCAGGTGGTCTTTCCAGGGTGTCAGGACTCTTAAGCCAAACCTGAACCCTGGCAAAATCTCTGTCGCTAACCACCTACCAAATACCAGCGCTGTTCCTCTTCTTCACACCCCATGCCAGCACTCTGAGAACAACCCAAAATTATTATTATTTAATTTGGGGGTGTGTAGGATTTTGAAGCTCACTGCTTATTCCAGCCTTCCTAAACCTAGCGTTTTGGACCACAGCTCACACCAGCCCCAGCCAGCACTGTAACAGTTGGTGGTATGAAATGTCACGGAATATCAGCTGGGAGCTGCAGGAGATGGACCAATTGCAAGCAAAGCAGGATGCCTGCCCTGGAACTTTTGCAGCTGCAAGCAGTACTGAAAGCACAAATAATCACAAAAAGGACCCACAATGTCCTGGGAAGGTGAAACGTTCCCTCCATTGGCTTTTGAATATTACCGTTTCAGTAAATGCCAGTTTGGGGTCTAATCCTCCAAATCGGTCTGTTTTTGCAGACATATCTTCTTTAAGGAGGCAGCTATTCTTTAGGGGGGCAGGCAGTTCCTCTCCCCTCTCCCCTCCCTAAATCCCCCCTCTCTCCTTCACTCAGAAATTCTTGCCTCTTCCTCCCTCTCTATTCCTCCTTCCGCTGGCCTGGCATCAGCTGGCCCTGACCAAACACTGGGCTTGGCTGCTGGGTGGGAGGGGCTGTCGGCCTCCCAGCTAGCATTGCACACGCCTCCTTCACATGGGCACACGGCGCACCATCTGGCTCCGTCTGGGACAGACACCGAGAAGGCCAGCAAAGCAGCTGGGGTGTTCCTGAGGGTCCCTGGGCAAGCGGTTGTTCCTTTCACCCGTGCACAGCCTCAAGACGGAAGCAGACGCAAGAGTATAAGGCAGCGTCGATAACGGGGGATTTTGTCTATCCCGATATCCCTCACTAGGATTGGAGGCAATCCGATACATGTCGTTTGAGAACTGAAAGCGACCCAAGCTAGCAGCGAATATTAGTCATGTTCTCCGGGTTGATTTCCATTGTGGACACGGGATGAATAAGCAAACATGGGCCGTTTCCACTCAACATTTCTGTTCTTGTTGGAATTCTCTGTCATCCCTTCCTACCTATATGCGAGCCTGGCATCCAACGTAAGAATCAGCAGAGCAGAGTCCCAGGTGATAGGAGGAAAACCCAATGCATTCTTCCCTAGCACGATGGGCCTACCAGAACCTTCATGCAAATATAGCCACAGATTTAGAGGCAGATAAGTTGGAGGACGACATGCATTGTCTTGAAGAAGCCTGGTTTTTGAAACATGCTGGGATACATGGGCATTGCAGTCAACCTTCCCTTTTTTTGCGGGAAATCCCCTTATTCCAGCACCATTTCCCGCTGCTATCCCGGATTGTTAGATATCCCGTAGACTGTCCCCAGGACAGGTCAGGCTGCTGATCCCTTATTTTCAAATCTGAAAGTTGACAGCTATGTACATGGAGGACGTGCGGCCCTGCAGATGTTGCTCTGACCACTGGCCATGCTGGCTGGGGGAGTTGGAGTCCAGCTTCCAACAAGTAGAGGGCCACATGTTCCTTCCCCCTGCCCTAATAGATACAGGTTTGTTCAGGGGTAGCATGTCCCATTTTGCCACCTGAGGCAAAACAGGAAATTGCTGCCTTGTGTGTGTACCACCCCTTGCTGCTTCCACCGAAACCACTTCCTAGGGTCGCATGGCTGCAGCTTCTGGGTCTCTGGTGAGATTTCGCAAGGCCTCTGTGCGATCTCGCAGGGCTCTCACAAGATCTCACTGGAACCCGGAAGCCGACACAGCCACATCTCCTCGCTTCCTTGGTGGCAGCAGCAGCCGGGTACCAGCAGAGATGATCCTTGGATTCCACCACATGAGGCAGCTGCCTCAGTCTGCCTCACGAACAGGCCCGGCCCTGGGTTTGTGCCTTTGTGGGACATGAGGTTCAAGAACAGAGGAGCCTTTGGAGGATGCTGTTGTTATAAAAAGGACCCTCTTCCTTCACTTTTCACCCCAGAAGCAGTCACACCCATCTCTACACACATCCTGTAAATTCCTTCTTCATATGGTGCAGACAGTCTTCCCCACCCTGCTGTCCTGCAGGTGTTATTGGACTACAACTCCCATCATCCCCTATCCACTGGCTGTACTACCTGGGTTTTTGTGGGAGATGGAAGTCAGAGCCAGAGAGTGTTCTTCTTAAGCTCTTGCATCATCTCTTTCCAGTATCCTTGGGGGAAAAGGAATAATTTTTAGCCAGTCATGTGCCACATCCGGTGGTTGTAGTAACCTGGCAGTGTGAACGCACTGCAAATCCCATGTGACTGGTGTGACCCCACAGCGCTGTCAGTTTAATGGCACGGAACACAGTCCCAGCCACACACTCCCATAAAACACACACACACACTCTTCGGGAATTTGCATTGCAACTTAACCAATCCATTTCTATAACGGTTCTTATTTTGCTGCCTAACTCTGAAAACCCAAGACCAGCAAATAGCAGCAGGGATCATTAAGCTCCCCTCTCCGTAACCCCAGGGCATGCCTGTATTCAGTTACCAAATAGCTCAACCAAGAAGCATGCAGAGGGCATTTGGACTGGGCTGCCATAACCCCAAGTGACCCAGAAGAATTGCCTTGCAGAGCTACTCCTATATTAAGCCTCCCCAGGGAGGGAGGGAGGCTGGGACTTTGCCATCTTGGGGTGGGGCAGAACGAGAGGCACTTGTCGGCATGAGGCTCCGCAGCTGAAAACAGGACCACTTTTGAAGAGGAGCAAATCTTTCCAGTGTCAGCCTAGGCTTCTTTCTTGCATCTGATCTGAGCTAGGGGGGAATGTTGCCATTTTGCTCTCCAGGCGGGCAGCCTCAGACCCAGGGGCAAGTGGCCCCTGAAAGGTTGCTCAGATGGGAATGTGGCCCTCAGGTTGGAAAAAGTTCCCCACCCCTGTCGAAAAGAGAGCTGGGTTTAACCACATGGCAAGGTCCTTCTTCTTTTGACGAGGTCACCGAGCCCATTGACAGGTCAGGTATAATAATAATACCACTCTGTAGATTTTTTTAGACAACAGTTCCCATCAGCCTTGGAGCTGGGGCTGATGGGAGTTGTAGTCCAAAGCATCCAGGGGGCAGGAAGTGAGGGAAGGCTGGTGTACAGTAGATAACTGAAACAACACTCTTAAAAAAAAATTAGATAAAACCACTGGAAAAGTTAAAACCGACAGCACAAGCAGAAGACTAAAATCAGTAAGCCTGCTGACCATAAAAACGGATACAGTAGATCCAAATGGGGCCCAAATTGAGTTTAAAGGCCTTGGTAAATAAGTAGGGCTTAGCTTGCCACACAGTCTTGTCTCCAAAGCTTTTCTTCAACCCACTATTCCTCTGCTGCACCTCCAAGACCTCATCTCCTCTCATCCCTGCCCTCTTTCTTCTCTGCCACCAAGTACACACACCGCTCAGCCAGTCGGGCCGATGTGTGCAGGGTGTGTTCATCACTTTGGTGACTGGCAAATTTGCCAATTTCACGTTCCAGACTTAAGTTCCAACCTTAAGTTCCGTTCTCCATGTTTCCACATCAGTTTGCAATTTTATTTATTTTTTTAATCCCCATGAAAACTTGCTAGCAGTGCCCATTTCTCCTAACGTACACATGCTGGCGCACTATTTTCGCCTTTTGCACGCATCTGTGCAAAGCAGTGTCTTCTGATAAGAGTGCATTTTTGTACGCCGTTTTCACTAACATAAGCACATTTTATCCTAACATACACATATTTTATTTTATTTTGTATACATTACTTGGCTGGAGAGCAAGCACTGCGAAATTCAGGAAAGTGTGAATTTCTAAGGATGGCTCTGTGTCACTTCACGTATGGTGTCGGAAAGTATGAATTAGATACTCCGCCCTGACTTGCAACATCAAGTGATGACCTGCATATGGGAACAAGATCCATCACAGGTCCTACACCACCGTTTCTACCTCATTTTTGTTCAGGGCCAAACTAGATGTTTGCTGAAGTTGTAGCATGCAGCTACATAACTTGTAGTGTTTTTTCCTTCCTTCCTTCCTTCCTTCCTTCCTTCCTTCCTTCCTTCCTTCCTATTTATTTATTTATTTATTTCATTTAATTTCTGGACTGCCTATGGACCAAAGTCCTCTGGGCAGCTTAGAAAAAACAAAGAAAATAGATGCTGTCAGAGGAATCATGGCTCTGAATGCCAATATCTGGGAATGAGAAGTTGGGAAAGATCTCAGTTCCCCCTTGCAGGATTCCGAGAGGCAAGTGGCTATTATGGGAGCACAGTGCTGGAGTAGGTGGGTCTATACAATATACAATACAATACCATTAAATAATCTTGATGCAAATAACATTAGAATTGCATTCCTGACTGAGAGGGGAGGAGATCCTTGGTTTTTTGCTAACATCCGTCAGTCTCGGGAGACGATGGAGGAGTGCGCCTTTGGGGGTGAGGTCAAGCTGTTAGACAGTTGCAGCGCCTGCTGTGGCTGTAGAGACCGATAAAGGAGAGACATGTTTTGTAGCAGCTGGGGCAGATGAGGGCGTCCGGCTGTGCCGCTGCAGATGCACCATGGCATTTCTTCTCTCTGTCCTCCTCCCAGGCGCCATTTCTCCACCGGTCACTGCTTGTTGTTTGTTGTTGTTTAGTCGTTTAGTTGTGTCCGACTCTTCGTGACCCCATGGACCAGAGCACGCCAGGCACTCCTGTCTTCCACTGCCTCCCACAGTTTGGTCAAACTCATGCTAGTAGCTTCAAGAACACTCTCCAACCATTTCGTCCTCTGTTATCCCCTTCTCCTTGTGCCCTCCATCTTTCCCAACATCAGGGTCTTTTCCAGGGAGTCTTCTCTTCTCATGAGGTGGCCAAAGTATTGGAGCCTCAGCTTCACGATCTCTCCTTACAGTGAGCACTCAGGGCT
Source organism: Podarcis gaigeae (assembly GCF_964106915.1). Lineage (NCBI taxonomy): Eukaryota > Metazoa > Chordata > Lepidosauria > Squamata > Lacertidae > Podarcis > Podarcis gaigeae. The sequence continues at coordinate 21,321,267 of NC_139692.1, read as the reverse complement.
GATTTCCTTAAGAATGGATGCGTTTGATCTTCTTGCAGTCCATGGGACTCTCAAGAGTCTCCTCCAGCACCATAATTCAAAAGCATCAATTCTTCGGCGATCAGCCTTCTTTATGGTCCAGCTATCACTTCAGATGCACAACTTGACTGCCTGCCTCCAGGCACTGCAGTCGCCTGTAACAGATTCCCACAAGGCAGGGTTGACTGTGCCAGCCTTAATGCCACGTTTGCAAACATCTTTGTAACACAGAGTTGCTCCACCAACGGGCCTGGTGCTCTCCACAGAGCACACCCTTGGGGTATCCTTCCCTCTTGCATGCTGTGGTCACAACCAAGCCAGCGTAGAAGTCGCTGAGACAGGAGTGCGAACATGTTGGGAATGTGGGAACAGAGAACACACAGAAAGGAGACATGTAACTTAGGGAGAAAAAACAGGTTAAGCAAAGCAGCCTTCAGGTTTCTCTTGCCTTTGAATGGCTTCTCAGCCCCTTCACAGGGTAGCTCTCTGACGTTTCCCTGGGGTCTCTCTATCTCTCTGGCCTTTGGGCCAAGCCCCCATTGGGATCCACCAATAGCTCTTCACCTCACCGCCCATGTTTGCAATTCTCCACACGTTGCCTCCTGGCGGCAGAATTTCCGGAAATTTCTCGCCCCATTAATCACCCATCTGCATCGTCCCAGGCTGGTGAACCCGGTGGCCGTTGCCAAGTAGGAAGATCACAGCCTGTTCTTTGGGGCAACCTAAGGCCAGCTGGTCACTGCTGCATCCGCCCCACCATCACTCAAGGGGTGTGCCCCACTACAAAGCCCCCTGCTTTGAGAGTTTCCGCACTGGGGCTGCCCAGGAGTTGTATGGTGGCCAGCTTGCATTGATTAATCATTTACTTTTAATTCTAATATTTTCCACCCTCTCGTTCAATAAAATGACCAAGGCAGCTTCAATAAAATAATTGGAAGTCGGGATAGAATTTTCTGAAAACCTCTGTGTTGAGCTTGACTGCACGGCCTCTTTTCTCATTCCCATCTTGATCTCGACGAGAATCAAGGCTGGGTGGTTTTGATGTTTGGTTTTGGTTTTGGCGGGTTCTGCTAAAAATGCAAATAATTCTCGCATGATTGTATGCATTATAATATTCTGCTCTAGTTGGAACAGAGATAGTATTTGTATCTGTGTACAGTGGTACCTCGGGTTACAGATGCTTCAGGTTACAGGCTCCGCTAACCCAAAAATAGTACCTGAGGTTCAGAACTTGGCTTCAGGATGAGAACAGAAATCGTGTGACGGCGGCAGTGGGAGGCCCCATTAGCTAAAGTGATACCTCGGGTTAAGAACAGTTTCAGGTTGAGAATGAATTAAGAATTCATTCCTTCAGAATGAATTAAGAATTCATTCCTTCAGAATGAATTAAGTTCTTAACCCGAGGTACCACTGTTTTATATTGTTGTACTGTGTCGTGGGACAGTATGGTGAAGGACAGTTAAAAAATAATATATGTAAATAAATGTATAACGCTACATACATGCACTCCAGGTTTCCTCAAGTAAACAGCACATAAAGAGATGCATGTAGTTGTATGAAAATGCATATTCAGTTATGCTGTAGAAATGCAATAACGCACAGGGCTTGATTCTTTCATGCGCATAATATAAGCAATTTTTGTTCTGTTTGATTTTCGCACGTAGATATAAATTTGTTTTGATTGGCTTCCCATCCCTATCCTTACCAACAAATAACAAGAGAAGTCATCCAGCAAAGAACAAGAAAATTACAACAGTGCTTATGAGGGCAGCTGCAACAGCGTATTTAAAATGGTTACCCCCCCCCCAGTGGCGGAGCTTCATGCTCTGGCACCGGGTGCGGAGAGTAGGTGGGGGCGGGGCTGGCGTGCATCCTGGGGCTGGGGCACATCGCCTGCGGGGGCATAGCGCCCAGTGTGGGTGGGGGGCAGCCGTGATGGTACCCCACCAGGATCATGCTGCTGGGGGCGGTGCGCTCCCCCCACACACTCCTCTTCCTCTGCCAGTCCCCCCCTCCAAAAAAAATGCATAACTGAAATAAAGCCGTCTTCTCATTGTAGCAGTGCAGTTGGGCAGACCCCACCAAATTCTGGGAGCCACCACCAAGAGGGCTTTGTATGTGTCGTGCTCGCCTGCAGCTGTGTATCAGCCTGGGGCTTGCTCAGTGCCTGGATAGGTGACCCTTTGGGAACCATCGTGCAGTGGTACCTTGGGTTACATACGCTTCAGGTTACATACGCTTCAGGTTACAGACTCCGCTAACCCAGAAATATTACCTCGGGTTAAAAACTTTGCTTCAGGATGAGAACAGAAATTGTGCTCCGGCAGCACGGTGGCAGTAGGAGGCCCCATTAGCTAAAGTGGTGCTTCAGATTAAGAACGGTTTCAGGTTAAGAACGGATCTCCAGAATGAATTAAGTACTTAACCCGAGGTTACCACTGTAGAAAAAAGGCAGGAATGTCAGAAAATAATTAAACAAACAAGCCAGAAGAGCCAATGCTATTATACAGCCACAGACCTGGTAACAAGAAAATACATAATCAGTGCACAATGTGCTGATATTGGAGAATGTGATGATGATGATGATGATTAAATTGAGGCATAATGACCATTACTAACAATCCAAAAGAACAGTAGCATCCATCATACCGAGGAGGAGGAGGAATGGTAACACACCAATGTAACTCAAAATATCTATATTTCCTGTTCTGGCATGGACAGTGAATGCTGGTCAACCAAGTCAAAAGCATGAGAAATAAAATCCCACCAGTTGACCTTGGAGTGTTCTTGGTCTTCTTTCTCCCTGGAGACCCTCAGTTTAGGTGTTATTGTTCCACTGGGTGGGTGCCACTACTGAGAAGGCCCTCTGTCTGGTTCCCTGTAACCTCACTTCTCGCAATGAGGGAACCGCCAGAAGGCCCTTGGCACTGGATCTCTGTGTCCGGGCTGAACGATGCCAGGAACTGAACCTGGGACCTTCTGCTTGCATAGCAGATGCTCTGCCGCTGACCTACAACCCAGCTCAAGTTCAGGACAATGTGATCCGAATTGCTGGCTCCACTCGGTCGCCCTGGCCGCTGCATTCCGAACCCATTGCAGTTTCCAAATTACCACCAAGGGCACCTCCACACCAAGCATATTGCAGCAATCTAACCTCGGAACTGTCATTTGAGAGCAGCTGGAACTTTTCTCCCTGCTGAAACTCCCTCTTCTGCACAACTGGGGCTGCACCTTTGGCATGCAACGTGCCACGCAGGCTCTCCGGGGCCATTTGAGGTCTGCCCTAACCCTCGCTTGCCTTGGCCGCTGCTGCCTGCAGGGAGGCATTCGGCTGTCCTCGTGCTCCATCCATAAACTGGCTTCTAGGAATTCTTGGCTATCCGACACTTGAAGGAGGCCTCCTCCTCCTCCTTCCCTGGTGGTCAGAGAGCTTCCCAGCAGCTGCTTAAAGAAGCCACAAACCCAGTAAAGTAAATATCTCCCTCTCCCCTTCCCCCATTGCTCCAACTGTGGCAGCTTTCATATCACACAGGACTCTTCAATGCCCTTTTAAAAAGAAAAGAAAAATCAGACAAACGGATAGAGAAGAGTCTTTTGACACTGAGGTTTTTCCGGTGCTTGTCAGACTCACTGAAATTAACAGACATGGCTAACTTAGGTCTCTTCATTTCAGTGGGTATACCCTTAGTGGGCATTAATGCAACAATTGATTGATTGATTGATTGATTGATTGGACAGGTTTCCCATGAGGCTTCATGGAAGCAATTTACAGTACAGAAAAAACACACACAAAATAATTGCGTTCGTTTTGAAAATGCTAATGAAATATTTACATATATATAAGCAATGGGTTGCATTAAACTGAGTTCTGCACAGAGTAGACCCATTGAAATGAATGTACCTAAGTTAGTCGTGCCTATTGACTTCCATGGGTCTGTTCTGATTTGTGTAGGGTTTACTCCTTAGCCTTTTCTTCTCCCGAAGATGTTCCTGCAAGGCAGCAGGTATGGATTTTACCTTGTGGTTTATACCCGAAGCCTTTCTCATGAATGAGTATAGCTGCAACAGTGGCACATTTATAAAATCAGTTCAGGCCGCATCTGCACTATACATTTAAAGCGGTATTATACCACTTTAAACAGTCATAGATTCTTCTCCCCCCCCCCCCAAAAAAAAAGAATCCTGGGAACTGTAGTTTGTAAAGGGTGCTGAGAGCTGTTCGAAGGGGCCTATTCCCATCTAAAGTTTCCAGCATGATTTAACAAGCAGTCCCTCTTCCCAGGGAACTCATTCTGATGAGAGGGAGATGAGATGAGAAATGAGATGATGTTGACTATTTAATGAACATTCTTTGTTGATTTGTCGATGGTGAGAAATTAGATGGCATTACGTCAAAGCAAGTGTTACCTGCGCCTTCCAGTATATTTCCACGTCACTTCCCTTATTGCAAAAAGCCCAATCTCCCGAGGAAAGCGAGTTTGTTGCGCAAAACCTCCCAGTCATCTAACATTTCAGAAGCAGGGTTTGCCCAATATAGGACTGAGGGCTTATCCACACCTCCATTTGCCTCACCTCTTTCCCCCACCCTGGGAAAAGTTTGGACCGAATCCGGAACAAAACAACAATCTGGTTTTCTGCAGATTGCCGCTGTTAGTTCTCATGGAGCGCTAAGGAGCGGGTTTTCCCGGGAGCAAAGGCAAAACTACTCAGAGCCATGCCCAGAAAGCGGGGGGGGGGGGGGACAAAATACACTTGGATCTGCGCTCTCTAGGGCCCAGGACAAGAGGAATTGCGGGAGAGCTCAGAATCCCATCTGGAAACAGCGACAACCTCCCCCCAGATAATTGGTGGATGATCTGAAAAACATATGTGGTATAAACACAACGTTAGTGGGATTTCAAGAGGCACTGTAAAAAATCAAATATGTATTGTTTATTAAAAATAATGGGATCAAGGAAGAATAATGGCAATATAAAAAAAGGGAATGCGTATTAAAGATACAAAAATGGATGACTCTCAGAGATGCTGAAGGAAGTTCAAAACAGACACAATTTGTTGTATTCGGGTTAAAATGTATAAAAGGTATAACTGGATGAAAATTAATAAAAATTAATTATAAAAAAAAAGGAAACAGCGACAACCTGGAAGCCTCCTGTTGGAAGTTTGGGTGCAACTCAGCTTGCGGAAGAGGGGTTTGCGTAGGGTTAAGGCAGGTCCCCAGACTCTCTCTGTACCTTTAACCTAGTGCCTTACTTCTCCATCACCTTGTTGATTGGACTGATAAGTCTTAGGCTGCATCCTGCTTGCCATTTCCTCCTCCTCCTCACTCTTCTCTCTCAGACCTCAAGGTGAGAGGTCATCTGTAGCTATCCTCTGAGAAAGGAAAGGAGCAAGCATGTCTGCCATGCTATCCTCTAGACTAGTTGATCAGACTATAGCGAGAAACGGTTCTATTCACGTTAGACACAGTGGCATCGTGCCAGTTGCTGGAGCCAAGGGCAGGTGGGTGCCAGGCAGGGGTGCCAGCCCAGCCCCTCCCACCGGAGCAACACCACCCCCGCAGGACCAAAGTGGGGCCAAGCTGGACTGCCTGCCTGCTCATGCAGGGGGGAGCCTGGGTGGCTGATACAGCCCTTGTCAAGCGGAGAAGAGCCCCAGCCCACTGGGGGCTCCTGGTTTGCACCTCCTCTAAAATTGTGCGCCCAGGGCCATCCACGGCCCCCCTAGACGCCCCCATTAGGTGTTTCCTATAGGAAACAACTTTCTTATTTTCTTCCCTACAAGCGTCTTCTCTGTGTCTGTGATTGCGAGAGGTAAAGTCAACTCTCTAACCAAGGTGCTCTAGCTGAATGCTGTTCACTCTTGCATATGAAAAGGGCTTCCGTAGGTGATTGGACCCTGCTATTTCAACGCCGCCACCTCTGTCTGTCTTCCTGCGCAATCTCCTGATATCTGAATGCTGGGTTGGCACTGTGTACTCCTGGACTCTCAACTCTGTGTGGGTGTGCAGCCTGCCTGCGTTCCAACTGTGTTCATGATTGCAAAAACACGCTGAGCGCAGAGCAATTTGGGTACAGTTATAGAACCGTAATTACGTTTTCTGCTGTCGCCTGGGTCTGTGTGCGGTGTAACAATGCGCCGTTCCTATCACCTCTGTCCCGGGCACGCATGGGAGCGTTTGCCCATCCTCATGCGTCAGCAATTCCAATTCCTTACTATTCCCGTGTGCTTTTATCTCAGCGTTTGCAGATCGCGTTCCCTGGAGTGACAGTATCATGCTGATGAAAGGCTTACAAATCTTGTAGATAAATAATGCTGCAATATATGTATGTATGTATGTATGTATGTCTCCCTGGGTTTATTTTTAACGCTACCAAAAATAGCCCTACCTCATCCAAGCTAAAGTTAGTTCCCTTGCAGCGTCTGCAAAAAGAGATCTGGTTGGAGGGTGGAAGAAGGTTGGAAACAGTGCAAAAAGGAACAAGCGGTGCTGGATTTATTAAAGAGGAAAGGAAAGCTGTTCATTATTTTCTTTTCTTCACGGTTGGAGGCAGCAGCACTTCTGAATACCAGTTGCTGGAAACCTCAGGAGGGGAGAGTCCTTTTGTGCTCAGATCCTGCTTGCGGGTTTCGCACAAGCGTCTGGTCAGTCACTGTGAGAACAGGATGCTAGACTGGGCGGCCACTGGCCTCATCCCGCAGACTCTTCTTATGGTCGTATGCTTTGGTTTTATGGCTGCATAGATACATGGCAATAACAACCGCAAGCGCAACTTTCCAAAACTTCATCCTGACTCTTGAAAGCATCTGGCGTAAACAATGGAAAGTTACCGCAGGACAATCTGACCGTTCGCCGGGGGATTTATAGATTTGTGTCGGGCGCTTGGTCAGTCCCGTCTGGAAATTTTAAGAGGTCACCAGACAATGGGTCTCTTGCGATGGCTGTGATCCTGGGCAACGTAGTTGCTGCTCCTGCACAGAGCTTCCCCTTTTATTTCTGTGCCTCAGTTTCTCTCTGTGTGTAAAGAAGGATGCTTGTCAGGCAGTGGATACTCCGTTAAGGGTGCTTCATTGCAGAGGAGATATTTGTCATTGAAATCCAAGCCAGTGCTAGATTTGGCATCAGACCTCAAGCCCCTTGCAGAGTGCTGACACCAGCAAATTGTCTGGAGGTCAGCCAGTGTTACACAAAGTAGGTAAAATGCCATCCAATGGCCAAACATAGCTTGCCTTGGGATACCCTGCGTTCCTTCTTGTCCTTTTGTACTTCAGTGGCTATCACTCCTTTCCTTTTATTTTCGAAGTTGATATTTTATTGAAAAGTTTCAATGGGGAAAAAATAAAAGTGAGGTGTGTTGGTTGCTGTGCATGCAAATAGGTCTGAGAGGAGGGTGGGGATTGGCATGCCAGCTGCCGATGTCACAAAGGCGCTGATAGCTCCCTCGAGGTTGCAGGGCTCTCTCCTTCCAGTTTCCCCACATACAACCTTTTACTTTCTTCCCCTTAGTTTTCTGCTCCTCCTTCTCCCACCCACATCAGTAAAGTGGTTTGGGGGTTGTGGGTGGGGAACACAGGTTCGGAGGAACTAGCCACCGAAGAGTCTCAAAGCAGCCGCCTCGGCGCTCTTGTCTGCAGTATTCGTACTGTGGTGTGGACAGTTAATCTGTGGCAGGCTTGGTGAATGAACGCCTTTGGGTCCAAGATGGTTTGGACTGGGTGGTCTTGAATCCTCCTTCTCAATGCCACTGTTCTGCCCTTCAAAGACTAGACACCTTGGCAGGATTGGAGTTCAGCTACCAACAGAATGCACAACCAGATTGCACCAAGAGAGCTCCCTTCTTTCTCTGCCCCGCTACTGGGATGTGGGTAGTTTCATGTGCTGGCTGGGGAAGAGGGGGCCACTGAGAGAAGCTACGCCACCTGTGGGCATTACTTCAGGGAAAAGGCACTGCGTGGCCTCAGTTGGCTCACTTTGGCAGCAACTCTATGCAGAGCAACCAACTTTCCTTCTGAGCTTCACCATTACCTCACCATGTGGACTCAGAGAAGTCACTTTGCCTCACTGTGGGGCGTGTGGAAAAAACGTGGGGCTCTTCCGACATCCTTTCCCTGCCCTGACTCCAATAAAAAGACAGACAGACAGATCACGGATAGCACCGAGTACAGTATTTCTGTCTGGCTGAGATGAGAGTCATAGTTCCACCCGGAAGAAAAGTTCATCGGCTTCTACACGCCCCCAGTGCCTGCTCTGAGTATGTGTGTGCCTTAAATCGCTGGGCCTGCATAGCCGGGTTGCTACGACGCTCGAGCGCCCAGCAGGACAAGGCAGAGCCACCCGTCACACTTCCCCTTGGCTTCCCCACCCGGCGCAGAAAATTGCCTGCAGCCTTGGCCGTCGGTACCTCCCTGGAGGGAGCCCTCTTCTGTGCAGCCTTGCTTGGGCGTCTGTTCCACCTCCCCTGCTTGATGTCAGAGTGATTCAGGTGCCGTCAGCAGCGGGGAAGGCGAAAGCAGCAGCGGCGACTTTGCCTGGAGTGACAGCTTTGAGGCAGACCCTGGATTTTAAAGACGCGAGCCGGAGCCGCAGTGTGGAGGGTCGCCCGCGCTCTGCCAGACTTCCACGTCCAGCCAGAAGAAGCTGCCAAACTTTTCCTCCCTGCTGGAGAAGAAGCACTTGTGGTTCCGCTTGGGGCAGAAGCCATGCCAAACTCAGCAGCTCCGCTCCCTCTTTGATTCCACCGGGTCCATCTCTGCTTTGGAGGAACGCTGCCTTGCTGTCTGAGCAGGAGGAGCAAGGGGTTGAGAGGAGCAGACCCGTCTGAGTCTCACCTTTCTCCACACCTGGATCTCCTACCGAAGGAAGCTTGTGGGGGGAGAGAAGCGAGGGGTGCCTCCTCGCAGCATGCGGAATTCCTACACGGTCACCCTCCCCGAAGAGCCCCCCGTCTCGCCTTTCTCTGGCATGCCAAAGGAGCTGCGGACCAAGACGCCCATGCCAGGATCGCTGCTGGTCTCTGCCTTTGTGGGTCTGGTGCTCAATAAAACTAAGGTATAGCTCGGCTTCACCCCAAACACACACCATCCTCATGGCATGGGTTTGGCTAGGGGTTTCCCCTGCCTTGCCGGGTGGGCCAACCACAAATTGTGGGGTGGGTAGGATGGCCTTGCACCGCATGTGTTGGGTGGGCATGAGTTTAGCAATCTTAACAGTCCGCTCTGTTGCTGCCTGGCAGGAGCCCTGGGTCCTTGTCTCTGCTCTGCTCCTGACTTCACTGTGTGGACTCAGGGTGGAGGCTGAACCCTGCTTTCAGCCTGGGAGGGGGTTAAAGTGTGGGTGCTGCCATAGCAAAGCCAGAAATCGCCTCATCTTGTTCTTATCGCACCTCTAAAGATGGGTGGGTGGGAGAAGCTAAAAGTAGGGAGGTAGTTAACTATCTGCTAGAGCAGAAGACGGTTGTGTGGGTGCAGATGCTCGCTGTCAAAAAGCAGGAGTTCTGCAAGAACTAGAGGCGACAAGGAGACCCTCCCCGTTTTCCTACAGAAGATGGAGTTTGCAAGAGCAGCCTGCAATATGAAGCAATAAGCTGTTAACTCCTGGTACTTAGGTCCCAAGAGTTTCTGCTGCGAGACCAAGCTTATGGGTGTTGCTCACCGGGTCTCCATTTCTAAGAAGGGGCACAGTTAGAGAGGAGACTGGAAATCACTGTGTTCTGGTTTTTTGCCCCCCCATCTCACCCCCACCCCCGGGCAGAAAGCCCCAGTAAATTAAAGGGCATGCTCTCAAGATAACTGAGCAGTTAACCTTTCACCTTTTGACCTTTCCTCCCAAGCTCAAACCCTTTCAGTGCTTATTTATGGGTGAAAGGGTGTGTGAGCGAGAAAGAGAGAATGTGCATTCTGAATGCTGGGAGAGTGTTGGTAGTTATTCAGAGTGAATAAAAGCAGAGCATGCAGGAAGGATCTCAGGGGATGTTTGGGGGGAGGGACGGACAGGCGCCAGGACACCTGGGTCTTTCTCCCTCTCCACGTGGCTGTTTGGGGTGTCCTTTCCTCCCTCCGCAAAGCCAGGACCGTTTTGACCTCGTTGGGCCAGTGCCCTTCGGGGAGCGCCTTTGTTCCATGCCGTTACGTAACAGACTCCCTTCCGCCGAGCCACCTGTGGCTCAGGGCAGGTCAGCCCCTTTGTTCGGTCAATGAATGGAGCTGGGCATGTTATGTAAGAGTTGTCCGTGCCTCTCTCCCCACAGGCAGCTTGAAACCTCCTTGGCGCCACTTGCTGAGCTCCAGCAGCTGAGGCCAGCTAGGGAGCTGTGATCCAAGCTGGCTGGGGAAGGGAAAGGAGAGTTCAGTTGTCAGGACAGGGGAGGGGAGGGAGACGGAGGCTGAGCCATTTGTAACCAGGTGGCTGCTGCTGGCAGCATGCGTGGAGAGAGAGTTCTTCTCTCCTCGCTGATGCCATAGTGGGTTTCGTTTTGCTAGGGAATGTCTATTATTATTATTATTACTATTATTATTAATCAGTGTTTGGTTTTTAAAACACGAGTTGCAGAGCTGCCCCATAGTCACAGAATCATAGAACAGTAGAATCAGAAAGGGGACACAAGCGGTCATCTTGTCCAGCCCCTGGCAGTGAAACTCAAGCTGGTTTTACATTATGCCCTGCATCCTAAAGGTAAAGGGGTAAAGGGACCCCTGACCATTAGGTCCAGTCGTTACCGACTCTGGGGTTGCGGCGCTCATCTCGCTTTACTGGCTGAGGGAGCCAGCGTACAGCTTCCAGGTCATGTGGCCAGCATGACTAAGCCGCTTCTGGCGAACCAGAGCAGCGCACGGAAACGCCGTTTACCTTCCCGCCGGAGTCGTACCCATTTATCTATTTGCACTTTGACGTGCTTTTGAACTGCTAGGTTGGCAGGAGCAGGGACCGAGCAACGGGAGCTCACCCCGTTGTAGGGATTCGAACCGCCAACCTTCTGATTGACAAGTCCTAGGCTCTGTGGTTTAACCCACAGCGCCACCCGCACCCCTTGCCCTGCATCCTACAGTTGGATAAATCTTGATTATGGGGTCCGCGGTCTGCGTCAAAACCATTCCCAATACAAGGAACTGCCTACATACTTGGGCAGGGAGTTGGGGCATCACGAGTCCTTTCCCAGCCCAGTGGCGCTGCAGGAAGGATAGCTGCAGCGTTTAATTTGTCCAAGGTTTGTTGGCTTCCAAGCCGGTTTTCAATGTCCCGGCGCATCCTGGGGCCTTTGAAACAAGAGAGTTCCACTTGATGAACATGTACAGAGCGCCTTTCCCAGGAGCACTGCCATGTAGACACCGCTGACCTAGATGGACCCAGTGGCCTAACTCTGTATAAAGCATATTCTGCCTGTGCTCCCATGGAGACCTGGGTTTCTGGGTCAGAATGGGAGGCATCCGGATAGGTCCCAGATAACGCACACCTGTTCCTTCTGTGCCTGTGTCAGACTGGGAGCGCTGCTTGTGAGGAATTTCCTGAAACAAGGTTCTGGTGCTCAAGGGCAAGCAGTGGCTTTCCCCATCTCTCTCTCTTTCTCTTTCCCTCTCTCTCCTCCTTCCTCTGGATTCGCGTGGGCTGGCTGTTCATCTGGGGCCTGCCTCTTCCTCTCCATAGCGGAGGAATGCCGGCTGGCTGGTCCTGCATGCTTTGGCGATGCGCCATTCCCCAGCACACTCTCGGTTCCTTGTTCTCTCCTCAGAGATTTTTCTGTCTACTCCCTTGGGCTGGGAAATGTTTTGGAGAGGATGTACGTAGATTAAGCAGGGCTGGGCCACCCCCAGAGACCTCAGAGCATCAGGTCACCTCTGCCACAGCCTCTCCAAACCTCCTTGCCCTTTGACACACATCGTAGGCACCTCTCGTGTCCTTGTCGCTGCTCAGAAGAGATCACGGTTCTTCTGGACCTTGTGTGATTGCCAGATCCAGCTAAATTTGTTTAGGTTGCCACCAAACACACTTCCAAGGAAATTCCTTTAGGGTGCAAATCCTAAGGTGATGCTATCAGGATCCTTAACTCGGTGCTTGCTTTCAGTGTCATAATTGAGTGGGGCTTAGTGGCTTGGTTGCCATTCAGGATCTAGATGTGGCCATTGCAAAACTGTGCTTATGGTGCCAGGATGCATCCCATTGTATCAGCACAAAAAAGATGCAAGGTTTTGATGCAAGGATGGGTAAGGGGGAACAGCTCAGTTCTCAAAGCTAGTATTCTTTCTCTGACCACCTGTCAGTTAGCATATGCCTTCAGGTTTAGTTATTCAACCAGGGTAGAAGTGGCTAACCATTATTCAGCTTCCGCCAACCCTCTGGCTACATGCTTGCAGTGGATCTCACCAGTGATCTAGTGGTCCAAGATAGCAGCGTGGGTGGGTTGGGGTCAAAGACCCATTACTCTTTCTGCAGCAAGGTCCCTGTCTCCAGCGACCTAAAACCACCCAGTCAGCATGAAAGAGAAGGTTTTTTAGCCACTATCTGCTCCAAAGCTAAGCATTTAGGAGCACTGAAAACTCAGGGTGCTTCAGCTTCAAGGGAATGGTGCACAAGTTCTGTTGTGTACAATGAAATGTGCAGCCTAAGCCACTCCAGAATAAGATACTGGAGCATTCCAAATCATTTGCCAATGTACGTTCACAGAAAATAGATCTAGCTCAAGTGGAACACATGGAGATCTGCACTGAGCGATGCAATGCATCCCTAATTATTATTGTTGCATAATTATAAGATTACTGTATAAACTTGGAAAGCTGCACAATCTTATAAAGGGTGTGGCTGGATCACGAAGGGAAACTACACTGTTGCGTGTGGTTGTTCAACACATACCACAACCACGGCTGATCAAGGCAGACCAGATCAGGAGGGAGGGTTACTGCCTGCTCTCAGTTCTTCAGATGTTTTATCTCAATAGGTATTTTGGACTACAGATCCCATCATTCCTGACCACAGGCCATGCTGCCTGTGGCTGATGGGAACTGGAGTCCAGCAACATTCTGGAGGACAACATCGCTCTCACATTGATCTGACAAGTAGAGAGGAGGGAGATGTTCTCCTCCACCAGGGTGCTAGACTAGCTGGAGGGATTAAAGTTGAGGCTGTTCTGTTCCTATCATCACTTCTAGTCTTCGCCTGTCTCACAGGTGAGCATCACAGCTGAAGAAGGATAGTGGGGTGGCTACTTTTCCACCACAGAAGCCCAAAATCCTCTGCATCAAAGCAAATGTAGTGACTGTAATTACTATCTTAATTTCTCTTTATTCCACCTTGTCCTCAAAGTCGAAGGGCTGGGTCATTGGGTATGTGTGAGTGTGTGTTTTTTCTGCACACATTTTGTCCTTACAACAACCGTGGGACCCCAAATGTTGTTGAACTACAACTCCCATCACCCCTAGCTAGCAAGGCCAGAGCTCAGGGATGATGGGAGTTGTAGTCCAACAACATCTGGGGACCCACAGGTTGAGAACTGCTGAGTTAGACTAAGAGAAATACATACTGGCCTTTGATCACCCAGAATGTTTCAAGGGGAGGAGTTTGAACCTAGGTTTCTCCCAGCTGAGTCAAACGCTCCAACTACAGCACCCAAACTGGCTGTGTCAGCGATTTTTAATAGCATGGTTAATAATAAAAAATGTTGATAATAATGATAATAAGAGCGTAGGTGGGTGGGATTCAGCTAATATTTGTGAAATTAGGGAATCAGGGCTAGGGATGTAGCCATCTGTCTATTTCAATTTCTCTTTTTTAAAAAAAATCCCAATTTTAAGCTCAGTTCTCCGCGCTTTCTCATCAGTTTGTGATTTTTTAAGTCCTCGTGAAAATTCAGCAGCAATATGGTGCACATTTCTCCTATGTATTTTTTTACAATTTTATGTGTTACTATTATTATTATTATTATAACTACATCTATATCCCACCTTTTCTCCAAGGAGCTCAAGGTGGTGTTCGTGATTCTCCCCCTCCCCAGTTTGTTCTCACAACAACCCTGTGAGGTAGGTTAGGCTAAGAGACTGTCACTGCCCAAGGCCACCCAATAAGCTTTACAGCTAAGTGGGGATTTGAATCCAGGCCTTAATCCAACACCTTAACCACTGCACATCAGCTCCCATTCTATGTAAATATATTTTGGGTAATAACACATTTGAGCAATGTATACTTTTCCTAATATAATGGAACATTGGTTCTCAAATGCCTCAGTACGTAAACATTTCAGCTCTCAAATGCTGAAAACCCGGAAGTAAGTGTTCCAGTTTTTGAACATTTTTCGGAAGCCCAACATCCAGTGCGGCTGTCAGCTATTGTTTCCAGGACGCCTGCACCTTGGTTTTTTAACGTTTCAGAACTCAAACGGACTTCCAGAATGGATTACGTTTGAGAACCAGTATACCACTGTATTTGTATTTTCCCCGAGATAATGAGTTTCTTCCTGTTATTTTCACCAGTATATGCATTTTTTAATGCAGTGTTTACCTTAGCTCATGCATTTTTGTACACATTACTTGCCCAGAGGACTGCACTGCGAAATTCAGAGAAGTGCAAATTTCAAAAGGATGGATGTTTGTTTCATGCACGAATTGGGCTGAATCGCCTTTCAGTGCAAACCGAATTGAATTTTCCCACTATCCTTAATCAGGGCTTGTTATTTCATTAAGGAACCCCTTCCTTCACTCTCCCCTCCTTTGCAATTCTGTCTACCCTCAGAGACGGAGAATAGGGGTCCACTTGTCCCCATCCCTGTCCCCATCCCACCCCCCGATGTGAAATGAGGCTGTGTTGCCAGAGCAGAAACGTGTGCTGTTTGAGCCGGTCTATTTTGGGCTGTTGTCAGGAACAGGAGAGGAGGCTGCTTTCCCTCCTACAAACACATGCCAAGCGCTGCTATTTTGGAGCTGGCGAAGCAGCAGGGACCTCCTCCTCCCCACTCCTCCTCCTCCTCTTCTTCAGTTTCTGGGGTGCCAGAAATGTAAGGAGGTAAGAAGAAGGGCTGACGCTTTAACCCACTGAACCCCAAACCCAGTCCAGCCTGGGGGGTGGGGTGGGGAACAGGGGCATCCCTCCGTTCAGCCTGCAGCCCTAAACCATTCTATGAATTTATATACAGTCATACCTCTTGTTACGGTCGGTTCAGGTTATGTCTTTTCAGGTGGCGACCCAGAAGTACCGGAAAGGGTTACTTCCGGGTTTCGCTGCATGCGCAGATGCGCAAAATGACGTCACGCACATGTGCAGAAGCGATGAATTGCAACCTGCGCATGCGCAGACTCGGGTTGCGTTCCTATCAGGTTGTGAACGGGGCTCCGGAATGGATCCCGTTCGCAGCCAGAGGTACCACTGTAGTGCATTATAACACACACACACACACCAACTCTTCGCCCAAAAAAGGCTCGCAGAACAGCTTGCATACAATCAGTTGAAACAAGGCAGTCTCTGCCCCCTCTCAGGCCTACGTTCTAAAAGACAAGGGACAAAAGGAAAGAAGGAAGCGGAGGGCAGAGGGGAAAAGGCAAGATCAGGCACCAGCTCTTTAAGCTCTTTCAAGTCCAACGCTCTCTGTCTGCAGCAGAGATACCCCACAGGGGCACCGATCCGATCAGGGAGGTTTGCAGTAGAACTAGAAGGAAGAAGCCCTCGTCGCCCTGCTTCTTTTGCCTTAATTTCTGTTACCCAGGGCTATGCTGCCTCTGCCCATGGAGCCCCTATTCTGCCATCATGGTCAATAGCCATTAATAGGTGACAGCCTCCAAGACTTTGTCCAATCCAAGGCAACCAAAACAACATTGCTGGGCAGTTTCAGTGAGCTCCTTCTGGTGAGGATTCTAGTCAGCTATATGAGAATAGACCTAGATATACAATTCTGGGTCCTTCTGGCCTCCCCCCACTCTCCTCTGTGCCTGATCTGGTATGGGGAGGGGGGTTTTCTGGAGCAGAGTTGCTTTCCAAGACAGGCATAATCTACAGTCATACCTCATGTTACGGACGCTTCAGGTTACGTGTTTTCAGGTTGCAGACTGCGGCAAACCCAGAAGTACCGGAACAGGTTGCTTCCGGGTTTTGCCACTCACACATACGCAGAAGCACTAAATCGCGCTTTGCACATGTGCAGAAGCACCAAATCGTGCCCGCGCAGACCCGGCGCTTCAGGATGCGAACGCTGCGGGTTGCGGACGTGCCTCCGTCACGGATTATGTCCGCAACTCGAGGTTCCACTGTACGTCGATAGAACTATATAGCCGCATTATTAAACCTGTAACTTTAAGAACTGGCACCCGACCTTGATCTTCCCCTCCTCCCTCCCCATCCCTCTTTCCTCATGTGTTGTGCCCACTCGGAAAGCCTTCTTGGCTGGAGAGCAGGCGATAAATGCTTCAGATGCTATGTCCTGATCCTTGAGATTGAACCCGGGACCTTCTGCACCCACAGCACATGCTCTACCAGGAGCGCGGAATGAAGGCTGTCATCAAGCGCAATGCTTCCAAGCCACCTTTTCTCTCTGTGTCTCGCCTCCTTACAGGCAGGTCTCTGAAGCCACGCAGCAAGCAGAGAGCTCTTAGTGGCTGTCTGCAGTTTCAGCAGGCAGCCTTTATCCAGAACAACCAAGTTCTGCTTTTCCCAAGTTGAGAGCATGGGAAATTGCCTTATATTGAGTCTGACCGCTGGTCTACTTAGCTCAATATTGCCTGCACTGATGGACAGTGGCTCTCCTAGGGTTTCAGCCGGGGGGTGGCATGTATTCCCTGCCCACCTGGAGATTGAAGAGCAGATACTCCTTGCATTACCTATGTCAGAGGTGCAAAATGCAGAGATGAAGTTTGTCCTCCCTGCTTTTCCATTCTCTCTTTCCCCACCCCCTGAGCAATGCCCACATGACCTCTGTCCCTCTGCTGGGTGCCAGCTGGATCCCTTCCAGGCCCTCTGGGCAGGATTCTGTGTTCCAGGCCCAACAGACTGCCAAGGTGCTGCTGCTGCTGCTGCTGCTGCTGGGGAATTGCCAAGCTTGGTTACTCCCCTGGCTGCTACATTGCCATGTGTGGGACTTTGGCTTCCCAGGATTTTGCCCTCCTGAACACAAGGTCAACTGAGTGCTTTGCAGACACCTCCATGGGATGGAAAGGAGTTGATGCAACACTTTGGGTGGCTCTCTCTGCTGTATGTTCCTCTCCTGTTTTTCTTCTGCCAAAGGCCTCCCTTTGCCTTCCCTGTCTTACCGTTTGCTTAAAGCGGTTTTTGCAAAGCGGTTCTCCAGCCAACAAATGTGTACAAAAACCCACCTGCTAAGGTAAAATGCACACGAGGATGCATATATTCATTAAAAAATGCTTTATATTAGGGGAAATTGCTTTGAAAAAATATGTATACAGTACATGCATTAGACAAAGTTTCGTGCTGAAGTGTGTGTGTGTGTGTGTGTGTGTGTGTGTTCGTTCGAGTAAAATGGTGACAGAGTTTTATTCGTTCGTTCGTTCGTTCCCTTTTTCTCTCCTTGGCCTTTTCCCCTTGTGTGCTGTTGTTGTTTTTTAGGATTGTACATAAGCCATTGTGGGAGCCTTTTTTTGGCTGAATAGCGGGATGCAAATGCTCAGAAAAAATGTAATTAACAAATCTGCACTAAAACGCCTCATGGATTTTTATGAGGATTTTTTGCAAACTACTGTGGAGAACTGAATTTAAGACGAGAGAAGTGAGAAACTGTGATTGACAGGTTCTCCAGCGGCGTAGCGTGGGTTGTCAGCACCCGGGGCAAGGCAAGTAATTTGCGCCCCTTAACCCGTGGATTTGCGCCCCCTAACCCTAACCCCCAGATGTTGCGCCCAGTGCGGCTGGCCCACCCCTGCACCCCCCACGCTACGCCACTGAGGTTCTCTCATCCGTACTTCTTACAAACGACATTATGATCATATACGCACCATCAGAGAGTCCTGAATTTATTTGTTTGTTTGCCTGCTTATTTAATATTTAATTTGTCTGCCGCACCTTTCTCCCAAGTAGGAGAGCCGGTGTAGTATAATGGTTAGAGTGTCAGACTAGGAACTGGGAGACCACCAGGGCTCCAATCCCACACACTGCCATGAAACTCACTGGGTGACCTTCGGCCAGTCACTGTCTCTCAGCCTGACCTACCTCACAGGGTTGCTGTGAGGATAAAATGTGGGTGTGGGAGAGAAACATATGCCACTTTAAGATCATTGGAGAAAAGTTGGGGTAAATACGCAGTAATAAGCAGTGCTTTTTTCTGGGGGTACGCAGCGGTACACCTACCCCTAAACATTTTGTGAATCTTTGTACTTTTGTCCATTTACTATATTTATTTTTCCGATTTGAACTATAAAATGGTGATTTTATCCAGTCAAAATGAGAGTACCCCTAAACAATTTTTTTTAGAAAAAAAAGCACTGGTCATAAATAAATACAGTAAGTTTGCATTCATTCATTCAGCCTTTTGGATTCATTTAATAGGTGAGGGGAAACTCAGGGCCATGCTGGAAATCCAGGGGCCCTCTGTTCTAGATAAGACAGAGTCTGATTGCCTTAACTTACTTTTCGAAAGGGAAAGCTCTTTGCACATGCACAGAAGCGCCTTCTCTGTCTCTTCCCCACTCCTTTCGCCATTACTTCCATATTCTAGGACTGAGCCTGAACGCTTGAAATCTCTTGGCGGAGCCCAAGATATTAATACCCACATCTGCTACAGAGCCTTTGATCCTGTGATAGCAGAAATTTCCCACAGGCTTTGTCAGCTACTGCTAGAGTTGGCACTCATTCATTTCTGGCTCTCAGAGTAGGAAAAAGCTGGGCACTGGCTTTGCTTTGTAGGCTCTGTTTCTTGATTCCCACCACCACCACTTTCCCCCCAGTAAGGAACCTTCCCCTTAAGCCTTGCTCCTGCTCAGCAAGTATTGACAAGGGATGTGTCAGGGGTTTGAGGTTCCCTGCAAGCTGTGGGTTTAATGGCCTGAAATCTTTATGCCCGTGATCCCAAATCGTGGGGAGTTTGAACCCCCTTTCTCTTTTGCCTTTGTTTGTTCCCCCACCCCACCCTTGGATTTGGCTGTGTTTGCATATCCACCCGACCCGGAGTTACCACATTCTCACAACCAATGCATGTTCTTCTCTCTTGACAGAATTCCAAAACTGTGCAGGGCCTGACCGGCCTCCGGAACCTCGGCAACACTGTGAGTCCACTCCTCTCTCTTTCCATCCCTCTCCCCCCTCCACTTGGGTATATCTGCACTGGGGTGGGAGAACTGAGATCACATTCACACTGTGAATGCTACCAGTTCAAAAAGTCCCGTGGCGTTCCCCCCAAAGAATTATGGGAGATGTAGTTTGTTAAGGGCCCTGAGATTCCCATCACAAAGCTACAATTCCCTGAGTTCCCTGGGAAGAGGAACTGATTGTTAAACCACACTAGTAATTGTAGCTCTGTCGGGGGTGGGGGACAGAGAGGTCTCCTAACAATTCACAACACCCATAACAAACTGCAGCTCCCAATAATTATTTGGGGAAAGCCATGGACCTGTTTAAAGTGGTATGATTCTGCTCTAAGGGTATGGTATGATTGCAGCCTGAGATCTGCTGCTAGGCCTCTGCGTGATTTGAGTAGACCAGAAAGGGGCTTCTGATGCCTAGTGTCTAAGAACAGCAAGATCCCGAAAGCTTAAACCGCAAATTGCTGGCGGGGGGGGGGGGGGGGGGCAACAGACACTTGGGATGGGGTGAACCCGAAGTGGGTTTTCACGTGAAAGGATTTGTGAGTTTTGATAGTGGCGCTGATCACACGCTCCTGGGCTGAGCCTACACTCTGCGGCACACCCTTAATTCTTAGTTTATGTATACCCAGTTAGGTCACTAATTTGCCCTTGGCTCCTATTGGCGAGCTGTGTGGCATTTCAGCATAATAAAACCAGATATATGGATTGTTTGCATTGCACTCGCAGTGATAGATCCAGACCACCCCTTCAGTTTGCCCACACTTCCTTACCCCCTCCTGGGAACACTGCTATTTAATGCTCAGTTGGAGCAAATGACAATCTGGGTCTTTCCCGGATTGCCATTTGTTCTGATCTATCACTAAAGAGCGGGTTTACGCTGGAAAAGGAGCAGAGCAAAGGGAAAACTTGGTTGTTCCTCCTCTTCCTCCTCACTTTATTTCAGCTATTGCCCCATAATGCAGATGGCAGGACAGAGGCAGAGCTAGAGTAGCTTGTTGAAGCCCACCTCGTAGTGAGATCGCGGCGGAAGCAAGATTCAAAGGGAGAGCTTTCCGATTCCTATAGCTGAGCCTCTGAATCGCAAGTCCGAACCAAAGCTCTCTGAAATGAACAATTTATAAAGCAGCGCAAGGTTAAACTCAGTCTCTGGGCTGGTCAAGCACAGAGATCACCCTGGTCTCATTGCTGGGCACTGCTGCTGCTGCTACCTCCTTGCCAAATTCACACTGCTTGGCTCGCCTTGCAGGGAGAGCGTGGCATGACCGCACCCCATGCAGCTACCTCTCAGTCCTCGCACATCAGGCTCCTGGAGCCCCAGGGTGATAGCATGCATGCGCTAGTTTGTATGGCATAATTACTGCCATTGTGATTCGCATGCCGCTTCCTTGTGTATAAAGGGTAAAGGGACCCCTGACCATTAGGTCCAGTCATGACCGACTCTGGGGCTGCGGTGCTCATCTCGCTTTATTGGCCGAGGGAGCTGGCGTACAGCTTCCAGGTCATGTGGCCAGCATGGCTAAGCCGCTTCTGGCGAACCAGAGCAGCGCACAGAAATGCCATTTACCTTCCCGCCGGAACGGTACCTATTTATCTACTTGCACTTTGACGTGCTTTCAAACTGCTAGGTTGGCAGGAGCAGGGACCGAGCAACGGGAGCTCACCCCATCGCAGGGATTCGAACCGCCGACCTTCTGATCGGCAAGCCCTAGGCCCTGTGGTTTAACCCACAGCGCCACCCGCGCTGTATAGACTATACACCCTTGTGTATAGACTCATAGAATTGTAGAGTTGGAAAGGGACTGTGAGAATCACCTAAGCCAAACCCTGCAATGCAGGAATATGCAGCTGTTCCCACACGGGGATCGAACCTGCAGCAACCTTGGTATTATCAGCGCCACCCTCTAACCAACTGAGCTGTCTAGGCACTGCATGTGTGCACACACACAAAATGTAAGAAGAGCCTGCTAGATCCGGCCAGTGGCCCATCTAGTCCAGAATCCTGTTCTCACAATGGCCAACCAGATGCTCTAAGGGACAGCCTGCAAGGTGCCATAAGAAAGCTGCAGAGATAGTGCAGGATAGTGCGCACCCTGGAAATGATCTCTTTCAGCTTCTGCCTTCTGGAAGAAGGTACAGGGTTATAAAGACTAGGACTAGCCGCCTGAGAAACAGTTTCTATCCGAATGCAATTTTGGTTTTAAACGCAGTGTAAGGTAGTCTCTATGGGAGTATATTGTATTTAATTATGGGGTATCAGAGTTTTAAAGGGACGTGGGTGGCGCTGTGGGTTAAACCACAGAGCCTAGGACTTGCCGATCAAAAGGTCGACGGTTCGAATCCCCGCAATGGGGTGAGCTCCCGTTGCTCGGTCTCAGCTCCTGCCCACCTAGCAGTTCGAAAGCATGTCAAGTGCAAGTAGATAAATAGGTACCGCTCTGGCAGGAAGGTAAACAATGTTTCCGTGCGCTGCTGTGGTTCGCCAGAAGTGGCTTGGTCATGCTGGCCACATGACCCGGAAGCTGTACGCCGGCTCCCTCGGCCAATAAAGCGAGATGAGCGCCACAACCCCAGAGTGGGCCACGACTGGACCTAATGGTCAGGGGTCCCTTTACCTTTTTATCAGAGGGCTAACCAGGGTGGGATAGCTGGGATAGCAGGCTTGTTGTTTTTTGAATGTCTGATGTAGATTTTTCCAATTTCGTTGTTCTGTATGGGATAATGACAATAAAGATTATCATATTGTAAGCAGGGTCTGAGTGCAATAGCGCTGTTCCCAACACGTGAGCCCCAGTAACAGGCGTTCAGAGGCCACATTGCCTCTAGCACTGTAATGAGAACATAGTATGTGGGAAAGTCGTGCGCACACAATGCCAGCTGAGCCAGTGCAGCCCGGCGGTCACGGCTGAATTAGTGGTGTGGCACTTCTCTGTGCCCGGTGGGTGGGTACCCCGCCAACGCAGGAAATTTTGACAGCTCTTTCCACCGCTGTTTGTCCCTCAGTTCCCCTTTGCTGTGGTGGGAATCCCCTGCCCTTCTGAAGGGCCTTTTTGCAACTGTCTCAGGAAGTGTGTCACCCTCCCACCCCACCAAGCCTCAACCGCTCAGGCCCAAACTCATGAAATTCAATGCTCTTTTAGGTTTAACATGCAATGCTTGTTTAGAGTTGTTTTTAAGTGCAGGCGCAAACACCTACATGTTGAATTTGGAGGAGCACTTAACCTCACAAGGCCTAGTTTGGGCCTGAGCAGCTGAGGTTTGCCCATCCGATAGGTTTCCACACCTGAGCCTTTCAGGAAGAACATTCTTTTCTCAAGGCAGTTCACATAATGTATGAAAGCGCAACGTCAAATGACAATAAATGCGTTTTTGAAAATGTTCCCCGTTGATAAAACTAGAAAGAAAACATTAAAAATGCAGCCGCCACACTATCAGATGCCTAGTCACATTTAGGTAAA
Organism: Podarcis gaigeae; assembly: GCF_964106915.1. Lineage (NCBI taxonomy): Eukaryota > Metazoa > Chordata > Lepidosauria > Squamata > Lacertidae > Podarcis > Podarcis gaigeae. The sequence goes on along the minus strand of NC_139692.1, from coordinate 21,298,570 downwards.
GTGATAACTGTTAAGGCCCATTTGGAAATATAAGGGCCTGTCTTACATGGATTATTTTTTTATTTATTCCACAGCCTTGCCATCTCAGACACCCACACGCTATGCACACAGAACATTTATGACACTTGAACAGAGAATACTGGGATCTGTAGTTTACCCCTCTGAAGGTTATAGCACCCTTAAGAAACTATTATTCCCAGGAGTCTTTGGGGGAAGCCATGTGCTTTTAATGTACAGTATGGTGTGGATGTGATCACAGATATCTTAGTACAGGTGGACTTATACAGATTTTGGTGCTGGCCTCAAACTCAGGGAGGGTGGTGGTGGTAGAGGACAGGGGCAGAGGGGCAAGGCTGACTGCTAACAGAATCACAGCAGACATGGAGGGGAGTTTTAACCCTTTCCCCCCTGCTGCAGTCCTGGGGGAGGGGGACACCTCCTCTGAAGCTGCTGTTTGCTAAACTGGGAGCAGGAGAGAGAATCCACCCACTAGGACAGATGATAGCTTTCTTTCCCAGCACCTGCAGAAGAGGGTTTTTATTAGCCAGGATCACAGCAGGTGAAGGGAGGAAGAATTAAGTTATCAGTCCGGTTAACGGTTAACGACCAGCTCAGCTTCACCCACTATTTGCATTTAAAAGCAATGCAGATTTGTATCCCCTTTCCCCAGAAGGAGGAATCTTGGTTGAAAGACACACACATTGCAAAAAAAAAAAAGACTCCAGAGAATTCTATGAAATTATTTGTAGTATACTTTTCAGCCATTAAAGGACCCTGGCCCTAAGGGAGCTTTAGCAATAATAAGACATACATTGTCTATGCTTGGGAACTCTCTCCTGAGGGAAGCAAGCTCATCACTCCCACCATCTCTTTAATGGCCTTTTTTGTATATTTATATATTTTTTTTTAAAAAAAGAATCCTTTCCCTTTTCGGAAGGCATTTAGACTGCAAATGGCTGGGGTTCCTTTACTGACCTGATTCTAACATTCTCTTGTATTTTCTTACGGTTCTTACTGCTGCTGGATTATGCCAGTTCCTGCCTTCTGTTTTGGTGCTTTGGCTTGTAAAATTGCAAGTGATACGTTAAAAAGGTTTAATTTATGGTTTCGTTTCTGTTAGCCACCTAACAGAGCTCTTGGTGATGAACGGCAAGATGTATAAATGTTTTACATACCTAAATAAAGTTCTTAGTACGGAAAATCGCTTGCAAATATGTGTATAGTAGGCAAAATTGCATACCAGAATGCGCACATTAGGACGAATGGGCACTAAAACGTGGACAGATATTTATGATATTTGGATGGCGGGGTCACGATCTGTTGCAGAACTGTGGCCAACTGAATTTGAAATTAGGAAAAGAAAGTTGACCTATTTTGTCTGTCCTTACACTTCATGCATGTTCATTTGTTTGCCTCCTGTAGTGTTTTATGAACTCAATCCTGCAGTGTCTGAGCAACACCAAAGAGCTCCGAGATTACTGCTTGCAGAACCAGTACGTCCACGACCTGAACAACAAAAGCCGCATGCAGATGGCCCTCATGGCTGGTAAGGACCGTGACATTTCACACACAGGGCAAGCAGCCTTATACCAATTAGGCCCTTGGTCCGCTTGGCTCCATATTGTCAACACTGACTGGCAGCTGCTCTCTCCCCAGAGGTTTCAGACCAGGGTCTTTGCCAGGGGCAGATATGACTTTAAGGGCCCCCCCGAGAAGGGTGGGTTGGTTTTTGAGGCAGAAGGAAATTCAGTGCTTCCTCCGCAGCTGAGCAAAAAGAGAAGCGAGCCTCAAAACGATACAGAAATACAACAATAAGGATCTCTGATGAAACGCTAAATGGCTTTTCTGGGTTTCAGTTTTACCCTCTTCATTGTTCTGTCTCCTCTGCAGCAGGAGATAAACTCCAGTCATGTGTGGTGGACTTGATGAGTCTCCTGAATGCATTTCCTGCCTTCCCAGGAGTGCCAAAATGGGGGTGGACAGCCAGGCATCTGACAGGGGGTGCATCTCTCGCTAATGTGAGATCTCCATCTGAGACCCAGGAGAGCTGCTGCCAGCCAGAGTAGGCAGTAGTGAGCTCAGTAGACCAATAGTTGGACCTCTATTTATCTATGGGCTCCTCCCAGATAACCTGTTCACTGGCCAGTCATCTTGATTTACTTGCACAAAGCTTACACAGAGGTTAGACTATATCCTGATGTATTACGCATTCACTCTAATTTGTTTGCGGGATTATGGGTGGTATATTGCAATGAGCCTTTGTCCCACATCCATCCTGATTTGTTTGTAGGGTTTTATACATCTTCCCATGAGTCATTTGTTCATCTCGCAGTTTCCCCTCTCACCTTCCAAACAGCAGTCTGATCCTTTTTTTGCAAAGTGAATTCGTTATACTTGAGCAAGAGAGAGAGAGAGGCCATTTTAATCCACTTTAATTGTGCAAACCTAAATTTCCAGCGTGCATGTGATTCTCTTCCACAAAATAGACCGGAGGCAGCCTAAACATTTATAATATATTGCATTTATATCCCAGCCTTTTTCTCCAAAGAGCTCCCTCGCTCTCCATTTAATCCCCACAACCATCCTGCGAGGTAGGCTGGGCTGAGAGAGGCAGCCCAAGGTCACCCAATCAAGTTCATGGTCAAGTGGGAATTTGAACCCTGGTCTCCCAGCTCTCTAACCACTACATCACACTGTCTCGCCATATAATTGCAACTATAGTACTGCACAACTTGGGAACCACTTATCCATATTATATGACCTCTTGGGGTTCCCCCCCCCCCCAATTCACCACCTGCCTCTGTTTTCACACTCCCAGCTGGAATTGTCTATCCAGTTTTGGCATAGGGAAATTGTTGTTGGCATAGTTATTCAGACTAGACTTTAGGGTCTTTCAGATACATTTTGTGAAATAGATTCCATGGCAAAGCCATTGCCTTTCCCTGACAAACCTAACCTTCAAGTATTTTCTCTCTTTCTGCCCCCCACCTCCCCAATCACCTTCTCCCTTCCACTGTCCAGAGTTTGCCAAGCTCATCCAGGCATTGTGGACGTCATCCCCCAATGAATCCGTGAGTCCTTCTGAATTCAAGACCCAGATTCAAAGATACGCGCCCCGCTTTGTTGGTTACAAGTAAGAAATGTTACCACCTGCAGTTTTCCAATGGACAAAATTATTTGTTGGGTTGCAGGGGGTGGATTAATTAGTGGTCTCCAGATGTAGCCCCTCCGGTCCCTTTTGTTGTGCATTTGTGATACTTTGTGCATGAGATGGTATCAGGGTAGTTATACGTAATCCCACTTTCAATACTGTCTGCCCCTGCAAAAGGTTTTCAAGCGGCTATCCTGGTTCATGTCCAATTTGTGCGTGTCCTGTCACTTCTGGCTGAAATCCTGGGACCTACCACCAATGTTCCTACATTTTATTGTGCTGTAGAGCAGGACCGCCCTTTCAAGTGGCAGTAACGCCGTACAAGCATTGGGGAAACCATTAAATAATAAAGCGGAATGATGTGCAGACGTTCCAGTATAAATTGACGGCTAATGCAGTATTAATGTGTCAATGGCATGTTGCAGAATACACCTGCAAAAAAAACCAACCTCAGATATGCCTTTAGCTTGCACCAAGCTTTGGGCTCCTTTATGCCCACCCACCCAAAATAACCTGGTGCAGAGTTAGAGTAAGATTCATTTACCGTAATAGGAATTGCTTCAATGCAGGCATAGCTAGTGTCAGCTGATGTGAAAGGCAGTGGATGGATGTTTGCAAGGTAGGATCACAACCTTAGGAACCATGGCATTTAACCCTGCCTGCACCCACCAGTTCTTCCTGCAAAAGGTTTCTGTTTGCCCTGAATTTGGTCTCAGAAGCTGACTAGGAAGCCAAGTGGGTCTTAGGTTTCCAACTCTCATGATCCTATCTGGAAGACCTTACCTGCAGCTCTGATGGGGATTAGTTAACGCTTACCTTTCTCTTCTTTGCAGCCAGCAAGACGCACAGGAGTTCCTGCGGTTTCTCCTTGATGGGCTCCACAGTGAGGTGAACCGAGTGCTGGTGCGGCCCAAAGGCAACCAAGACAACCTAGACCATCTCACGTGAGTCGCAGAAGAGTGTGAACTGGGAAGAGCAGGCAGAGAAGGGGGGTGGGCTCCTAAAATGAATTATATTATTAGGGAAAGTTGCTTGCAGAAATGTATATATTGATCAAAACTGCATGGAAAGGGGCTTTTAAAAGAAAATAAAAGCTGCCAACTGATGTGGAAAATGTGGCTTCAGATTGGAAAAATGAGAAATTGTAACTAGGATATGGTGCCTGGCTTTGCTTTGCCTTTTCTCCATTGCAATCCCTTTTGTGTCGTGCGTATTAGATAGTAAGCTTGAAGGCAAGGAATGTCTTATGATGGACACTTGTGAAGTGCTCTGGGAGCAGTTGGCTGTTTGTTTGTTTGTTTTTGCCAAAGAGCAGGATAAAATTATACTTTAAGATACAGTGGTACCTCGGGTCACAGACGCATCAGGTTACAGACTCCACTAACCCAGAAATAGTACCTCGGCTTAAGAACTTTGCTTCAGGATGAGAACAGAAATCGCGTGGCTGCAGCAGGAGGCCCCATTAACTAAAGTGGTACCTCAGGTTAAGAACAGTTTCATGTTAAGAACAGACCTCCGGAACAAATTAAGTTCTTAACCAGAGGTACCACTCTACACAGTTGCCCCCACACCTCCTAAATGTATATTTACACCAGTCCTGTAGCGTAGGGTAGGGTGAGAGTGACTAGCCCAAGGTTGCCCCATGAGCTTTAGGGATTTAAGCTTGCCCAGTTGTAATCCAGCACTCCACACACCCCTGCAGTCTCTCATGTGAGTTCCCTTTGACCCTGGAAGAGCCTTGGATAGACTTTTTCTGTCTCCTTTTTTGCAGCGATGATGAAAAGGGCAGGCAGATGTGGATGAAATACCTGGCAAGAGAAGACAGCCGGATTGGGGGTAAGTCTTTGCCAGGAGAGCAGGGCAGGGGGGAACCGGTGGTCCTCCAGCAGCAGCTCCCAGCATCTGAAGGGCCAAAGGTTTCCCCACCTGTGACTTAAAGTGCAGCCCATGAGACTCCAGAACCATTACAGGATGAACTGGGAGTTAGGAGAAGGCATCAGGATCCCAGGTACGGGTGGTGGTGATTTCAGCTCAGAATTCTGAATGAGACAGGTGCCTTGTCCTGGCATTCCATGACTCGGCACATTCCCCACAGCATCAAGCATTGCACTGTGTGATTTCAGTTAACATTTTTAATTATTTTTAGATCTTACGCCACATCTCTGCACCATGCGTTCAAAGCAGCGTCCTACCACTTTAAGCAGTCTTGGCTTCCCCAGAGAATCCTGGGAACTGTAGTTTTTTTGAGGGTTCTGAGCATTGTTAAAGGTAAAGGGACCCCTGACCATTATGTCCAGTCATGACCGACTCTGGAGTTGCGGCGCTCATCTCGCTTTATTGGCCGAGGGAGCCGGTGTACAGCTTCTGGGTCATGTGGCCAGCATGACTAAGCCGCTTCTGGTGAACCAGAGCAGCGTACGGAAACACCGTTTACCTTCGCGCCAGAGCGGTACCTATTTATCTACTTGCACGTGCTTTTGAACTGCTAGGTTGGCAGGAGCAGGGACCGAGCAACGGGAGCTCACCCCATCGCGGGGATTCAAACCGCCGACCTTCTGATCGGCAAGTCCTAGGCTCTGTGGTTTAACCCACAGCGCCACCCACGTCCCTCTGAGCATTGTTAGGAGGCTGCTAATCCACTTGCAGAGCTATAATTCCAGAGTTGCCCAGGGGGAGAGGTCGATGGTTAAACAATTCTGGGAATTGTAGCTCTCTGGGGCAGAAATTGGTGTCCTAACAACTCTTGGTACCATTAATGAATGGTGCTGCTTTAAATGTCTGGTGCAGATGTGGCCTTAGATAGCAGGCCATAGGAGTTGGCATGTAAGTAGCAGGGGATGTGGAGTTAACCCTTTCACCTTCACTGCAGTTGATAAATTTACCTGCCCTTCTTCCATTCCAATGAAGCTAATCTTAGCCTAAGAGGAAAGCTTCATTTGTGCCAATTTTTTAAAAAATGATCTCACAACTATCACCCTCACTCGCTCTCTCACACACACATTTGCTATTTAAATGCTAAAAGTGAGATAGGTTAACTGTACTCAGCATCTAGTTTGTCCCTTAAGAGGCCCTTTCAAGTACAGTTTTGCGCAAAATTGAGCCTTGATGTGGTTATTTAAAATTTGCACACAGAGAACAAAGGCTGGCTTACGGTTTCATCTTGATCCATAGTGATTTGGCTTAGTGGGGCTGTTTTATCAGAGCAGCTTGAGAAGGCCTTGGATTTCAAAGCTTGTATAGAAAGATAAGGTGACCTGATTCAGGCCCAGGAGTTGAGAAGGCTTTGATGGTCCATCATAGAGCCCAGAAGGCTTTCTGAGTCATTAAAGCTAATTGGGGAGGCTGGATCAAAACCTCAGCCTTTAAGAGTCATGTGGGAGAAGACTTTCCCCAGGATGGCATCTGAAGTGCAAAATGGAACCCCATAAATTTGGATTCCACCTCCCTAGAAAGCCACAGATTAGCTGCCAGGTGGATCCAAGATAAGTTTCTGCCTGAGGCGAAGGACTAGATAGTACCTCTGCCAGGCTAGCAGTTAAATCTTACTTTGGAACTGGCAACAGGACGTGGACCTCTACCGCTCCCAGAAGGCAGCAGGTTAGCTTGGCAGGCAGGTGGGCAGAACAGGCCCTGTGACACACACAGCTCTCCCTACCCCTTTGCATCTGCCACCTGAGGCAATGCCTCACTCTGTCACATGACTAGCAAGTTTCCACCCAGAGGCCAACACAGAATACCAGTCCTCTACTGTGAGTAAGGCAGATGGGTTGGTAGAGATGCCAAGTGCCACGCAGAATGGGATTCTGGGACAAGTGTAGTATTCAGGCTCCCAGTTGGCCAGTCTTGTTTGGGGAAGAGGTTGAGTGTTTGGATAGCCTTCGCTGATTGGTCCAGCCAACAACAGTGAACCATCCCTCCCTTGCCTGTCCCCGCTCTTCATTTTCCCCAACTTTTTGCCTCTTCAGATCTCTTTGTTGGGCAGCTCAAGAGTTCTCTGACGTGCAGTGAGTGTGGCTACTGCTCAACAGCCTTCGATCCCTTCTGGGACCTGTCACTACCCATTGCTAAGGTAACCATGTGCTCTCCATTACTTCCTGGCCACCTTGGTCCTGTTTTGTCTCCCACACCCTTCCTGATCACCGGCATGCCAGCTCTGGTGGAACGCTCTTAACTCCCACCTCTTTGGTGTGTCTTCCCTCTTTTTGCAGAAGAGCTACGGGGAGGTGAACTTGATTGACTGCATGTATCTCTTCACCAAGGAGGACATCCTAGACGGAGATGAGAAACCAGTAAGGGAGATTCATGTGCTTTTTTGTTGGCATTTCTCCCAATATATGCATTTGCGCAAGCAGTTTACATGGGTTTGTACATGATATGCACCTTTGTACACAATTTTTGGTTGGAGAACTACATCACAAAAATTCAGAGGAGTGAATTTTGAGCAGCAACTTTGGGGGGGGGGGTTGTGTTTTTAATTTACTGGCTAAGGAAGTGCAAATTTGGTAGGTTTTCTTTAAAAGGCAAACTGAATGAATCCTGCCACCCACTTCCTACTCCAAGCAAATCCAGCCAGCATTTGCTACTCTTTATCTCTCCCTTTCTCCTTAGCTCTTGGTGGCTGTTGGTGTCCCCAAACATTGATAATATTTCCTAGTGGTGCTACTGCACTCCTGTGGACTGGAATGCAGGCAGCTGCCACCTCAAGGGGTAGGAGCCCTGGCCACCAGAAGGGAGAGGAAGAGGAGCTAGCCCAGCCTTATCCCTGTGACACAGCACTTTAATGATATCTTCCCGCTAATCAGGATTCCCTTTATTTTCCAGACCTGCTGCCGCTGCAAAGCCAGGACAAAATGCATGAAAAAATTCAGCATCCAGAGGTTCCCAAAGATTTTGGTGTTGCGTATCCTTTGCCTTCCCTGTGGCTGTGTCCTTATTCTAGAGAGCATATAGACAGCAAGTGAATCACTGGGGGTGGGGGCAACTGTTCTGCAATAACATCACACAGGGGTTTTGTATTGGGCATAGAATTCAGCATCTCAAGATCTCAGCTTTTAATGTTTTGCTTTTAATGTGCAAGATTCTAGCCCTCATGCTAGCCACAAACTATGAGCAAGGAAGTTTGAGCTGGGGTGGTGAAGGGGGATGGAGTTCCAGTGCTGCTTCCTGTATCTTGAAATCCAGTTTGTTGGATGTGTCAAATGGGGGCACCCGGGTTCGAATGCCCAGTTGGCTGGGAGGCTTCTTGTGTGACCTTTGCAAGTCTCTCTCCAGCCCCTTAACCTACCTCTCAGGGTTGTTGTGAGAGGAAGTGAACCTTGTACACCACCCTGAGCAACTTGGAACAAGGGCAGGATAAAAATGTGTCATTACGTTTTTAAGCATTCAGAATAACAGGACTGGAATCAATTCAAAACTAAGCAAATGCACTTGATGGGAATAGGCCATGTAGGTCACAGAATCTAGCTTTGTTAGAACTTTGATTTAAAATACAGTAAGGCACACACACAGCCCTGATTATGCTTGATGGAGTAGCCAATTTTCCACAGGTAGCAGGTTGCTTCCAGAAGAGAGCTTCTAGGGAGCCCAGACCCTTCGCTCCAACAATGAGAAACAGGTTGGACAAGTTGCCCAATAGCCTCCTTTCTTTCCCATAATATATATGTCCTGTTAGTCCGTCTGCTCTTCTTCCTTAACTTCCTATCCCAGACCTGAAGCGTTTCTCTGAAGCAAGGATGCGATCCAGCAAGCTCACCACGTTCGTTAATTTCCCACTCAAGGACTTGGACCTGAGGGAATTTGCATCCCAAAACTGCAGTGAGTGGTTTTTTGTTTTTTTTTCCTTGCAGGAACTAGAATTGGTGGGAGGAGCCTGAGAGGGGCAAGGTGGGCACTGCAGGTGGGAAGCTTGCGTCAACAATAGGACTTCACATTATCAAGTGCAGCTAAATGGAACCTCCATATACAAGGGCAGTCCATCTCTGGAGTGCCAGATGCTGGAGACAAACAAACAAGATAGCCATCACCACCATGCCCTGTGTGAAAGCATCCGAAGGCTTGACAGCAGCTGTTCAAAGCAGAAGTGTGGAATAGATAGACTTTGGTCCATTCTAGCAAAGCAGTTCTTAGTCCTCTTGTATACACTATAAATCAAATCTTTATTGTTGCGCTAAGTGAGTAGCATTTTATGTATACTATATAGTGGTACCTCAGGTTACATACGCTTCAGGTTACAGACTCTGCTAACCCAGAAATAGTGCTCCAGGTTAAGAACTTTGCTTCAGGATGAGAACAGAAATTGTGCTCCAGCGGCAGCAGGAGGCCCCATTAGTTAAAGTGGTGCTTCAGGTTAAGAACAGTTTCAGGTTAAGAACGGACCTCCAGAACGAATTAAGTACTTAACCCGAGGTACCACTGTAAAATGAAGCTAGTTTGAAACTGGTTTAACAGTCTTGGCTCCCCACTAGCAGCAGATGAAATGATGGGCCGACAGTGAACATTTAACCTCCTGACAGCTGGGTCGTTGTTGCTTATTGGGAGGATAAAGGGCACGATAACAGAAAGATCAGCGTGGTGCAAATGCATCAGAAGAGCCAGTCCAGTACTCCTGCTGGTGCATTTGCAATTCTCTGGCCTCCCTGCCTGACCCCTCTCCCTCCCAATAACTGCAGTAGCTCACCTGTAGGGAGGTCAGGTCATTGCCATCACCCCATAACACCATCCACTTCTGCTCCCTGCTGCCACGCAAAAGCATCTGGGCATTATAAATCCATTATGCTGTTGACCTTTTTTTAATTTTGCTCAGCTGCCCCAGTGCCACAACCCTGCCTAGAATCCCTTGAAGCCACGAGGATTGAACGGGTTTGCAGCTGGTTTCAATAAGACTGGCAACATCTCATGCAAACACACAGAAACGCAAACACAGCTAGTTTGTCAAGCAATGCTGTAGGCTCCCCGCAGCCACCTCTCATCTGTTCTGTATGTCCAATTGAAAATGCAGGGGTGGCGAAGAGCTAACCCCCTACCAAACTTCTGCAAAAGTGAAATTTCGAGCCAGCACCAAAAGAATTTTGAGAGTAGCAAAAAAGAGGTGATTGAATAAGACTATAGTAAAATTTCACCAGGGTTTGCCTATGTGGTTCATGAAGTCCTGATGCCTGTGTTTCTTCCCCTTTTTACACATTGATAAGTAATGTGTAGAGCACAGAACATGAAAGTGACGCCGTGTGTGCCTGTTTTGTTCTCACCTTGCAGATCATGCTATTTACAACCTGTACGCCGTCTCCAATCACAGTGGGACCACAATGGGAGGTCACTACACAGCCTACTGCAAAAACCCTGTGTCCGGAGAGTGGCATGCCTTCAATGATTCACGGTATATCTAGGACTTCTCTATTGGAAGGGGGCTGCAGCTTTCACATGGGGGCCCACAGGAGATTAGCAGCGCCTGTATCTCAAATCTTAGGTTCTACAAATGCTAGAAACATTCTCTTTTTTTAAAAAAATTGAAAACTGGGAATCAGAGCATTATGGTTCCCTTGCCCCCACCACCGGTGGACATTCATGCTTAGTGGTAGAGCATATGCTTCCTATGCACGCATGCGCAATCTCCAGAAACCCAGAAGTCGCATGAAAAGGGGCACAAAAATGGCAAAAAAAACCGGTGCAAAAGTAGCATCTAGCAATCCTACAAGCCTTTGCAAGTGCAATCCCAGGAGCCTTTGCACCAACCTTTGAGGCCTCTGGAGATGCGATTGTTTGGTGGGCAGATGTTTTTGTTTTTAAAAGGGTTTCCCAAGGGTTTCCAGGGGTTTAGAGGGCATTTGCAGGCTTTCTCAATGGTGTTCCCAATTTTTGCGATTTCACTTAAGCGTGTGGTGCCTCGGAACGTAATAAACAGGGAGTTGCCCATACTGGAAAGCGGGGTGCTGGACTCGATGTTCCTTGGTCTAGCAGATCCCTCCTTTACGTTCTTTTATTATATACATTCCCTGGGGTCCCACCCCAGTGCCAGACCTCAGCCCCCTAACTGCTTTCTCCTCTTTCCCCCTGCAGCGTGACACCGCTCTCCTCAAGCCACGTCCGGAGCAGCGACGCCTACCTGCTTTTCTACGAGCTGGCCAGCCCGTCTTCGCGCATGTAGCTTCCACATGCCCTCCCCCCACCACAAACCCTTGAGGAAAAAAGGAAGAGAGCCGAGCACCAGCTCTCTGATGCAAAAAAGAAAAGGAAAAAAGGAGGGAGGGACAGAACCCAGGACAATGGTGACTCCAGGGATTTTTTTAAGCCGGGGTGTTTTTTTGTTGTTTTTTTTCTTAAAAAAAAACCCAAAACCAAACAAAAAAGGGGGAGAAAGAAAGTCCTAATAAAGCATTGACTAAAGCTGCCGACTTTTGCGGGAAGGCCTTTCTCCTGCTCCGGGGCTGTCATCGAAGAGTAGCGTGCCCTTCAGCCTCACGGACGCCGGGGAGAGAACGCCGGAAACGGAGGGCCAGGGGCACCCCACAGCTCCATCACTCCCCTAGTGTTGTCAGGGGTGGTTTTTAACGTTTTCCTTTTTCCCCTCTCTTCCTGCCTCTCTATCTCCCTTTCCCGTGTGTGTGATTCTCTCTTTCATTTCCACCTTTCCCCGCTTTAATAATAAACCGTGAACAGCAGCTCTTGATGGGGCAGGAATCTGTCTGTCCCGTTTTATCCACACAACCCCCACGGCTTGCACCCCCTTCGCCGGGTTCAAAAGTGTGATGAGAAGGGATCTTGGGCGCTGGACCTGGGCAACGGAAGGAGGTGCCCCTGTTTTCTCTCCTCCCCGTGGAACGGCGCCACATTGCACCTCGGGGAACTGTTTAATTGCACTACGTTTATGGAACCCAGCCTTGGCGTTTCCGCACCCGCCCACCTCCTGGCATCGTATTGTCTACCCTGTTGGAGGTGTGAGGCAAAGGAGGCCGTTCTTCCAAAGCTGTGAACAAAATGACTGGCTAACCACTTGAGATGCCTGCTGCCTAGGACTGTGCGCTCACGCCACGCAATCTCACTGCAGAGGGCAGCTCTGCAGCTCATCGCAAGCCCACACGGAGCACGGGAGTTGGTTTCCTGCTGTAACCAAGGACCTCAAGTGACTTTTCCTTCACTCCCGGCCCTCGTTTGGAGGGATGCTTCTTGGTTCCTTTTTTTGTTTTATTTTGAAACGAGCTTTCTTTTCTTCCTAATAAAACCCAGGGGCACTTCTGGCTGGATTTGACGGCCTCCAGCAAAGGGCGATGGGTGGTAGATTCCTACCTATCTGTTCTCACAACAGTGCCTTAAAACCTTCCGGGTGAAACGTGAGGTGTTTTTATGTGGACAAAAAACAAACGCCCTTTTCGAAGGAGCGTGAGGTGTAATGCTTTCTTTGCAGTTCCCCTCCACAAAACGCCCACGTGCAAACACACACGTGTATCCCTCTCCTCTCTCCTGTCCTGGGTCAGAGTGAGGCCTGTTCAGAAATGCTTTGGGAAGATAGTGCTGAGTTTCCAGGAACGCGGTTGCTTAAGTTTTTTTGGTTTTCTGAGGTAACAAGCCCCCGGCACAGGCTGCGTGAGGGCAGTGGCTTCTCCTGCCAGCAATGTGTTTCTCACAAGGAGGCAAAGGACTGGATAACAGCCTTTGGTCAGCCGACAGATGTCAATAACCTTATTTAAACTTTTATTTATTATCTCCTCACACACTCTTTCTCTAACATGCACACACACATGCACAGGTGTTTCAACCCATATGATGTACATGAGAGGAACCCAAAGGGGCTTTTTTAACAGCTTCACGACAGGCAGAAATCCAGTGGGGTGTGCTCTTCGTTGTGTCTGAGTGTTGGACTTGCACTTTATTTTTAGTTTCTCCTATCATGAAGCCTTTAAAGGCAACAAATCTTGGTCAGGGAAGTAAGGAGGAAACCTAACACCCCACCCCACAATATTGAATCAGGCAGACTATTAGGTGCCTAACCAGGCATACCGAATGAAATTATTGGCCATGCCAAACCACAAATGGCTTGTAGCATTGAAAATCCCTTTACCCTTCCTTTTTCCTATGAAGTCCTCCCTCAGGATCGCACACAGTCACACCCCACATAACATTCAAAGGGAAGCTCCTTTTTAATTTTTTTTTAAAAAAAACAAACAACCTTGTAGCAATTTTCACTCCATTTCAAGATGGCTGACGCTAAGGCCCCAAAGTGGAGAGGGGTCTGGATGGGCAATGCAAGATGTAAATGGTTCGTGTGAGGAGGACTTTCTTGTTGTTTTGTGTGTGCTTTTTCCCCCCAGTTTGACTTAATGGCTTGTTTACTGTGTAAGCAATGATAGGGGAGGGACTTCCTGTGACTCATAAGGGAGACTTGTACAGAAATAAAAATTGTAGCTTGATGAACACTTCCGTGGATTCTTTATGTTTGTGTACTCGTGGGTGACTCGGGGTGGACGAATCTTGCATACTTGTTCTTTCTGCCTTAGCTTCAGTTCTTTACATTTCATCAGATTTTTAAAAAAGAAATCCACATGTAGCTCCATCAGCATTTAAGTGCACATTTCTCCATATACAGTGGTACCTCGGGTTAAGTACTTAATTCGTTCCGGAGGTCCGTACTTAACCTGAAACTGTTCTTAACCTGAAACTGTTCTTAACCTGAAGTACCACTTAAGGTAATGGGGCCTCCTGCTGCTGCCATGCCGCCGTGTGATTTCTGTTCTTATCCTGAAGCAAAGTTCTTAACCCGAGGTACTATTTCTGGGTTGGCGGAGTCTGTAACCTGAAGCGTGTGTAACCCGAGGTACCACTGTATATATATTTTTAAATGCGGTTTGGAGTTCATACACAAGCAAATTTGGCTCATTTTCCAAGTAAGGATGGTAGAACGCATGGCTAAAAGACATTTGGAAGCCTGAGACAGAGAATCTAAATTGCAACCCACCCCCAGTGTTGATAAAAAATATAGTAAGGTGACTGTAATACTATAATAGCTCTCTAAACATGTCACCTAACTATAAGGTAAGCACGTGGGGGGGGCAGTGCGAGGGGAGCCTCTATCGAACTTGTGTAGGGAGATGTGGATGCTACTCTGGAGTGCAGAGCTAGCACAATCATCCACAGGGTCCTGGGCTCACATGTTTATTGCACACAGAAAAGGCCAAAAATAAATAAATGAGATCCAAGTTTAGCCTGAAATCTGACCTCCGACGTGGGCTGTCTTGCCTTTCCTTGAGCCAGACCTAGTGGCAATGACCCAGCTGGAGGCTGTATTGAAGCGGCTGCCAACATTTTAAGGCCCATAGATGCAGTGCCCTAGGTGCCACCCTCGTCTGGTCACTTCTCCCTCCCCCTGGTCAGGTCCCTGTTCTAACAGACAAAAAGAGAAACTGTGCATGTACACATTTTGATTTTTCAGGGGGTCTGGGTAAAACTTGGATCCAGCAAAATAAGTCTTGAGCCTTGAAGAGCTCATAGATTGGCAAGTGGGAAAGAGCTTCCAACTTACTCCTTTTTTAGTGGAGAAAAAAGTTAACTACCCTCAACACCTCAGAGGGCAGGGTGTGTGGGTGCCAAGGGAAGACGTTGAGGGCGCCACAGCCTCCACGGTCACCACATTGGTGACACCCTATTGTATTGTCTTTGCTAAATGTAGCTTGGCTCACTTCCACAAGTCACCATGAGCTGCTTCTCTTTCCTGCAGCGCAGCTGATCTCTTTCAGTGGCGCACTGTGCCGCTTTCCATGTTATGAAAGATCCCCAAGGCTGCTTCTAAGGCCGCGGGGGGAATGTACCACAAAAGCTGCCGAGTAATCCCTCAAAAAACACACTTCTCTGGCTGCCGATGCCTACGAGAGGCCCAAGTCCCTCCTTGCCTCCCCAGCAACCCAGCGCTCAAACAATGCCGCCTTTCTCCTCTGCTTTAGTAACAGGGTAAAGAGATTTTGCGCTAAGAGTGTCCTGGAATGTACACGACTTAGCAATGGGCCTAGAGACTCCACAAAAGCCAGCTGTAATGCCGTTATTGGGGAGAGTATAGGAGAGGCGAGAGAGATATCTGCAAGTCCACTCTTCGTCTTCCTTCCTTCCGGTAGACAAATTTAGCTGGCAAAAATCAAGTTGTCATTGCTGTTAAGGAACTGGAAGTCCATCTTCTACAAGTCACCCAAAGATCTTCCAGCAGATCCTGATCTTCCTTCTGTCTATTCCTGTGATAGAGGATAGACATCTCCAGGGGGAAGTGTGCTGGGAATGAGCACTGCATGCTCAGAGTGGTTGCTCTCTGGCTTTGCTGTTTTGGAAAGGACTTTGCAGAGGTCACTGCAAGGCAAGATGCCAAGGAGTAAGACGGTGGGGAAAATAAAAGTGGAGACCTCTGAACAGCAGGAGAAAGAAGCCAGTGCTCAGTCCTTTCTGCTGGCACTCAGCAGACAGCTGCTTCAATAACTGTGCTTGTGTCTTGCACCCGTAACGTACATGGCAAGATGCAACTGCTTCTGGAACGGAGCACAACCGCTGCCACTTTTAACACAGCTGCTGTTTGGGAAAGCAAGAGTGTCTGCTTTTGGGTAGTGACCCTTTCAGACTCTCGCTGTTCAGTTCCAGGCTGCCTTGGACAGAGAGAAAGAGTTTGGCAATCCTGTGCCTTTAAAACTGCATTTGTCCATGCCAGGGCCTCTGACCTCGTCCTCCTCAGCTGAGTTGGATTAAGAAGTGGGGGCGGGGGGGAGGTTGGTGACTTTAATGCTTGTAAATTCTTTCACTACCCAGGAGTTGGCAGGCCTCTTGTCCCATGAGCCTGCCTGCCAGGAAGCCAATGGTCTTTGCTGGTGGTGGAGGCTACGACAAGCGCCGTTGGTTCAAGTGCCCTGTCAGGCGCTCTGTGTGAGAAAAATCAAGGCTTCGGCACAGTCCCCACTGTGGTCCTGGAAGGGAGCCCTCACTGCTGTCTTCTCCTTGCCAATGTGGTGAATATCAGAAGGCCAAAATAAGGGGAGCTGGTGTGCAGCCACGAACCGGATGCCGCAAGAGGTCGGGGGATGCAGCAGCCTAGGACGGGCAGGGATCCTGTCCACGTTTCCCACGCCTTCTCCCACAACCATGAAGGACTACACAGAGGTCATCTTCCAGCCGGAAACGCTGGAACAGAGCAAGGTATGTACAAAGGGAGGTCAGGGCATCACTGTTATGGGAACTGCCATTGACACCAATAGGTCTTATTTACCAAGGACATCACCCATATATATATAATTTTTTGCCACCCATCCGACTAGGGTGCCCCAGCCGCTCTGGGCAGCAATATATTAAAACACAAAAACTCTCACACATTAAAAACCTCCCTGTACAGGGCTGCCTTCAGAGGTCTTCTAAAAGTTGTATAGTTCTTTATCTCCTTGACATCTGATGCAAGGGCATTCCACAGGGTGGGTGCCACTACCGAGAAGGCCCTCTACCTGGTTCCCTGTAACTTCACTTTTCGCAACATGGGAACTACCAAAAGGCCCTCGGAGCTGGATCTCAGTGTCCAGGCTGAATGATGGGGGTAGAGATGCTCCCTCAGGTATACAGAGTTGGTCTCTGTGCCTAGTAAAAAAAACCCACTATATTTTTCTGTGTTCTTGTTCTCACCATTCACGAATATTTTGGAGTGCTTTTGCTAGTGCGTGAGTTGTTGAAGCTGCCTTGCTTCCCACTTTCAGTTCCCCCTCCTCCCCACTACCTGGGTCTCTAAAAGAGTACACACATGAGCACGAAGGCATTGTGTAGTGCAAGAGGTGCAGTGTTGCACACTGGTGCTTGTGAGGTCCATTTTGAAAATGTAGATTATGGCTCCTGCATGGACTAGGGAGTTGGAACTGATGACCTCCAGGATCCTTTCAAACTCTAAAATTCTATTTTTATTTTTATTTTCTAGATCTTTAGATCAAAAGCAAATCCCCTTTGTGCTTTTGAATCTGTGCAAGATGTAGATGAATCAAGTGTATTTTTAATTATCAGTATCAGGGTTGGCAAACTCTTGCTTGTTGGAGGGTGTGTGTGTGTGTTTCTCTAACACAGGGATAACCAACACGATGGCTGCAGATACTGTTGCGTGACATCTCCCATTACCCCGATCAATGGCCCTGCTGGCTGTACGGATGGAAATGGAGGTCCAACAATATCTGGAGGGCACCACATTGGCTAACCCTGCAGATGTGAAACATGAATGTGGGAAGTGGCGGGAAAAGATACATGTTAAATGTGTATTTCCCAGCTGAAGTAACACACCTGACTATCTAAAGCAGGGTTTCCCAAACCTGGTTTTCCAACTGTTGCTGGACTACAACTCCCATCATCCCTAGCTAGCAGGACCAGTGGCCAGGGATGATGGGAATTGTAGTCCAAAAACAGCTGGAGACCCAAGTTTGGGGAACTCTGATATAAAGGGTGAGGGGCATGAAACCAGTAAGTCCAGGGTACAAAATGGTCTAGTTGCAAGTGAATTGGGAAGTTAACAAGTACATCCCTATTTAGGTCTGTGAAATATTAGAGGAAATAGGTTAAAGATATTTGGAAGACTGCGCTCCAGTTGCTGGGAAATAATAGTAGGAAGTGGGCTCTGGTTTCCCACTCAGCCTTCCCACACTGGGCTTCCCAGAAATATCTGGTTGGACACTCCAGAAAACAGGATTTTGGACTAGATAGGCCATTGGTCTGGTCTAACAGGGACTCCTATGCTCTTATGACTCACCTTAACAGCTTGGGATCAGTTTACTTGAACACTTTGATCTGCGTAGCTGGTTCTGTTACAGGTGCCTTGTGATGCTCATTCTGCATTGGTTAAGAAATCAGTCTTCTATTGGGGCAGCGCCCACACTTTGGAACTCCCTGCCTATTGACATCAGGCAGGCGCCTTCACTGTATGCCTTTGGGAACCTACTAAAACCATTTTTTTGTTTAAGCAAGCCTGTCCAGATGCATAGAATGTTGGCACATGCTTTAATCTGGTTTGTAGCTCATAACTTGATTTTAATTATTGTTTGGATATTTTAAGTAGTTGTTTTTGACTTCTTTTCTCTGACAATTTTAGTGTTTTTTTGTAAACTGTTTTGAGGATTGGTTACAATCAAGCAGTATATAGATACTGTGAATTAATTAACAAATAAATTTCCTAATTATGCATTCTCAGGAGTTGTGGGGAAGGCAATTTAAAGGGAGTTTAAAGCCTTTTGGAATTCAGTGGGATCATAACAATTTATTGGAGCGAGGACATTACTCATTGCATTATACTTAGGGATAGGGATAAATTTGATTCAGTTTGCATTTAAAACAAGCCTGCCTAATGCACAACTGAAACACAGTCATCCTTTGAAATTCGTACTTCTCCGAATTTTGCAGTACAGTTCTCCAGCCAAGTAATGCATACAAAAAGACATATATTGGAGTAAAGTGTGCATAGAAATGCATATATTTATGAAATTAACATACAAAAATGCATTGTGTTAAGATTGTTCTGCATAAATGTGTATATTAAGCAAAACTGCATGCAAAAATTTATATATATTAGAAGAAATTTGCACTGAAATGCTGATTAACTTTCATAAGGACTTTTCTATATATACGGTGTGTGTGTGTGTGTGCATATATATATATATATATATATATATATATATATATATATATTGCCAACTGATGTGGAAATGTGAAGAGCTGAATTTAAGATTGGATAAATGAGAAACCAAGATAAGATTAAATTGACAGAATCACCCATTCCTATTATGCACACAAGTAGGCTGATGTACCCACTAGCATATGCCAGACTAGCATAGCTCCTAAAAGTGGACTGGAAAGAGCCTAGTTTATACCTCAGTTCATGGTTTCGCAGCCTCAGTCCCATCCCCCCCCCCGACCTGTGACATGATTGTGCCAATACTGACCTTCCTTGCAAAGCGGTTGTAAGGACCACTGAGATCATGGAGGCTTAGTTCTTTGAACAACTCAGAAATCTGACGTACAAGTGCTGTTACTGGTTGGAGGGGATTGTGCCTGTGGATATAGCTGATATAGCATCATTATTATTCCTTATGGGCTAGGCTTATGTAAAAGCGCTTGCTTGCTCTCATTCTGATTCCCCAAAATAAACCCAATTATCACATTGTGAAAGTATGCAGGAAGGGATCCAGTGCGTTCCTTCCCTGATGAAAGCCACAATCCCTCGGTTTGAAGAACATCTGCCAGCAAAGAAGAGCAAGTGAGATGGAGGTGTAGTTTATGATCAACACACTCCAACTGTACAGTGGTACCTCAGGTTAAGTACTTAATTCGTTCCAGAGGTCTGTTCTTAACTTGAAACTGTTCTTAACCTGAAGCACCACTTTAGCTAATGGGGCCTCCTGCTGCTGCCACACCGCCGGAGCACGATTTCTGTTCTAATCCTGATGCAAAGTTCTTAACCCGAGGTACTATTTCTGGGGTAGCGAAGTATGTAACCTGAAGCATATGTAACCCGAGGTACCACTGTATTCTATTCACAAGGCCAGACTGGCTTGCTTTGTAACCAGAGATTCCAAACTTTGGGAGGGAAATTCTGAGCTATACTTTGGTTTTACATCAGACACAGAAAAATGCTCAGAGCCGCATTTTTGTTTAAGTATTTACAGCTGCTTTACTCTTAGTTACAATTTTTTTAAAACAAAATTGCTCTGCCCTTCCTCCATAGAGATCAAGGGTGTCTAGTTTCTCCCTTTGCCCTGTTTTAGCAGCACAACAACCCTATGAAGTAGGAATAACCATCCCAAAGTCACCCAGGTTGCAAGCCTAAGTGCAAATTTCCTGGGAGTAAGTCCCATTGAACTCAGTGGGCCTGAACCCCAAGGACACATAAACAAGGATATGCTGCCAGTACGATACATAGCTGAGTAAGAATTCGAACCCAGATCTGCCCTGATCTGAGTTTGACATTCTGTCTACTACATCAGCTGAAGTCAGACAGTGGCCAATGGCTACCTAATGCCAGGATTTTCACCAAAGATCTTGGACTAGCTGGGCTTTGGTGTGATCCAACCAGGGTCTTCTACTGCTGTCATTATCAATGTACGTGGAACTAATTAAGAGGATTAGGACAGCAGTCGGGCGAGAAACTCAGTGAGACAGTGATTCAGCATTGAGCAGGAGGCTCAGAGAGAGTTTGGAATTAAAGAAAGCTTATTTAAATAAAGTTCTTTGTTTTGTAATACTCCTGCCTGATCCTTAACAATAATCAACGCCAATTGAAACATGATGGCAGCGGTTTAGAAATAGAACCCAGTTGAAGCAGCAAAGAAATTAAACAGAAAAAAGCAAGGATTTTTAGATCATGGGGAGAAGCCTGAAACCTCCAGCACCACTGAATTTCACTGCATTTAATCTAGCCCAGGCATGGAGGTGCTGGAGAGAACAGTTTGAATTCTATCGGGATCTTGCCTTGGAGAGAGAGAAAGACAAGCATAAGGACCACTTAATGACAGCTGGAGAGGAGCAGTGGCTGCAGTCCAGCACAGCCGTGTCAGTGTCTGGTGGCCTTTTCTGACTTCAGTGTGGCCAAGAGAGGACATCACTTCCTCCTCCACCGGCTGTGTTGGCTGCTGGGGCTCGCCCCCGGTTGCAGCCAATCGTAGGTGAGTCTGGGGGCGTGGTATGGTGGAGTGGACCAGAGGGAAAACTTATTCCCTCTAGCCTATTCCCTGGCTGTAAATGCCAGCTGCACCCAGGACCCAGCCTCAGTAGACCCTGGCTTCCCCACCCACCCTAAGCCATAGCCCCCACCCAAATAGTGACCATGGAGGAGTAGCCTCAATTTGATGTACATAAGGCATGGATCAGCAGCCTAGTTATTATCTGGAAACCCTCAAGAAAGCTGTGCATTTGTATCAATCCTAAACCTTTGAACAGACCCCTAAATCACAGCCATTACCCGCCATCAGCCATTGATGCTGCAGTATGTGACCTATCCCGAGCCAAGGTTTTATCGGTGTTTGATGTAAAAAATGGATTCTGGCCCGTAGAGCTTGACACAGAGTCAAGCTATCTGACCACTTTGGCAACTCCTTTTGGCATATATCGTTGGCTGTGAATGCCAATGGGCATCAACTTCGCCCCTGAACTCTTTCTGTGTCGACTGAATCAGGAGCCTGAAAATAATTGCTGATGACATACTAATTGTGGGATAAGGAGATAGTAGAAAGGCAGCAACAAAAATCATGACAAAAAAGTTAAGCATGTTTTTTGGAGAGGTGCAGAGATAGAAATATGAAACCAAACCCTGATAAAGTCAGGTTAGGACTAAAGGAAGAGCCTTTTATTGGCCACCTGTTGACAGCAGAGGGTCAGAAAGCGGACCCAGCAAAAGTAGAAGCAATCTGGATGATGCCAAGACCTATGGATGTTGAGTCCAAAGATTTTTGGGAATGGACCCCAATTTGTCTTGGAACGTTTCAGGGCATTCCAAAAGCAGTGGGAATTTGATCATCTGACATCTTCACCTGCCTATGCCCAGAGCAAGGTGAAAGCTGAATCAGCGATCAATAATAGCTAAGATAATTTTGACCAAAGCCAGAAAAGCAGGGGCTGATGCAAATCTAGCTATCCTGGACCACCGGAAATAACCTTCACAAGGTTTGAATAGAAGTCCAGCACCACAGACATTGATGGGTTGAAGGACAAAGACTTTTATTACCAATGAGGGGTCACTTATAATGCAACCAGAGGGCTGCAGCAGAGGATCTGAACTGATTGAAATTAAGACAGGCATTTTAATATGACAGTGGCAGAGCATATTCATCTGTCTGCCACCCAATAGCCTTAAAAACTGCTTTCCCCAAAATTCTTGGGAAAGGGAGAAGTGTGTGTTTTAAGTATGCAGACATATAGCTGGATTCTAGAGCCAAAACAGTATAGAGGGCCTTTCAGACAGGTGTTTATTATGGAAAAGATGCTCCTCACCTATGCCATTTTTATTTTATTTTTATTTTTGCAGTACCTGCACAACACATTTGGCATCAAAATGTCAGCCTCTATTCTGGCCCCAATTTAATCCAGATTTACCCTCTCCAGGGGAGATCTGATAAATGGAAAAACCTGTTGTCAACATCCTGTTTGTGATACCTGCATAAACTGTGTTGCAGTGGTTCTCAACCTGTGGGTCCCCAGATGTTGTTGGACTACAACTCCCATCATCCCTGAGCTCTGGCCTTGCTAACTAGGGGTGATGGGAGTTGTAGTTCAACAACATCTGGGTACCCACAGGTTGAGAAAGGCTGGTTTACAGTATTAAGCCCCACCACAAACACAGCCTTGAAACACCTGGATCATATAAGTCAGCTCACCCTTGGGCTATGAGAGCCAGTGTGGTGTAGTGGTTAAGAGAGGTGGACTCGTAATCTGGTGAACCGGGTTCGCGTCTCCGCTCCTCCACATGCAGGTGCTGGGTGACCTTGGGCCTGTCACACTTCTCTGAAGTCTCTCAGCCCCACTTACCTCACAGAGTGTTTGTTGTGGAGGAGGAGGAGAAAGGAGATTGTTGGCCGCTTTGAGACTCCTTCGAGTAGTGATAAAGCGGGATATCAAATCCAAACTCTTCTTCTATACCATGTTAAAGAAGCTGGCATAGTGAAGATGAGGGGGCCCCATCCCCTGCGGCAGCTCAGTGGTAGAGCATGCAAAAGGTCTTAGATGCCATCCTCAATGCCTCCAGGTAGGACTGGAAAAAACACCTGCATGAAACAGCAGAGAGGCACTGCCACTCACAGTAGACTGAATTCAATGGGCCAGTGGTCTCACTCAAAAGTACAGGCATCTTTCTATGTTCCTAAGTAAGGCGCTGTGTAATCTAGGCCTCACAAAATCATCTTATTGTTCTTCTTTGCTCTACCGCTCACTACTAGAGGTATCTTAGGTGAATGCAGGTAGAAGAAAAACAATTGAGGGCCAAGTTGGAGATGATGTCTTTGTCTTTGCTTTTAACTGTGCAGGTGTTTGTTTGTTTTTTAAAAATTAGATGGGGGCATCTGATCATTATTGGGATCTTAGAAGAAGGCAAGAAGGAAGGACGTCATCCTTTTCTCTCCCTCCGCTTGCAGATTGGGGTGTAGCTTGCAGCAATATATATGTACATCTCACTGGTGCTTGGTTTCCCCCAGGAAAATGCCAGCCCCCTGGCTCCACCTTTGCCGCGGTTCTTGCTAACAGAATTCTCCAACCCCGTGTTTGAGGAAGACGGCGAGGCACCAGCCCAGAGTCAGCCGGACGTTGAGAACAGAAACAGCACCAAACTCTCCGCCAACGGCTTTGGTATCACCAACTGGGGAAGGAGGGACCGGGTGAAGACATTGGCAGGGCCCCACTAGGCAGATTTGTGTTTGAGGGTGTTAGCATGAGTGAAAAAGAACAAGTAGTCCAGTGGGGGGAATCCTTTCTGGGCAAAGGTGTTTGGGGAGCCTTTTGAGCCATAGGCCAGGGGTAGAGGATTATTTTTTTCAACCGGGGGAGGGTGCACAGTCCCTTCTGGGCAAACTTTCAGAGGCTACATGCTAATAGCTGGAAGGACTAGAGGCTCAGGTGTGAATTTTACCTTTGTGCTGTAGATTAGCAATCCTCTACATCCTACACGGGGACGCGGGTGGCGCTGCGGGTTAAAGCCTCAGCGCCTAGGGCTTGCCGATCGAAAGGTCAGTGGTTCGAATCCCCGCTGCGGGGTGCGCTCCCGTTGCTCGGTCCCAGCGCCTGCCAACCTAGCAGTTCGAAAGCACCCCTGGGTGCAAGTAGATAAATAGGGACCGCTTACCAGCGGGAAGGTAAACGGCGTTTCCGTGTGCGGCTCTGGCTCACCAGAGCAGCGATGTCACGCTGGCCACGTGACCCGGAAGTGTCTCCGGACAGCGCTGGCCCCTGGCCTCTTGAGTGAGATGGGCGCACAACCCCAGAGTCTGTCAAGACTGGCCCGTACGGGCAGGGGTACCTTTACCTTTACCTTACATCCTACACGGGACACGGGTGGCGCTGTGGTTTAAACCACAGAGCCTAGGACTTGCCGATCAGAAGGTCAGCAGTTCGAATCCCCGTGGCGGGGTGAGCTCCCGTTGCTCGGTCCCTGCTCCTGCCAACCTAGCAGTTCGAAAGCATGTCATGTGCAAGTAGATAAATAAGTACCACTCTGGCAGGAAGGTAAACGGCGTTTCCGTGTGCTGCTCTGGTTCGCCAGAAGCGGCTTCGTCATGCTGGCCATATGACCCGGAAGCTGAACGCTGGCTCCCTCGGCCTATAGAGCGAGATGAGCGCACAACCCCAGAGTCGGTCACGACTGGGCCTAATGGTCAGGGTTCCCTTTACCTTTACCTTTACATCCTCCAGCATCAAAGCAAGCAAGAATCACCTTCAGAGTTCAAGGACACATTCCAGCCAGACAGAAACACTTGAGGAGGGTGCAAGGCAGGGACAATGAAGGATGTAGCCTGAGGGCAAGGGAGATTCCCAGGAGACAGTCAGTGATGGAGAAACTGCCAACCAAGAGTAGCAAGCAGTGCTGCTAAGCTACAGAAGAATGAATTTATTATTTCGGTCACAGACCAGTTCCAGCCCACATACAATATCAAGGATGTCATAAAACATGATAGGGATACATTTGAATTTGCAATTAGGTATAACAGGGACAATACAGATATAGCAACAGTTAAAATATATATATAAATTAAAACTTCATCACTAAAATATAACCTAAAATTATCATTTAAGGCCTTAATCATTTTGATAGTACAGCTTGTCCCCTAAGTTTTATGGAAAACACACAGAATTTGGCTACCCGTAATGCGATATCAGGATCCTTGTCCTCTACCAGGGATTTTAGTCATTGAAGTTCAGATTCATTTGGAGATTTTTGCATAGCGGGGGTAATATATACCGAGTGTTTATCCTCCTAGAAACGGCAGCGTAGTAAGGCATGGAAGACAGTTTCTACCTCCATCAAGCCGCAGGGGCAGACTCGTTCCGGGTATGGTTTAGCCTCAAATCTGCCCTGCAATAAGGCAGATGGCAGCACAAAGCTACAGAAGAAGCGTTTGCAGGATGCAGTCATAGGTAACATCAGGGACTGATCCAGTCAGAACGGTTGCCTGCTCCTCACCCACCACTACCATTTAGCATCTTGCCACTTTTTAAAACTGCAAACTGCCTTGGGTGCATTGCATTCATAGTAATAATAATAGAATAATAATTTATTATTTATGCCCTGCCCATCTGGCTGGGTCCCCCCCCCCCCAGCCACTCTGGGCAGCTTCCAACAAAACACTAAAATACAATAACCTATTAAACATTAAAAGCTTCCCTAAACAGGGCTGCCTTCAGATGTCTTCTAAAAGTTTGGTAGTTATTTTTCTCTTTGACATCTGGTGGATGCAATGTCATCTGGTGGGTGCAATGCAATGAATATATATATTCATTGCATTGCATCCACCAGATGACATTATTTATTTTATATATATATATATATATATATATATATGCAGGTTTTGGTGTCCTCGGGTGTCTTCCCGTGTAAAAGTTGGGGTGTCTAGGCGACGTTTCGACGAGGTCTCACTCGTCATCTTCAGGCTGGTGCTTTCGGCTTCTTGTTACTGGAACAGAGCGGGATCTCAATGTTTGAGTTCCTATAAATACTGTAGAGGGGGTGTGGTGTCTAGCCTCCAATGTTCTGGGCAGAGAGGAAGTTCCCAGGCTAGTGTGCCTTTTCTTCTTTTGTTCCAACACGTACTTCATCCACAATGGACAAAGATACAAACAGATAGAAGGAGCACCTATGGGATCACCCCTCTCACCGGTCATCGCAAACCTGTACATGGAACACTTTGAAACCAATGCTTTAGACAAGTCAGAACACAAACCCAAACTTTGGCTCAGATATGTTGACGACACCTTTGTAATTTGGCCACACGGGAAGGAAAAACTGGATAGCTTCCTCACACATCTCAACAACTTACACCCCAAAATACAATTCACTATGGAAATAGAAGCCAACAACCAACTTCCCTTCCTTGACGTCCTAATCTACAAAAAACCTGATGGCTCCCTAGGACACACTATCTACCAGAAAAAAACACACACCAACCGCTACTTACATGCACAATCACACCACCACCCTGCACAAATAAACTCCGTAGCCAAGACTCTCATCTCCAGAACCAAACGCCTGGCTGACAAAGACCACTTGACAACTGAGTTACAGAATCTCTCAAATGTGTTAATTGCCAATGGATACCAGCAAAACAGGATTACGAAGCTAATCCAAAAGGAAACACCCCCCAAAAACCAAGACACAGAAGAAAACAATGGCATGGCCCTCCTTCCTTATATCAAGGGCACTACAGATAAAATTAGCAAAATCCTCCATAAACACAATATCAAAACAGCCTTTTGCACCAACCAAAAAATAGCCAATATCCTCAGAAACCCCAAGGATAAAATCCAGTTGGAAAACCAAGGGATCTATGAAATACCCTGCAAAGTCTGCCCAGCCACGTACATTGGACAAACAAACAGACGAATAAATGCACGTATCGCAGAACACAAGAATGCCGTCAAAAAAGAAGAAAAAACTTCCTCTCTTTTCCAACACATGAAAGAAACAGGACACAAAATTAATTTTGCAGATTCCAAATTGCTCTTTAACACGGAACATCACCACAAGAGAATAATCATGGAAGCCATCGAGATAGAGAAACACCCTCACAACATGAACAAGCGTGACGACACATCCCGCTTGCCAGACATCTGGAAATTAGCCCTCCCCACAAAAACTGACACCAGATCCAGAGGCACACAGAACGCCAACACCAATCAACCACACCAGACCCAAACCCAGACCCTCTCCACAGATGAATTACTGACACCATCCAGTAGCCAATCCATGGTGGCACCTCCGGATGCTGCACCCCCCTGCAATCCCTACACAGATCTGGCTGACACAAGCCACAAAACCACAGCTCGCCCCTATACACGAAGCCAAGCCAAAGCACAACTAAGTGCAATACAGCCATCTTCTCAGGAAAACTCTTCACAAAGTTCAAGAGGTCAAGACACAAAGACTTTAGCAACTAATCCACACCTAATGACCCACCTAAGTGGTACTCAGGATATCACTCAAGAAATCACTCAAGGTATCTCTCAAGTAATTAAGGAACAAAAGAAGAAAAGGCACACTAGCCTGGGAACTTCCTCTCTGCCCAGAACATTGGAGGCTAGACACCACACCCCCTCTACAGTATTTATAGGAACTCAAACATTGAGATCCCGCTCTGTTCCAGTAACAAGAAGCCGAAAGCACCAGCCTGAAGATGACGAGTGAGACCTCGTCGAAACGTCGCCTAGACACCCCAACTTTTACACGGGAAGACACCCGAGGACACCAAAACCTGCATTCCTGTACCCGTGAAAATCTACGAAAGCATATATATATATATATATATATATATATATATATATATATCTTAAATAAATAAATGAACAAACAAACAAGCTAGCTAACTAGCTAGCTAGCCAAATAGCGTCACTTGTCTAAGGCAACTTCCTATGTTCCTGTTGCAGGGTAGTGTGGTGGTGGTGGTGGTACAGGAGGGGATGCTGGGAGGTTTCTGTGCCATGACTGTGACTCTCCACTCCTGTGCCTGCAGCCCAACAGGTCCGGGACATGGCAAGCAGGAAGTTCAAGCCAGACTGCAAGTTCTCCTGGCTCTGCGTGGCCATTCTCAGCACGGTGCTTCTCCTCCTCCTGGCCTTATTGGTGGGCATCATCATCGCCTCCCGTAAGTTCCAGGCACCAAGACCTGTCCAGAATTCCTCCAGAGGGGGTGGGCCCCTCCTGCTTTCCCCAAAAAGTACTTCTTTCTGCCCTAACCAACCAACCAACCCCCCACCACCACCTTTTAAGGCAGAGCTGGAAGATCTAACAGAAGCAGGGATAGTCAACAAGGTGCCCTCCAGATGTTTTCTTTCTTTCTTTCTTTCTTTCTTTCTTTCTTTCTTTCTTTCGTTCGTTCGTTAGTTACTGCATTTGTCTTCGCAATTTACATCCTGTTTAGTTGCAGTAGTCGTGTACAAGGACTCAGTGCAAGATGAAAATCATTTAAAACTATGAAATTCAGTATCTGGCCTCCTTATTTACTTCTTATAAGCTGTTTGTGAATGATTATTAAGATTTTACTAATTATAACTTAAATAGCCAGATACAGGATAAAGGAAGTCTTTTATTTGGTTGTTTGTATTGTTGTATGTTATGCTTATTGTATGTTACGTTCACGTTTTATGAGGGTGGATTTCTGTATTTGGGGTGGGGGGTTTATGTTATGTTGTAAGTAAAATTTCCAATAAAAATTTAAAATTAAAAAAAAACAACTATGAAATTCAGTTAAAATGCCTTCTGGGGTTTTTAAGGAAGTCTTCAGTAAGCACTGTAGATTCAACGGGGAGGGGGGCCTCTTTGAGCCCAGCTGGAAAGGAGGTTCATAAAAGTAGGCCCACAACATTGGATATAAGCTGTGTGTCTGAGCCATGTTGTGGGTCTCTTGTCCAACTCTCAGCACCCATAACAAACCACAGTTCCCAGGATTATCTAGGGGACGCTGTGGTTGTTCCAAGTGGTATAATACCACTTTAAATTTATAGCACAGGCTGGGCCATGGTGGCTCTCCTGAAGTCCTCAGTGATTGGACAGGGATATAATGACTCACACTGCTCCCCGCCCCCCAGTGAAGTGTAGTTTTCCCCCTTACAGAGCTGCAGTTCTCAGCATCTTTAACAAACCACGGTTCCCTGGGTTCTTTGGAGGGGAAGCAATGTGCTTCAAATGCATGTTGGATGTGCTTTGAATGTACTTTTGGTCCACTGTAGATGGGCCAAAGGTCTGGTTCTGAATAAAGCAGCTTCCTAACTCTGTTTGAGGGTGGAGAGGCAAACCTCCTTTCCCATTGCAGCTCTTCTCATCCCTTGTAAATTCTCTTTCTATGGCAGCAGAGCTGAAGTCCCACCATCCCGTCAAACCCTCGCTCGGGGCTTCTCATGCCCACACCATCACCGCTACCTCAACTCCCATCACCAGGACCTCGCCAAGCCCCCAGCCCACAGGGACGCTATCCCTGGGAGGAGAGTCGCCTGTTACCACAATGCCAGCACCTCGTGAGTAGACAGCTGATGCCAGAGTTGTTTCCCTGCCCGCCTTTAGAAGCATGAGCCCTACCCATTGTGTGGGGGATGCCTGCTTTCCATTTGGTACAATGAACAGTCACAGAGTTGAAACTCTGTTACCGACCCCTGACAAGTGGCCCCTGGAAAGTTGCCCAGAAGAGAATGTGGCTCTCAGCCTGCAAAGGATTACCCATTCCTGCTGTAAATCCACTCGACGTGTCTGTCGTGTACTGAAGTTCTCACCCTGGGCCAGCAGGGGGATACTGTAGATAGTTTTCACTCAGGTCCACATATGCAAATAAGGAATTGAAAGTGACGTTCAGTGATTGGATAGATACAGAAAGTTGTTACTGTTGCGTTGTAGTGGAGCTCTATATAAGCAGGTTGGCTGAACCCTTCAGTTCAGTTCAGTTCTGGGTCTGTGAATAAACAAGAGCTGTTTGAAGAACCGCTGTGTCACCAGATATGTTCACCCATAACTTAACAGTGTTATCGTTGTTGTTTTCCCCACATACAGTATGTGGAGGGATCTTGCTTGGCCCCAAGGGCACCTTCAGCTCCCCCAACTACCCAGCCCCCTACCCCCCAAACATCTTGTGCAAGTGGCACATCCGGGTGACGGCAGGGATGGCGATCCAGCTGAAGGTGGAGGAGCTAGACATTGAGAGTTCTGCCTCATGCCTGTACGACCGGCTGGAGATATTCAAGGAGCAGGACGCTTCCTCGTTGTGGGATGGGAGTACCAGGTAAAGTGCCATCGTCCTATGGTTTATTTCAAATTGACTTTATTTTTAATTGCACTGTTTTGCTGCTCTGTCCTTTGGGAGGAAGGGCAGGATATATCCTCTGACCATTCCCACCCCTTTTCCCTCCCAGGGGGCCATGGGAAAGCGCTAGCTATTTTTCCCTTGGCTCCCTTTTTAAACAGGTGGCTTTTGCAGGTACTGTGGCTCCGTGGCACCGGCAACGATCAACACCAACTCCAGCCAGCTTCAGGTCATCTTTGTCTCAGATGACAACATTGCTCCCTCGGGCTTCACTGCCTGGTATCGGGCCGTTCTGCCCAGTGAAAGTAAGTGAATCCAGGTGGTGTGGAGGTGGCGGGGGCAGAGAGAAATTCTCTTAGGGGGTCGAAAGAGATCCTTCCAAACATTTTATTCCAAGTACTGGGTAGTGCTGGTGATTTGGGGAATGTATTATTACTTGGTTGCTAGACCCATTGACTTGCCGATTAGAAGGTTGGGGGTTCAAATCCCCACGACAGGGTGAGCTCCCGTTGTTCGGTCCCAGCTCCTGCGAACTTAGCAGTTCGAAAGCACGTCAAAGTGCAAGTAGATGAATAGGTACTGCTCTAGCGGGAAGGTAAACGGTGTTTCCATGCACTGCTCTAGTTCACCAGAAGCGGCTTAGTCATGCTGGCCACATGACCCGGAAGCTGTACGCCGGCTCCCTTGGCTGATAAAGCGAGATGAGCGCCGCAACCCCAGAGTCGGTCACGACTGGACCTAATGGTCAGGGGTCCCTTTACCTTTACCTAGACCCATTGAAGCTAATGGAGAAGACTAAATTAGGATTGTTCATTTCAGTGTGATGAACCTAACCTAAGTTAGGTTCATTCATTTCAAGGAGATGGGAGAAGCCATGGCGCTTTTGACCAGTTCCAAAACAAGTCTCAAGCCAGTTGGAATCCTTAGCTTCTTGTGCTCCGGGGGTGTTTGTCTGTTCCAGAGAACTGTTCCTGGGATGAGTTTCTCTGTGACCAGGGGCTCTGCCTCCACTCGGCCTACGTGTGTGACGGTTATCATGACTGCCATGACAAGAGAGATGAAGCCAACTGTAGCACAAAGCACAAAGGTACAGTCTGAAACAGCCAACACAGCTGACCCCCAATGTTGCTGTAGGGCAGTGGCAGAAGAATTATTGGTGGGAAGGCATTGCAAAGGGGAGGCAAATGCCAATATAAGAGGAATGAGCTCCAAACCAAATTGTGAGCTTCCCTTTCTATGGGTGGAGCAGTTAAGAACATCCAGAATTTCCCTTCATTCTGGTCCAAGTTTTTACTGGAACTGACCTAATTTGCACCTCTCAGGCAAATGCATGGGATTGTCCCCAGGGCTAATCTCCAACCAGAGCCGGCCCACCCAGGACACCTCAGGCAGCGGAAGTACAAGAGGTGGTGCTCTATCTACCCCACTGCTTCCATTACTGAGAGGGCATTCCAACTAATTCTAACCCTTTCAGAGCTACCATTTCCAGAATTCCTTCAGAAGAGCGTTTGACTGTTAAACCACTTTGGAAATGGTAGCTCTGCAAGGGAAATAGGGGGTTGCTTAACTCTCAGCACTCTTACC
Source organism: Podarcis gaigeae (assembly GCF_964106915.1). Lineage (NCBI taxonomy): Eukaryota > Metazoa > Chordata > Lepidosauria > Squamata > Lacertidae > Podarcis > Podarcis gaigeae. The sequence continues at coordinate 21,266,881 of NC_139692.1, read as the reverse complement.
ATACTACAGTTCTCGGGATTCTCTTGGGGAAGGCATGACGGCTGTTTAAAGTGATATGATACTTCTCTAAAAGAGTAGTTCAGACCGGGGGGGGGGGTGGGCTTAGCACTGTCTGTTTCATAATAGATCTGGGGAGGGGGCTTCTATGTGAAGTAGTTTGGCCAGCTTCCCAAATCTGTTACTGGAATCTGAGTGGACATGCTGGAAATGAGGAGCTATCTCCCGCTTGGACTACTGCAATGCACTCTATGTAGGACTACCTTTGAAGGTGACCCAGAAACTGCAATTAATCCAGAATGCGGCAGCTAGACTGGTGACTGGGTGTGGCCGCCGGGACCACATAACACCGGTCCTGAGAGATCTGCATTGGCTCCCAGTATGTTTCCGAGCACAATTCAAAGTGTTGGTGCTGACCTTTAAAGCCCTAAACGGCATCGGTCCTGTATACCTGAAGGAGCGTCTCCACCCCCATCATTCAACCCGGACACTGAGATCCAGCGCTGAGGGCCTTCTGGCGGTTCCCTCATTGCAAGAAGTGAGGTTACAGGGAACCAGACAGAGGGCCTTCTCGGTAGTGGCGCCCACCCTGTGGAACACCCTCCCTTCAGATGTGAAGGAAATAAGCAGCTATCCTATCTTTAAAAGACATCTGAAGACAGCTCTGTTTAGGGAAGTTTTTAATATTTAATGCTGTATTGTTTTTAACACTTGACTGGGAGCCTCCCAGAGTGGCTGGGGAGACTCAGCCAGATGGGCGGGGTATAAATAAATTATTATTATTATTATTATTATTATTATTATTATTATTATTATTAGTTCAGCAGTATCGCTGCACAACTATTAAGAGTGTAGGACCGCTGTCCTGTTTTTCATCTAAAATAGCTATGGGAGTTGCAAAGAATTTGCCTCTCATTGTGAGAAGAAGGAAAGTACAATAGGAAAAGAGAAAGGGAGGGGGGGAGAGAAGGAGAGAGAGAGAGAGAGAGAGAGAGAGAGAGAGAGAGAGTGTTCAGAGGGAAAAATCACTTGGATATCCTTCTCTCTCGTGCCAATAATGCAAGCCCATCCATCACCACAATATGTGTGTTTCCTTACAGGTTGTGGAGGGACCCTCACCAGCATGGAAGGGCAATTATTCTCCCCAAATTACCCACAGCCATACCCACATCTGCAGGTGAGTGGCGACTTGAGATGTATTGTGGACCAGAGCAGGGGGACGCATCTTGCCCCACACTACCTTGCATGCCCCCAACAGAGCTGGGCAGTGATGCTTTTACCTTGCAGCAATGCAATGCCCTAATAAATGGCAGAATCTGAAGCAGTCCAGTGTCAGTTCTTGGAAAGCCGCTGCAACTGTGGGACTTTTGAGAAATTTTCAGTAGAGCACACATGGTAGTTCAGACCCTGCAATCCTCTAATAATTAATGTGGCCATGTGAATGGGATGGATGTGTAAATGTGGCTTTATAATAGAATAATAATTTATTATTTATACCCCGCCCATCTGGCTGGGCTTCCCCAGCCACTCTGGGCGGCTTCCAACAAAATATCAAAACACCATAATGCATCAAACATTAAAAGCTTTGGCCCACCCTAGTGGCAGAATGTAGCTCCTGGATGAATGCTTGCATGGGAATGTTAAGATTCTCCACCTCTGTATTGTTAGAGGCTTATTGCATTGCTGAGAGGGGAAGAGTCACATGTAAAAGGATCTCTGCCCAGCCCTTGGGCTGGAACGACGTTTGCACACAAGTTCAAAATGTAGCAAAGTTCCAGAACCTAAATTTGTGCTTGGGGGAAAGGACTGTAGCTCATTAGCAGAGCTTCACCCTTGCATGTAGAAGTTCCCCGGTAGGTTCAGCCCCCAGCAATGGAAGTTTGTCCATTGGAGCAAATGGGACATTGTCATAACAACCTCAGCCTGCTCCTTATGAACCCCCATATATATATGCCTGTCTTCTTTCTTACTTCCAGCCCAGTGGACAGCATGGACTATCAGCTTCATCCTATTTGGTCTCACTGTTTGTTTATTTTTTGTTTTATTTTATTCAGAGCATTTGTGCCCCATTCTTTAGCCAAAGGCACACCTAGAGTGGCTTATAAGCAACCTATTAAAGCAAGACAGTCTTCTTGCAAGCTTACAATCTTAAAACAAAACAAAACATCACACACAAGAGAAAGGAACAAGAAAAACTAAAACTCAAGCACTGATTCTGGTTGCTCTGTAATGACCTGCTGTCACAGTTTAGCGGCAGGAGGAGCCTGATATAGCTGGTCTTATAGCAAAGTTGATGGGATGAGCTCCCCATCTTCCTCACTGATCAATGGCTTCAGTTTTGAAAGTCAGCAGCGGGGAGGATGGAGGCAGAACTAGAGACTAGTTGTCTGTGCCTCTCACAGACTCTGTCACCTGCCCCACCAGAATCAATGAGCCCCAGCCATTGGTGGTCTCCCCAGTATCCCCAGGAAGGTCTGGGAGAGAACTCCCTGCCTGAAACCCTGGAGAGCAGCTTCCAATCATTGCAGACAACACTGAGCTTGGGATAAGGCAGTTTCCTGCATGTCTCTGAGAAGGCAGGAGATGTCTCAGGAGAGCTGCTGCCAGCCAGAGCAGACAATACTGAGCTAAATGGTCCAATGGTCCGACTCAGAATAAGATGGCTTCCTAGGAACCTGAAATCTGAGAAGAAAGAAACCCTCCATAGTCCAGCTCCATGCTGAGCCATGCTAGGAGCTCCCCTATCATGTACAGTAGACCTCCCAGACCTGCCTTTCTCTTCCAGCTCTGCCTCTGGCATATCTCAGTGCCCATGGGCCATGTGGTGGACTTGCATTTCCACAACTTCAGCCTCGAGTCCCAGGAGGAGTGCAACTATGACTTTGTGGAGGTGTACGACAGCGCTGGGATGGGAGCAACCAGCGTCATGGGCAGGTATGGTGGTCTTTCATCCCACCCACTCACCTCCCAGTAACGGTAGCGAATTCAAACTGTTACCATGGTCAGAACCCAACAATTCCCAGAAGTTTCATGAAAATATATGGAGAGCCTGACTGCAGAATCGGGCCAAAGGGGGCCAGTCCAATCCAGTGTCCTATTTCCATGGTCAACCAGATGAGAAGTCCTCTTTTAAAGCCATCCAGATTGATGGCCATCACTACATCTTGTCACCGTGAATTCTGTGATTTAGCCCTGCACCATGTGAGGAAGTCCTTCCATCTGCCTGTCCTGAGTCTTCCAACCTTTGACTTCATCAGAATTCCATAGGTTCTAACATTTTGACTGAGGGAGAAATGCCTTTTTCCTCTCTGCTTTCCCCACAATGCCTTTCCCTGTCCACTGTGAATAATGTATTCACATTTCAATGGAAGGTTTTCACCAGAAGAGGGAGCCTCTGGCCTAGGTCTATGCTGCAATCCAGAAACCACTAGCACAGTAACCAGTGTGGCAGCACTCAGGTGACACAAAGGGACCAATCAGGTCTTCCTTGCTCTATCCTATATGCAAATAGCAAACTCATTTTCTGAGTGTTGATCCTTTTGTAGTCCCAATGGCACCGTCTGCTCTCAAGAGCGGGTGATCAGGTCTTTCGGAGGAAACCCCAAGGTGCGCAGAATTGCCATATATAACCCTCCAGGACGTTGAGTCCCCAGACTGGGATGCACATCTTCCCATCTGTGCTTCCACACCAAGTCATGTGATCCGTGCTTGATCACAGAGACCAAAAGATGCCACATTGAGACCATAGCCCCAATAAAGGCATTTTTTCTGGCCAATATCTGTGTGTGAAATTGTGTGATATCACAGCACCCAAAATGGCCACCAAGCTCTCATGCGAATGTCCCAGTTTTTCCAGGACACTTGCAGGATGTGATGAATTTAAAGGGGTGAGAGTAAATTAAAGGAGAACCCCTCCAAAATAAAACACACTCAAGCCTGTAGAATACTGAGCATGCTCAGTGGGAACAGAATGCTGAGTATGGACAGGAATGGAAAACCAGGTGGAAGGGGAATGGAATAGAGTACCCTAGAACATGTTATGTTTGGAACCCTGAGCAGGAGCATTTCACGCCGCAACATTTTACTACAGACCCCAGTTGTAAAGCCTCTGATCCTGATCTGGTCCTTAATCAGAGTGATTCATCACTTTGTGCAAAGCCAGACTTCTCTCTCTGGCTGGGCATCCATAGTCTGTCTGCTCAGTCAGTGCTTGCTTTGCCTCCAGATAACCAACCCCAAACAACAGCAGGTGTGTGTGTGTGTGTGTGTGTGTGTGTCCCCATATTTAGAATTGGGTGCTTTGTTAAAAGTCAGTTTCCCCTTCCTCTTTTTGCAGGTTCTGCAGCTCTAACTTGCCCCCTGTCTTGACCTCCTCACAGCACGTCATGACAGTCCTCTTTGTGGCGGACGAAGGAATAGCTGACAACGGGTTCTTTGCCACTTACCATGCCCACAACGCCACGGAAAGTAGGTGATGGTGGCTCCTGGCACCTTTGTCTACCGCCAGCTGAGGTAGAATGGGCCAGCCAGCTCTCTCTTCAACATTTGTTTACCACCAGCCCCTGCTTACACATTAGCTCCTGGAGCTTCCCCCCTCCCCACGTGGGCCTCAGAAAGGGGCAGCACTCTGCCCATCCTCAGAGGCACCCTCCCCTTTTAAAATTGTTGCCTCCCATTATAAAGAGAAGACACTTTTCCAGAGCTCTGGGATTCCAGCCAAACTTCCTTAAATTGGGGGGGGGGGAGGGGGAGGTTGAACTATAAAGACATTGTGGTTTTAAAACTAGGCCATGTTTTCCCCCCTACCTCAACCACCAGTCCCAGCCTTGATATCCAGTCTGATGAAGCATTCTGGTGCACCCAGAAGCTTGCGCACTCTTCTGTAACATTACAGTTGTTTGCAGTAAAGGGACTTTGGAATCTTTCAAATCAAGAACGGTAGCTTGACCCTTAGATGTGCATGCTGGCCTAACCTCCTGCTCTTCCTCTCCTTATCAGCATGTTGGGTGGGCTTCTTCTCTGAGAAAATCCATGCGGAGGGTCGGGAAATGTTTTCCTTGCTGTTGAATAAGTGGGGGTGGGACGTCATCCCTCTCCCCGAATGACTGCTGGCCTTCCCTTCTGTCTCTGTTAACAGGAAGTGTTAGAAGTCACAGTGTCTGGTCTCCACAGTGACTGGTAGGGCTGCAATAAGGGAGGCCAACAGTGGGTGGCGCCAGAGCCAATGATGGATAAGAGACAGAGCCCATGTCAGGCAGATCCAGCTCATTCTGGTCTTGTCTCTATCCTCCTCTCTGCTGAGTTCCACAAGGGCAGCGCTGAGACTAAGGAGGAGGTTGACAGGACTGCTTGTAAGTAAGAAGGCAGGCAGGTAGAAGAAGAAGAAGAGTTTGGATTTGATATCCCGCTTTATCACTACCCTAAGGAGTCTCAAAGCGGCTAACAATCTCCTTTCCCTTCCTCCCCCACAACAAACACTCTGTGAGGTTAGTGGGGCTGAGAGACTTCAGAGAAGTGTGACTGGCCCAAGGTCACCCAGCAGCTGCATGTGGAGGAGCGGGGAAGCGAACCTGGTTCACCAGATTACGAGTCCACCGCTCTGAACCACTACACCACACTGGCTCACCAGCGTAGGGTAGGGGCTAGCTGAGGTCAGATTGAGGCCGATAGTGTCATCTCCCATTTGCCCTAATGGGACCAGTCTGCACTGCACTGCTATCCACACATTTTCTCTCCTGCCTCTGCATGCTCTTCTGCCTAGAAGCATGCTTTTTCTTAAAATGAAAACAAGGTGTGGGGGGGGTGAAAGAAGGAATATTCAGGCAGAGGGTTATGAAGGGGGCCAGCTGCCACCCATAAGAAGCTACTTCCCCAATAGCAGAAAAACTCCTGCTTTCTGCCACGTCAGTCATGGAGCTTTGAGGAGGGACCTCATTCATAAAAGCCTCGAGGTGGCACTGATGGTGCTGGATCTGGGGGCGGGGGCGGGCGGGTCATCTCTTGGGAAGGACTGCATTTGTTTGTTCTCAAACTCTAATCCTCCTGGGATTACATACATTTTGGCAGTTAGGGTTTTTCTGTGTGTGTTTGTTGTTTTCCATAATTACTACTTAGCCTTACAGCAGGAAAATTCCGTCCAGGGGAGAGGGAAATCTCTAAGCAGGAATGCCACTGACCTCAAAGCTTTCGTTCTCATGTGATTAGAGGAAAACTCACATCTCCAGGCCAAACTTGCGAACTGCTAAACTGTACAACTGCACACACTAGGCATGGATGAATCTGTCCATTTCACTTTCTCTCCCTTTCTCGTTCTTATAATCTTATGCAAAAGTCAACACATTTCCACAGCAATATGCACTAAAAGAACAAAAAGCTCGTGAAAATTTATCAGTATTTCCCCAAATAAATGCATTTTTGGATGCAGTTTTGACTAATGTGCACATTTTTTGCAAGCAATTTTTCCTAATACAATTAATTGTCTTCATAAAGGCGTGTCTTTTATGAACACTTTCCTTTAATATATTGCATCGCAAGATTCGGAGAAGGGTGAATTTCACAGGACAGCTGTGTTTCATTTTGTGCATTGCTTCAGGAAGTGCAAATCAGGTAGTTTCTCATTAAGAGACAAACAAAATCTAATCCCACCCCCCACCCCAAGTTCCTTGCTTCCTCATCAAATGATGAGGAGTTCCAGGACAGAGTACCATCCAAGTGCTTCTCGTGGGCCAAATTATTCCCTTTACGCTTTGGAAGAATTTTCCAGTTTCTCTGAAAGAAGAAAAGCAACTGAGAATTCCAGGCTCCCCTACCCAGATTTAGTGGCCATTTTGTGACAAAACTATATAATGATGCTGTCAGAGCTGCCCTAGGTCCCAGCTCACAAAGGACCAACGCCAGTTCTTGTTATATACAAAAGTCTTTATTGAAGTTCAGTTTCGATTTCAAAGCCGCGGCGCGCAGCTCTACGTCTTGAACTCTAGACCGCTGAAGCTCCGTCTGAATCTCCTCCCCCCAGACACCAGTTTAAGACTCTAGCCCTGCTCCACCTCTTCCTCTGCTCTTTCCTCCTCTGGGTCCGCCTGTCCGCTGGGGTCTTGTCCTTTCTGGACTCTTCTGACGCTGACTCCCCTGATTCTTCCCCCTGTCTCCGGCGGGCTTTAGGACCTGGTTCCCAATCCGGGCTTTCTGCTGTGCCGCGTGCCTGTACATTTGAACTTGGCGCCCGCGCCCAGCCGGCAACCTTCCTCCTGACCGTTACACTGCTCCTATCACTGCTTCCCCCTTCGGGGGGGCTAGCTGGGCCTGACCTCCCTTCCGTTCCCTCACTCTCCAACAGAGGCGTGGTCAGCCCTGACTCATCTTCTCTCCCCGCTGGAGGAGACGCTGGCCCTGATGCATGGGACTCTTCCCCCCCACTAGGCTCTGGTGGGGGAGCTGGCCCTGATCTCTCGCTGCTGCTTTGGGAGTCCCCGCTGGCCCCTTGCTTCTGGTGCGTCCCCCCTGGGACCCCCCTTGCCCTGGCCATCAGCGCCCCCTTCTGGGAATCTTCTGATTCGCTGGAGAGGCTCATGGAATCTCTCGGGCCACTGTCATATTCCCCTACGCTGCCCTCCGATTCTTCCCCTTCGCTCTCCATTTCCTCTTTCCCCTGTGCCTCTGCTCCTGAGCCCCTGACAGATGCTATCTGTGTTGACATGTAGATTAAGGGGGGGAAGTAAGCCTTGCAGAGGTGAATTAAAATAAGTTTGTGTTAAAGCAGTCACATGCTGCTTTAGAAGTTCCCCATCCCTTAAGGCTGACGCTGCCATTTAGCAGGGTGTCATCTACCGTATTTTTCCCTCTATAAGACGCACCAGACCACAAGACGCACCTAGTTTTTGGAGGAGGAAAACAAGAAAAAAAATACTCTGAATCTCAGAAGCCAGAACAGCAAGAGGGATCACTGCACAGTGAAAGCAACATTCCCTCTTGCTGTTCTGGCTTCTGGGATAGCTGAGCAGCCTGCATTCGCTCCATAAGACGCACACACATTTCCCCTTACTTTTTAGGAGGGAAAAAGTGAGTCTTATAGAGCAAAAAATACGGTACCTAATACTTCTGCTATCCTCTCTCTTGCCTTTCTCAACCCCTCTCCAGAAACATGCAGCCCACTGGATTTCTCCTGCAGAAATGGCGAGTGCCTGTCTCAGGCTTTGGTGTGCGATGGCTGGCACAACTGCCCGGATGGGAGCGACGAATTCAACTGCACCAGCCTCACCTATGCATCTTTTGGTAAGCGGCAATTCTTTCCTCGTGAAACAAGATTCCTAAAGTTGAGGTCCTGCACCAGTTGTTGAAAAAGGGCTGCCCGGTCACGTGAGACTGAGTCATAAATAAGAATGGGCAAATTTGCCCATTGTGGTGCCCCCCGGTTTCTCATTTCCCCTAACCTAAAGTTCAGCACTTTAGATTTCTGCATTGGTTTGCAATTTTAAAACAAACACCCTTACATTAAATTGTTAGCATTTCCTTGCACATTTATCCCAATATACCTATTTTTGTAGGCAATTTTGTCTAATATGTACCTGAGCTGAATCTGAAACATTGCCACACAAACACGCATATACCTGCACCTTTTCCTTCTACCTGCAGAGCCGTCCTGTGAGCCAATTGAGGTGGAGATGTGTTTGGGTCTCAGTTACAATACCACTTCTTTCCCCAACATCTGGCTGACCATTATGGATCAGCAAGAGGCAGAAGAGCATCTCGAAGACTATATGGTGAGTCTGGAGGAAGGTGGGGAAAGGAGTGAGGGAGAGCGATTGGGGGGGCTGGACCCTTGGCTTGGGGGGAAGGCAGGGAACATCAACAGAAAGCACCTTGCCACAGAGAGGGGAGCAGGAGAGAAAGATCTGACCCAGCACGACAACATGCCTCCCACGACTTTAGAAAAATTGATAGATTGATCCCTGGGCATGTGGGAGCCCTGAAAAATGCCCCCCACCAAGCCTGTTGGCCAGTGCCTATCCTTAGTTCTAGGTCAGCTGGAGCCAGAACCAGGAAAATGACTCCCTTTCTGCCCCTTTGCTCATTTTATTAAATATATATATATAAATCTATGACATCACAACTTCAGGCAACAATTCTAGAAAAGAATTCTGAAGAAGTGTGCATGCACACGAAAGCTCATACCAAGAACTAACTTAGTTGGTCTTTAAGGTGCTACTGGAAGGAATTTTTTTTGTTTTTTCTAGAAAAGAAGTTTGACTTAACCATAATCCATACAGTGCACAGCCATTTTCTATGTGTTAAAAGAGAAAATTCGCAAATGCACTAAATGCATCCACTTAACAACAACCCTCAGGAGTGCTTAGCCAAGGAGGTGTCTCAGTAATAGACCTAACTGAAAGAATTTTTGGAGAAGCAGCGGTTGTATTGCAGCTCTCTGACAGGCCACGTGACAAGGGGTCCCACAGATCTTCAGATTTGTCCCTCCTGCTTTCGCCCGTCATTGGCGTTTTACTTTGCAGACGTTTTTCAGCTAGGGCAAGTAGTTCCCAGACTTTCCCCACCCTATAAACTCATTCTCAGCGCCTCCTGCCCTATAACATATTGTTCAGAACAGCAGTTTGCACAATCCACTAAGGAAGATAACACAATAAAAATTCAAAGCAGTAGCAATTAATTAGACATTTATTCAAAGCCCAATTAAAACTATTCAGTTTTCTTGATTCAGCAAAATTAATGCACTTAGATTCATAGAATCTTAGAGTTCCCAAGAGTCATCTAGTCCAACCCCCTGCAATGCAGGAATCTCAGCTAAAACATCCATGACAGGTGGCCAGCCAGTGTGGTGTAGTGGTTAAGAGCTGTAGTCTCGTAATCTGGGGAACTGGGTTCGCGTCTCTGCTCCTCCACATGCAGCTGCTGGGTGACCTTGGGCTAATCACACTTCTCTGAAGTCTCACACACCTCACAAAGTGTTTGTTGTTGGGGAGGAAGGGAAAGGAGATTGTTAGCCACTTTGAGGCTCCTTAAGGGGAGTTAAAGGTCCAAACTCCTCCTCCTCTTCCTCCAACCTCTGTCTAAAAACCTTCAAGAAAGTCCACCACCTCTCATGGGAGTCTGTTCCGCTGCTGAACAGCTCTTATTGTCAGAAAGTTTTTCTGAATGTTTAGTCAGAATCTTCTTTCTTGAAACATGAAGCCATTGCTCCCTCCTCCACATGACAGCCCTTAAGATATTTAAAGATGGCTATCATATCTCCTCTCAGTCTCTTCTTTTCCAGGCTAAACATACCCAGCTCCTTTAGCCATTCCTCATAAGGCTTAGTTTCCAGACCCTTGATCATCATGGCCGCCCTCCTCTGCACACGTTCCAGCTTGTCAACATCCTTCTTAAATAGTGGTGCCCAGAACTGGACACAGTATTCCACTTGATCGTGTGATATTGAGATTCCTGCATTGCAGGGAGTTGGGCAAGATGATACTTGGGACCACTTCAAATTCCATAACTCTATGTTATGGTGCGCATTTACAGCTCCACTGCCCCACAGCGCCCCCTTTGGGAACCACTGAGCTAGAGCAAGAGACCACCATCTCTGCATGGGGTATTTCCAGGGATGGGCTATCAAATGCAGTATTTATACAGTAAACCAGGCTTCCTCAACCTCGGCCCTCCAGATGTTTCTGGCCTACAACTCCCCTGATCCCTAGCTAGCAGGACCAGTGGTCAGGGATTATGGGAATTGTAGTCTCAAAACGTCTGGAGGGCCGAGCTTGAGGAAGCCTGCAGTAAACCATTCACTTTTTTCCAGGCGTAGTGAGAGAATCCAACACCTAACACGTCCCTTTCCCTGCTGCCCATTGCTCGTTCTTTTTCAGATGCTGAAGGACTTCTCTTGTTATCCATCTCTGCGCTTGCTCCTGTGCAGCCTCTTCGTACCCAAGTGCACCCCAGACGGGGGCATCCTGCAGCCGTGCCGCTCCGTGTGCCTGGCAGCCGAGCAGAGCTGCCAGCAATCCCTCAGCCTTCTGGGTCTCCCGTGGCCCCTGAACTGCAACGTCCTGCTAGATTCCAACAACCCTTTGGAGTGCTTCCTGCCATAAGAGGGGCTGCCCCGCTCCGTCCGCAACCTCTACTTCACGTGCCGTGTAGCTGAACGCTCCTCTCATTGCCCAGCTAGGCGGGAGACCCTTTGGAGGCCGCCAGTTCCCGAGCAGAAGTTCCCCATCAGAAGAAACCCCCCACCATAAGGCCTTGCGATCTGAGCTGCAATGCTTTGTAGGCCATCCACTGATGAACGTCTCTCCAAGGAATCGGTGGAATCTGAGCAACAGGAGGACAATTTGCAGTTTGGGGTTGAGTTTTTAGATTGTAAGCACTTTGGGTCAGAGGCCTGTCCTCGTACCCTTCGTAAAGTTCTGTGCGCCTTGATGGTGCCCATATAAATAACTTGGATAATAATATATCAGAGGCTGCAGGGGGCTTCCATCCTAATTAGAGCTGTAATATTTAGCTGGTTTGTTTTTAAGTCTTTGTGGTTGGTTTTAAAAGGCATTTTTTTAAAAAAGAAAAGATTAATGTAAATGGTTTTTACTGTACATACTGACAAGTCCATTCTTAGAAGGGGAGTTCTTTCTTCTCTCTTACATGGGAGCAAAAGCCTCCTGTGAGGTTATGCCTACAGCAGCACATGTGCTAGGAAGGAAGGAAGGAAGGAAGGAAGGAAGGAAGGAAGGAAGGAAGGAAGATTTGCCTACCAGGATTATGTTGTTAAAATGCAAATTCATTCAGATCATAGAACTTTAGGATTGGAAAGGATCCCAGGGGTCATGTAGTCCAACCCCCTGCAATGAAGTTGATTGATTCGCTGATTAAAAGTCATACAATTCATCCACAAAAAGTTCCTTTCTCTGAGTGACAACCCTAATAATTCTTGATTATAACCAGCAAAGAAGGACATCTTCTTGTTCCAGTTAACGCAGCATCGGATTACACTATACATAGTAGTTTAATGGATTGTGATTTTACATTAATCTCCCATTTCAGCTCTGCCCTGCTCTCATGAGTTAACTGTGCATGCACATTTTTTTAAAAAAACACCCTTCAGAATTATTTGTCAAAGACAGCTGAATTTAGCATCCTCTATAAACCATGCAAATCAAGCAAGACTTTTCCTTATTTTGCAAAATGCATTCCGTCTGTGCTCATCATGAGCGGGTGTGGGCAGAGACATGTAGAGCCCTGAATTCCTGTTCCTGGAACATTGCAAATCTTATTCAGCCACCCACGTGACTTATGAGATTTCAGTGGGCTTTTATACATCTTAAGGACTAGGCGCTTGTTGCTGTTGTTTAATGAAAGCTGCCATTCTCAGGAAGCTGAATCCTCCATCCCAAACCACATCCTGTGAGTTTTCTGTGCTTGCATGTAATTGTCAAATGTGCCCAGCCCTTGAGGCAAAGCCCTGCTGAAAGTATTTCTTTCCAGAATACATCTGGTTTAATAATGATTATGCAAAGATTATGAAGACTTCAGAGTTGCCTCATTTGGAGATTGAGCTATTACAGCAGCTGAGGAGTGACTGAAACAACACAGAGAAAACTTCTGGGAGCTTCCAGTGTTCCTTGTAGCTGAAAGCGGATGCTTCAGACCTGCGGGTGATATGGAATTACTCTAGCTTGCCCCTCCAGCACCCCCAATAATTGACAGGACTGCACAATTTATTTGTTTGATCTTGGTGGAATGAAGTGGTAGTGTGGTAGAAAAGACTGGTCTACTTCAGACTGCAGGTGGCGGCTGATCCCCTTAAAAAAATAATCCCCGAGCAAAAGAGGAGTGGAAAACAACCCGCAAGAAAGCTAGTGTGTAAGGGAAAGAGCTTCATGTCTTCCTATGCTAGCTTTCCAGTTAAAAGGAGTTTATAATGCAAGGACTTTCCTACGTACTTGTTATCCCTCCACCTGCACTCTGAAGTAGGATTGTTAGATTTAACTACTTGATTTCTCTTCCACCTCACTGCCAACAGTGTAGAGTAGAGGTGAGAATGCCAGACTAGGACCTGGGAGACCAGGGTTCAAATCCACACTCAGCCATGGAGCTCACTGGACGACCTCAGGCCAGTTGCTGACTCTCAGCCTAACCTACCTCACAGGGTCGTTGTGATTATAAAAATGGAGAGGAGGAGGGAGAACCATGCATCCTCTTCCAGCCCTAATTGGAAATGCTAGGGATTGAATTTAGGACCTTCTACATGCACAGCAGGTGCCCTGCCACTGAGCTTCAGCCCTCCCTGCAGAAACCACTGTCCCTGGTACTGCAGCATTTCAGGCTTCAGTTGAGAGGATACACAAGTTCTTGGATTCCTGTCATCAGGAATTCCCCACCCACAGAAAACTGGCACGTCAGCCAAAGAGATCTAGCCTCACTTTTCACACTTGTGTGCAATTGTTTTGAAAGAGCATTTGAACCTGTTAAAAAGTCCAACCTGCAACTAAATGGTCCTAGGAGCTCTGTACCACCCATGTGTGAATTACTTCACCTTCCATTCCATCCCTGCGCAGCAGCCTCTGAGATCATTGGAGCCCAGCTTAAATCTGGGAAGCATCACCCCAAGACAAGGGAGGAGTTTCTACGGAAGGGAGCTGGCGGCGTCAGCGTCTGTGAAACCAATCTGGGAGCAACGCCCATCCAGCTGCTCCTGCTGCTGCTGTCAAAGCAGAAAAATGCTCAGGGACTTCTAAGCAGGATCTGGGTGCCAAGTCCCGTCCACCAAACTCTGCAAACAAGTTGTGCTATCCCAAGAGGCAGCGATGGCCAGCCAAAGAAGTTGAGACAAATTCATGGAGGTTCAGGCTTACCTGGGGGCTTATAGCCACAATGGCGACTTCTCAGAGTCAGAGGCAGTGATCCTCCAACTACCTGTTTGCTAGGCATCACAAGGGTGGTGGTGTGATGCTGCGGTGCTCAGGTCCTGGCTTTTAGGCTTCCCATAAGCATCCTGCCAGAGCAGGATGCTGGACCAAACGGGGCCTCTGGTCGGATTCACCAGGAGCATGGGGAGCCGTGCTTGGTTTAATCTAGGTCAGTGTTGATCACACAAACTGGCAGCAGCTCTCTGGAGTTTCAGGCAGAGAGCCTTGCCCAACTCTGACTGGGGATTTCAGGGATTGAACCATGCTGGTTTGCATGCAGCCATGGGTAAGTAAGTTTGCAAGGTGCCTCCTGCATCCCTTCTCTGGTAAGGTAAAGGTAAAGGGACCCCTGACCATTAGGTCCAGTCATGGCCAACTCTGGGGTTGCCGCGCTCATCTCGCTTTATTGGCCAAGGGAGCCGACGTACAGCTTCCGGGTCATGTGGCCAGCATGACTAAGCCGCTTCTGGCGAACCAGAGCAGCACACGGAAACAACGTCGTTTACCTTCCCGCCAGAGTGGTACCTATTTATCTACCTGTACTTTGAGTGCTTTCAAACTGCTAGGTTGGCAGGAGCAGGAACCGAGCAACGGGAGCTCACCCCGTCGCGGGGATTCAAACTGCCGACCTTCTGACCGGCAAGTCCTAGGCTCTGTGGTTTAACCCACAGCGCCACCCGCGTCCCCCTTCTCTGGTAGACATGGATTATAAGATGTGCCCAGCATAAGCATTTCCCAAAGGGCTTGGTTTACACAGACAGCAGTATAAAATGCACATTGATCAAGCGACATGTGTTATCACGCAGCATCCTTATCCTATATTCTAATAGCAAGCTCAAATGGAGGGGGAGCCTTTAGGTAGCCAAAGCCACACACACACACCCCACATGAAGGAAGCAGGCTTAGGGAACCCCCCAAGGGTTGCAGATATCCTGGCTGAGACCAGTTGTAGTCCAAAACATCTGGTTGGCACCAGATTGTGGGAAGCTACTGTACACTCACTCCTATGCTTCTGCCTGGTTGGAAAATATTCTGTAATGTTTTGTTGACTCCCAGCTTTTAAAACACGTTACGTATCCTGTCTGTTAATGTTACTTTCTTCTTTTCTTCAAGAGGAGAGTAGCAGAGCTCAGCCTGGCCTCAAAGCCACACCTGGATGCTTCTCTCCTCTAATGTTAGATTCATATGGAGAAGAGAGTTATTGTTAAGTGATGAGCAGTAGGCACTCTGTACATGCTCAATGACACTTCTTTTCCTGTGGTGAGCTCTGGCAGAAAATAAGCTCTAGTGCCTGTTCAAGGTAAAAAAAAAAACCAAAATGATGGGCAGAGTGGGAATGGAACCACAAACCCACTTCTTCTTGGATTGTGTACAGCATTTCTGTCTCAACCTTTAGCCAAAAGGGGTGTCGGAGCAGCTTACCAAAATCAGTTATAATATGGTCCTGACCTTAAGTTCACAATCTGAAAAGATGTGACGCAAGAGGAAAATGGGAATAGGAGGGAGGAGGCAAAAACCAAGCTCAGGCACAAGTTCTTAAAAGTGACAGCCCGCGTCAGTGAAAGTCCTGGCTGTTTCGCGTTTGATGAAATGGGTTTCCTTGCCTTTCATCCCGCCATTGCTTTTATGAGGGTGAAGGTGCTTCCTTGGAAATATAGAGAACATTTATTTACACCCCACCTTGCAGGCATGGCCAAACTTGACCCTCCAGCTGTTTTGGGATTACAATTCCCATCATCCCTGACCGCTGGTCCTGTTAGCTAAGGATAATGGTAGTTGTAGTCCCAAAACAGCTGGAGGGCCAAGTTTGGCCATACCTGCAAGCGGCTCAAGACGGCGCACCTGCTTCTCCCTGCTCCTCATTCTCCCCGCACAACCACCCTGCGAGGTAGGCCAGGCTAAGAGGCAACGTCGACTGGCCCAAGCTCACCCAGTGGGCTGAGTGGGGGATTTGAACCCGGATCCCCCGGTCTCACCCCCACCCCACCCCCCACTCTGACCCCTTCTCCGCCGCCCTGCCGGCTCCTGACCCTTCCTCCTCTCTCCTATCCCGCCTTCCTCTCCCCTCTGCCCCATCCCAGAGATGCCCGTCCCTGGGAGCGCCTCTGCCTCCGACGCGCTTACCCGCTTTGCCTGTAGCTCTTGGCTCCGCTCTGCATCTCTCCGGTTTCCATCGGAGTTGGGGAGGAGGGAGAGAGGGGAGGGAGAGAGGAGGGTGGGGAGGGGGAAAAGAAGGCCGGCCGGCGGAGCTGGCTTGCGGCCTTCTTCGCCAGAGTAAGCGGTCCTCTTTCTTCCCCAAGCAGTCCGGAGCGCCAGCTTGCCAGCCCAGCCCCAGAGCGCCGCCGCCGCCGCGTGAGTATAGCAGATCCACGCGGGCTGGTGGGCAAGGGAGGCTGGGCAACGGGTTCCCAACTTGGCTGCTTGGAGCTGCCGTTTCTCCCGACTTTGCTGACACCACCTTGCTTTTGTTTTGGGAGCGACGCGATCCCTTTAGAAGATCACCCGGGAGTGATCTTCTAAAGGAAATGCCTAGCGGGAGAAGATTAGCTTTCTTTGGGATTGATTTTAATCCGAGCCACCCAAAAGCCTTGCCCAAAAAAATGCACTGGAAGAAAGAGCTGCTTTCTTGGGGAAATTGAAATAAAATTGGCCAAAGTTTGTGGCTTTTAAAAAAGAATAGCCTGACCTGGACACCACTAAGGGGCGGGGGGGGGGGTCTGGATTCCAATTTTGAGTTAGTCTGGTTTTTAATTTGAGTATTCATTCTGATTTGTTCCACAATGGTGAGCCTAATTTGCTTGTGGGGTGTTTATACATCTTCCCATGAATTAGCCGTTCATCCCACACTTTTCCATGCATTTTCCCATCACTTTCTCAGCCACCCAAAGTCTGGATTGGTTGTTTTTTTAAAAGTGGATTTGTTGCTCCAGGGGAAGAGAGTGCTGTATTCTATTTAAATTGCGCAAACCTAGATTTCCTGGGGTGCTCTTGAAGCCTTCCTGCAAAATAACATACAGGATACGCCCAGAGGAGCATCTGGTGAACATTACAGAATTTGAACTCGGGTCTCCTGGTCCTAACCAAACACTATCTGCTAGGCCACTCTGACTCTTGGGAAGGTGTGGGAATGAGGGGCTTTGATTGCTGCAAGTGCCCCACAGGTTGGAAAGAAAGTCAACCGTTCTGGACTGATATTCACTATTATATCTCACGCACATTATATGCAAAAGTTATTGCTATTTGCAATCCACAGGTAGGAGACTAATACTAAAAGTCAGTAGTGAAACTTGGTTTTTGCTGAATGCTTAAAATGGCCTTGTGCCCTTTATTCTCAGTAATCATTGCAACAGTCCTGCTAAGTTGGCCTGTTTTATTAACCCCATTTTGCAATCTGTTGTAGATCAGGCAGACCAGTAGAGATCCTAGAGCCGTGAAGATAGAACTATATGCCAATGGCTCCTTTTTATGCCTATATTAGTACAGTGGCATGCCACTCCAATCTGAGCTATGCGAGATTCCAGGGACACCAGGAATTACCCAGGGTTTGTTTCCTCAGAATGAGGAACAGCAGCGACATTTATCTTTTTGATATATTTACACATATATACCACCTGAGCCTGGGTGTGTGGGGTGTTAGGGGCAGGGTAGTACCTTTGCTGGGGGGTACCCCACCCTGCACTCAGCTCTCACCTGTGGTTCCTAGAAGCTGTGAGCATGCGACATTAGCCACACCCTGGGAATGGCTTTGGCTGGCTAGCTAAACCACGGGAGGGTACCTGATGGGTCTCAAACCCTCTGTGAGTTAGGGACTTCCCCTGCATGCAAAGACAGGCTCTGGCAGATTGAGCAGACAAGACCAGTAGTCTCTTGACCAATGGTCAAGAAAGTGGTTTCTCCACATGCTTTAGGGGGAAGGGGCAGATGGGGCTCGTCAACCCAGGAACATAGCACATCCAGCAGATGGAAAACTCTGGTCCTCCACTGCCTTGCTGGATATATGTGGAAGAAGAACCCTACCCAAATCCGGAGACCCTAAGACAGTTGGATGCTGTCTTGTGCATCTCTTTCTGGCAACTCCTGCAGCCAAGCTGATGCCAAACGTCTTGCTCTGCTTTCCTGTGGACCCCACCAACGATGCCAAGTGTCTTGTTGTCTGGGCAGTTCAGGACCTCTGCACACACTGCCCAGGCTTGCACCCCAAGGAGGACATTTCAGTGCCAATAATGCAGCAGTTTGACTTCACCTACACACCCTGGCTAGTCATAGCAGAGCTTAAGAAATACAGGGACTAGGCTCCCCAAAGAATATCCTTCTTTTTTCTCTTCTTTGGTGATCACTCGTAGCCGAGTAAGATTGTCTTCCATGAACATGGTCTTAACAGTGAGTCAGTAAGTGACTGTGGAGGCCAATTCTGGATGTCCTTCCACACTGGGGACATACCGTATTTTTCGCTCTATAGGACGCACCAGACCACAAGACGCACAAAGTTTTTGGAGGAGGAAAACAAGAAAAAAAATATTCTGAATCTCAGAAGCCAGAACAGCAAGAGGGATTGCTGCACAGTGAAAGCAGCAATCCCTCTTTCTGTTCTGGCTTCTGGGATAGCTGCGCAGCCTGCATTCACTCCATAAGACGCACAAACATTTCCCCTTACTTTTTAGGAGGGGAAAAGTGAGTCTTATAGAGTAGGTTTCTGGATGGGAGTTGGTCATGGTGAGGGTTTGCCAAACGTGCCTTCCTCTTAGCATGTTTCTCCCTTTCATCCTGATTATGAGCGTGTTCAAAGTCCACAGCACCTTTGGTAAAGGCTGTTCTCCAATTGGAGCGTTCACAGGCCAGTGTTTCCCAATTGTCGGTGTTTATACTACATTTATACTACATTTTTAAAGATTTGCTTTGAGAGAGCCTTTAAACCTCTTTTGTTGACCACCAGCATTACGCTTTCAATTTTTAAGTTCAGGATATAGTAGTTGCTTTGGAAGACAATATTCAATATGACCAGTCTTCAGCCAGTTTATGTTGAAGAATCGTTGCTTCGGCACTCACCCCACTACACCCCCAATCCTCACCAGGCTCAGGCAATGCTGAAAGAATGTAAAGCGTTGAGATTTTGGATGGGTTCGCTGCATTCCACTCCTGTTAGCTATGGCTAAATCCCAAAGCTGAAACTTATAGGAGCTCTTAAGACAACCTGGACTCTTGTAAAAAGTGGCAAAAGATGACAGGGGCAGGAGGGAGAGGGGAAGAAAAGAGAAAGGAAAGGAGAAATAGATGAGCAAATTGTCAGACCAGGCTGGCTGGCAGGCAGAAGGAGGGCAAAACCAGGACAAAAGTTCACAGGCTGATTCTGTGGTTTGAAGGCTGCATTGCGTGCCCGGCTAGCTCCTGGCATCAGTCGTGCCTCTAGAGGACTAGCCTCTTGAGAGGCTCTGGCTTCTTTCCTCTGATTCCATGGGAGGCGAGAGGAGCGTGACATCCCAGGCGGTTGCTTAAGAGCCAGTTGACATTTCCTCCTCTCTCTGTCTCTCTTCCCGCTGCCCCCATCGCTCACCACAAAATACACAAAATGCAGCTCAGGAAAGCCAGAGAATTCTGAGCCATCTGAAGCTCCCAACTGTTCCAAGGGAATCATATGCATTAATGGATTTAGGTTGCACAATTGCTAGTCTTACAGTTGGATTAGGGTGTGGAGGCTCCTTGGGAGATCAACCATGGGGGTGGGTGTCTAAGAGGCAATACTCTGCTCTGGTTTTGCTGGAGTTCTTCTAACTTTTGACGAAATGGTTCCTGCGATTAATTTCTGCGGGAAGAGGTGGAACCTTTATAAAAACCAGTTGGACCTGGAATCTTAGCTGCAGGTCTGTGGGATGAGGGCGGTGAGATAAAGGCACTCTGCACATGCTCAGTGGCACCATCTTTCAGATTAAACCAGCCGGAATGTTGTGTGGATTTAACAAAGAAGAAGCATGTACACCACCTTGTGTTTCTTGGTGGTGGGATAGCAATATAATAAATACTCTGACTGACTGAAACTCTGGAAATCTAATGCACCAGGGAACAACATAAAATCATAGGGAACTGCCTTAGACTGAGTCACACCCTTGATCCATCAAGCTCTGTACTATCTACACAGATTGGCTGTGGTTCTCCAGGGTTTCCCTACCTTGGGAATGCAAGGATTGAACCCCACAGACTTTCTGCATGCAGAGCAGGTGCTCTCCCACTGAGCTAGAGCCCTTTGCCTGCTCAATCTAGTCCAGGCCAAGCATTCTAGCTTAGTTCTTTCCAGTTGCACTTCTTCCTATTTGCAGTGATTTTTTTGTTTTAGCTGTGTGGGAGAACATAAAAAGAGCCGAGCTACTGGGTCTGACCAAAGGTCCATCTACATAGCCCAGCATCCTCACAGAGACTAATCAGAAGCCAGTGGGAAGCCCACAAGCAGGACCCGAGGGGAACAGCACTCTCCCCCCCCCCCTTGTGATTCCCAGGAACTGCTATTCAGAGGCTACTGGATACCAAACCAGTCATACTGCAGACAGTACGTAGGCATCACAATTAGTAGCTACTGGTAGTCTTGAATTTGTCTTTCAAAGCCATCCACTTGGCAACTATCACTGCCTCTTCTGGAGAGGGGAAAAAATCAATAGTTTAACTATGTTAGCTGGCAAACTACAGAAGGCTGGGGAAAGCAGAGATGGTCTCAGCTGATAGGCAGGTTTAATGGGGTAAAGCAGTCCTTAAGGCATCCCAGGGCCAGATTTAATAGACCTACAGGTGAAACTCGAAAAATTAGAATATTGTGGAAAAGTTCGTTTATTTCAGTAATTCAACTTAAACGGTGAAACTAATATATGAGATAGACTCATGACATGCAAAGCGAGATATGTCAAGCCTTTATTTGTTATAATTGTGATGATCATGGCGTACAGCTGATGAAAACCCCAAATTAACAATCTCAGAAAATTAGAATATTAAATGAAATCAGCAAAACAAGGACTGCAAATAGAGCAATATTGGACCTCTGAGAAGTAGAAGCATGCATATGTACTCAGTACTTGGTTTGGGCCCCTTTTGCATCAATTACTGCCTCAGTGTGGCGTGGCATGGATGCTATCAGCCTGTGGCACTGCTGAGGTGTTATGGAAGACCAGGATGCTTCAAAAGGAGCCTTCAGCTCTTTTGCATTGCTCAGTCTCATGTCTCTCATCTTTCTCTTGGCAATGCCCCATAGATTCTGTATGGGGTTCAGGTCAGGCAAGTTTGCTGGCCAATCAAGCACAGTAATCCCATGGGCACTGAACCATGGGTACTTTTGGCAGTGTGGGCAGGTGCCAAAGTCCTGCTGGAAAATGAGGTCAGCATCCCCATATAGCTCGTCTACGGAAGGAAGCATGCAGTGCTCCAAAATCTCCTGGTAGACGGCTGCATTGATTGACCCTGGACTTAATGAAGCACAGTGGACCAACACCAGCTGATGACATGGCTCCCCAAATCAAGACAGACTGTGGAAACTTCACACTGGACTTCAAGCATCTGGCATTGTGTGCCTCCACCAATCTTCCTCCCAACTCTGGGTCCTTGGTTTACAAATGAGATGCAAAAGCTGCTCTCATCAGAAAAGAGATCTGCATGCTTCTACTTCTCAGAGGTGCTCTATTTGCAGTCCTTGTTTTGCTGATTTCATTTAATATTCTAAATATTCACAATTATAACAAATAAAGGCTTGCCATATCTCGCTTTGCATGTCATGAGTCTATCTCATATATTAGTTTCACCTTTTAAGTTGAATTACTGAAATAAATGAACTTTTCCACAATATTCTAATTTTTCGAGTTTCACCTGTAGTTACCTAGGGCGAGTAGGAATTTCATGCAGGTGACCATTCAAGGAAGGTTTACTAAACTTGGTCCTTTGGAGGCATAAACACATTGGATTAGGTAAGATATAAAAAAGATAAATTTGTGGACCTATTTGCAAAAAAACACTTCTCCGAGACCCTTTGGAGGAATCTGACAAACTCCTCTCTCTGTAGCCCCCCAGAAATGGAGCACACCGTCTACCTCTTCCTCTTCCTGCTTACATTGACCACAGACTCTGTCCAGATTGAGGACAATAAGATCCCCAGCCTTTGCGCTGGGCACCCTGGAATTCCAGGCACCCCCGGGATCCATGGTAACCAAGGCCTGCCAGGCAGAGATGGGCGTGACGGGCGTGACGGAGCGGCAGGGATGCCGGGAGAAAAGGGCGAAGTTGGTCCACCAGGTAAGGGCACCTCTGCCTTAGGAGGATCTCAAAGGCCTTCTTGGTGCCTGAAGGAAAATGTTTGGCCTTTAGATGAAGATGAGGCAGGTTGGGGGGGCTGTGAGAGCACTATTATTCCCAGGTCCATTTCTATCATGCTAAGCAAACTAATTCTGCAGAAGCCCTGAAGTGGGTAATTCCAGCATTATTGTCTCACAGTGTATTGGGGGAAGGAGTCCACTCTGTTGAGTTATCAACTCTATAGAGCAGGGCCAGCCTGTCTGGTGACCCATTTTTGTCTGTGTGGACAGCCAGCTGGCTTTCAGAGCTATGCAAGCCCCAGCCATCAGCAGCTGGGCACAGCTAAAATGGCCTCACAAGACAAATGGGGAGGCCGGGCAGAAGTAATAAGGCCTGTGGACTGAAAGTTCCTCACCCCTCTGAGGGAAATGAGGTCATTTAAATTAAGACCCAAACTTGTAACTACTGTAGTCGCCACAAGCAAGACAAGGGGATAGCTGGTGTTTTGCTTTCTACTGAGTTCTCTCTTTTCTGTCAATTAATTGTTATTGCTTTTCAAAAAAAATCAACAAATTAACATCAAATTAATTCAAATTTAATACAAATTGGAAAGTTGACTTCCCACCCCGCTATCTTGATGTTTCTCTTCCCTTCCTTACTCGCTGCTCAATGTTACATAATTTCCTAATTCCATTTCAAGAGAAGAGTAAGATAAAAAAGAAGAAAAAGTTAGCAAAAGATGCAAGCGAAGAACTTCCGATTTCCCATCTGCCAGTAACAGAAAATGTATGTGTGCATATGTGCATATATATATATATATACACACACACATACAGTGGTACCTCTGTTTTTGAATGTCTCTGTTGCTGAACATTTAAGTTTTCAAACGCTGTAAACCCAGAAGTAAATGCTTCGGTTTTCAAACGCGCCTGGGAAGTCAAACCAGAAATGTGGCTTCCATATTTAGTTTTCCGTATTGAGTTTTCCATATTGAGTTTTCCGTTTTGAGGCTTCCATACTGACTTTTCAGTTTTCAAACATTTCAGAACATGAACGGTCTTCTGGAATGGATTATGTTCGAAAACTGAGCTACCACTGTATGTAAAATCACCCTCAGTCCATGCAAAAAATAATAATATTTAAAACCTTCAGTCCATGCAAACATCCATCTTCTCCACTTTATATTAAGCAATTTCTTTAAAGTCAGGGTGCCTCAGAATCATTTGTTCCTTTTCCCTACGAAAAGTCCAAGACAGGTTCCATAATTATTAATAAATGTTAGCCATCTGTTTCTTTTAATTTCACCTCTACTAATTCCTGCCACCATTACTCCATATTGCAGAGTGTTAAATTCTTCCACTCATATCCGCATTAAAGCCTCTCTGTGGCGAAAACACATCAGATCCATCTTCCATTCTCAAACATATCCTAACACTGTCCTTGGTTGTTGTTGTTTTCATTCCATAAAGGAGCAGTGGGCCCCACAGGGGAAAGAGGCAGCCCTGGCCTCAATGGGTTTCCCGGAGAGAAAGGGGCGCCTGGGGAGTGCGCAGTGGCCCCCCGCTCAGCCTTCAGCGCCAAACGCTCCGAGTCTCGCAGCCCTCCCTTGGCCGACCAGCCGATCGTCTTCGACGTGGTTCTGGTCAACGAGCAAGGACATTACGACGGCAACACAGGGAAGTTCCTCTGCGAGATTCCGGGACTGTACTACTTTGCCGTCCATGCCACCGTCTACCGCATGAGCCTCCAGTTCGACATTATGAAGAATGGCAAGTCAGTGGCCTCCTTCTTCCAGTTCTACGGCAACTGGCCCAAGCCCACATCGCTGTCCGGTGGCACCCTGGTGCGGCTGGAGCCGGAGGATGAAGTCTGGGTGCAGGTAGGGGTAGGGGACTACCTTGGCTTCTACTCCAGCATCAAGACAGATAGCACTTTCACAGGATTCCTGGTCTACTCCTACTGGCAAAACTCTCCCGTCTTTGCCTGAGAGACAACTCATCCCTCTCCACCACGCGATTTGCGGAGGACTCCCTTTCTTGGCTCTGCCACAGCTGTCGTCCGTGGGGATACCTGTGGCCCTTCTTAACCCGAGGGGTGCGGCGCCCTTTTAGCTAATGCCTGTAAAAGGGTTGTAGGTTCTTCCCAGAAGGTGTCTGACAAACCCTCAGCCCAGGGTCAGGATAGCTGTGCAGCAGAGAAGTTAAGTGACCTTTGTAGCACACTAGCAAACAGTGTACTCCTTGCGGAGTAGATTTACTTTCTATATCTATACACATACATACTTAGGGCTGTGCCCTGCTTGCTTCGCTTGCCAGCCCCACCTACCCCTTTGGTAACCACCCTGCCCCACATCAGATGTCAAATGACAACATGACTTTTAGAAGACATCTGAAGGCAGCCCCGTAGAGGGAAGTTTTTAATGTCTGATGTTTTGTTGTGTTTTTATATTTTGCTGGAAGCTGCCCAGAATGGCTGGGGAAACCCAGTCAGAAGGGTGGCATGTTAATACAGTGGTAACTCGAGTTAAGAACTTAATTCGTTCCAGAGGTCTGTTCTTAACCTGAAACTGTTCTTAACCTGAAGCACCACTTTAGCTAATGGGGCTTCCTGCTGCCGCCATGCTGCTGGAGCACGATTTCTGTTCTCATCCTGAAGCAAAGTTCATTACCTTAGGTAATATTTCTGGGTTAGCGGAGTCTGTAACCTGAAGCATATGTAACCCGAGGTACTACTGTAATAAAATTATTATTGTTGTTGTTATTATTATCTGACCAACCACCCTACCTTTACACCCCCTTGTCCTCCCCTCACAGCTCGCCTGAGCCTCCACACCCTTTTAAAGGAGGAGGGAGGCACAGTTGACTGAACGGCTCTATGAAGCGCCTCTCTTTCCTCTGTCAAAGCTCACAGCAGGCATGTTTGACGGAGGTCAGCCAGGAGCCATTCAAGAGCTTGCCTGGGCTACCCTGTCATTTCTCGTGCTGCAGCTGACGTGGCCATCTGTCGGCGGTCCTGTGAACTGCAAAGCATGACATTCAGTCCTTTTGTTTGTTTATAGGGAGACAGGCCACCCTTCCCTGCAGTTCCTCAGAAGCAGTCCAACTGGTAGGGGCTGGTGTATTTCTGCAGCTCCTCCTCTCTCTGTCAAAGGGGAAGGAGGGTCCAGAGCAAGATCACTAGGATCAAACCCCTATTAAACCATGAAATCAATCTTAACTCGTATATGGCATTTAGGGCGGGTGGTATCTGGTTTTCAAAATCGCAGCTAAACCTCATAATATACCAGCGGAGCTGGCAGAGTTAACAGGGGCTGCAGGAATCAAGAGAAGCATTGGCTGGCTTCATGATTTCCCCCACATTGTGATTTTTGCATAGCACACACACACACACACATTCCCGATATATTCCCAGGTCAAAAATGATGAAACCAATATCGCAATGTGGACTTCAAACCGGTTTTGAATGATATATTGATATCACCTAGCCCTAATGGCAATGCAGAGAGAAATTAGAGCAATCGCACAAATGAAAAATGCCACAGAAATTATTTAAGGATTATTTAAAAAACAACAGTACAGTGGTCCCTCTGGTTAAGAGCGCTTCAGGTTATGAACACTTCAGGTTACAAGCTCAGTTAACCCGGAAGTAGCTGCTCCTGGTTGCGAACTTTGCCCCAGGATGTGAATGGAAAGCACGCGGCAGAGGCACGCGCACAGCAAGACGCCCCATTAGTGAAAGCACGCCTCAGGATAAGAACGGTTTCAGCTTAAGAACAGACCTCCGGAACGAATTACGGTAAGTTTGTAACCAGAGGTACCACTGTAACAGTGTTGAATGGGTCATTTCCCACGTTATCTTCTTAATAGGGTAGCACATGCACAGAAGCCTTCCTGCCCTCTCTTGCTATGGCAGCCTGTAGTGGCTGTTAGAGGGCTCCAACAGCCACTACAGGCAGCCACAGAACCAGAGTCTTCTTGTGCAACATTCCCAGCAATGAAAGGGGCCCATCACTGCTCACTCATTTATTTTTAACCTAAGAAGGACTGGAAATCAAGGCTGTGGCTGTGTTGTTTTCCATCTGGTAGGAAAAGAGCCTAGGGTAAGATAAAGGCTGCAAGCTGACTGCTCTGCTCACAGCCCAACTGCAGAGAATATATATCAGAAAGGGTGCACAAATTCTCATTCATGGACCAAGCAGCACTAAAAAGTATAGCGTAGATGTTATAGACATGAGTTATAGACTAGTTATAGTTATAGACATGAGTTATCCACTAGGGGGCTCCCTGAGCCCAAAGTTTAAAAAGTTTGCTGGCCAAGTTAATTAACCCTAGAATGGATTTTGTTTGTAAGATTGTTTCACGTATGACATTTCTTTTTTCCTACATGGAAATTTGAGTCTGTTAGTCTATTATTCCTGTATGCAAAGGATGTGTGTATGTATATATTCACTCTTTTGTTCTTAGTCTTCCAAAGTGTTTTAAATATAATGAAAAGATTTGGGTACGGTTCTATATCCGTATGGCGGGGTGAGTATCAGTGTTTGGAGAGATCTTTTTTACTGGTAGAAAGCATTTTGGAGGGAGGTGTTGCAATGTTTTTCCCGACTCCTGCTCCTCAACATTTTACAGCAGCCCAATAAAGAGAAAATAAGTGGGTGACATCCCCCCCCCCGCATTAAACAGAGTTAAAGAGAGCAAAACTTCATCCGTTTCAATTCTTGTATACTAGAAATTAAAGAACCTATTGATTCATTCCCTGTCTTTGAACTGATGAATTCATCAATTTAACCTCTAAGCCAGATTTCATATAGTTATTCCTTCAACGTGGACCTATCTTTGGATGTTGGAGGCTGTATAAGTGATTTTAAAAGGTACCATAAGGATATAGTCAGGTATTTTAAACAATTTCCACTGTTGTGCTATAGCGATCCTGGCAGCATCCGTGTCAAAAGTTCATTTTGGTGAAATGTCTTCATAGCGCCTGTCCACGTATTTAGTAGGAATAACTGGGTAGTTATTTGAATATGTGTTTTAATAATCTTTTAAATCTCCTAATAAATTTCAATCCAGAGTGACGCAACCTGTGGGCATTCCCACCACAGATGGGGGAAAGTTCATTTATTCCCTCAACCTGCCTGATGAATGGTTTATTGGAATTTGGCATAGTTGAATGGGGATGTGATACTGCCATTGATGAATATACTAACTCAATGCAAATAGGCCAGTGCTCAACAGGACCCAATATCCTGATGACCAACTTCCTGTAATGCTTCCTCTGAATCTGCGCTGGGGAAACTGCAGCCAATGGTGTATGTGCAGCCCTCAGCCTAATTTCAAGAGGTGCAGCCTATTGCAGAAGCCCTTGAGGGACTTGCTGCGTAGCTCGAGACTCTTAATCCCAGGGTTGTGGGTTCAAGTCCCACGCTGGGTGAAAGATTCCTGCATTGCGGGGGGTTGTGCTAGATGACCCTCATGGCCCCCTCCAACTCTGCAGCTCTGATTCTGTGTCTGGGGGGCAGGGAGCAGGGTTCTGTGGTTATCTACAAACCCATTTATCCGTGCCAAGTGTTGTCCACAGAAAGCAATGTGTGCGGATAGCCACAGCTCAGCCTTTCCTACAGGGCTGTGACAGGGACTGGGGCCGGTCAGCTTGCTTTCTCTGGTCCCAGATTCTCCAGTGTGAGAACAGTGACCCAATTTGGAAGAAAGGTCCTTTATTTTTAGCACGGGGAAGGAAGCACGCTTTCTGCATTCTTGCCCAAAATAGGCCTTGTTGCACTCATTTTCCCTAATGTCTCTGGACTGCTCCCAGCTGCAGAACTTTCCCAGTGTCCAAGCAAGCTGCAAACATCCTGGTCTCACCTGGAGGCTCCATGGACACTGGGAAGAAGGAATCTTGTCGGTTTCCACCAGCATCTGTGTCCGGGTGGTACCAAAGCAATTTCTGCCAAGCTAAGCCAAGAGGTTTGATTTGATTGGACTTTGGGGGGGGCAGGGTTTTTACAAGGCCATTTACACAGGACTTGGTTTGGGGCTGAGGGATAGATATATAGGGGAACACAAATAATTCTACCAAAAGCAGATCTTAGAGAGGAATGGGAGATGTGGAGCTTCAGGCTGACCTGGAGCGATCTCAGTTTTTACCAGCGCTGACCCCGACCTCCCTGCTCAGAGAAAGCATCGCCCGGGTCAACGCTGACGACAGACATCTGTTGCAAATGACGCTTGGGCTGAAAAGCCAGAGCCCCGGGCTGTGTCAGCCATGTAACAAAGACACGCTGTGTCCTGCATCTTGCAATGGGACTGCAGCAGCATCGCGAGCCAATATTTTCCTGTTTTCCCCACTCAGCTGTGAAGAGGGCTGTGGGATCTGGAGCAAAAGGAGGATATCCAGTTTCATAGCTTCCCTGGATTTTGTTTATTTTTTATGGGAACAATTACTGGGGGGGGGGACACAATGGCCCGCTGTAATTGTGCAAACATACATTTCCTGGCATGCATTTAAATGCCTCCTGCAAAATACTGGTAGCATCCTATGCTTTGCTTGGCAGATGCCCAGGGGCTTAGTGATAAGAATCTTAAGAAGAACTTGCTAGGTCAGGCCAGTGGCCCATCTAGTGCAGCATCCTCTTCTCAACCAATGGGAAACCGTCAATGTGACCTGAGGGCAACAGTAGCAGTGTCCCCACTTGAAATTCCCAGCAACTGGCATTCAGAGATATCCTGTCTCCAAGAGTGGAGGTAGAAGCTAGCCATTGTAGCTAGTCAGATGGTCTGTCCATCTGGTGCAGGTGGCGCTGTGGTCTAAACCACTGAGCCTCTTGGGCTTGCTGATCAGAAGGTTGGCAGTTCGAATCTCCGCAACAGAGTGAGCTCCCGTTGCTCTGGCCCAGCTCCTGCCAACCTAACAGTTCGAAAGCATGCCGGTGCAAGTAGATAAATAGGTACCACTGCGGCGGGAAGGTATACAACATTTCCATCACAGTGTTCCATTGTGCCAGTAGCAGTTTAGTCATGCTGGCCACAGGACCTGGAAAGCTGTCTGTGGACAAACACCGGCTCCCTTGGCCTGAAAGCAAGATGAGCACCGCAACCCCATAGTCGCATTTGACTGGACGTAACCGTCCAGGGATCCTTTATCTTTACCTTTTTACGTGTCCTCTCACCTGCTGCCTGGAGGTGCCAGGTAAGATCTTGCCACCCCACTGTCTCAAACTGATGGGGAGAGGGATAGCATTGAGTCTACAGATCATGCAGAATGAGGTTGAGAGAAACTCATTCTCCCAAGCAAAAGTAAACTGCCTCTGTCCTTATCTCTGCTAGTAGCCATTGATAGTCCTCCACGCTCCATGTATATTTATCCTAACTTCTTGTGGAGCTGAATTTCGCAAGATAATGAAGCACTCAATAAAATGCACTTCCTTTTCATCTTTCTCAGGCATGCCAACAATCCATTTCCTTTGATGATGGTGGGTTGTACTGCTCCTTTTATGTGAGAGAAAGAGAATAATCTCTTTCTGTTCTTTCCTCTTTGTCACTTGCAACGATTTTGGAAATGACTTCTCAAGCCCCCTCGCCAAATGGAGAACATTCAGGGATGTTTGTTTCATAACACCCCTACCCCACCCCCATCCCTCACCATGGTGCCCAAGCTTCTTTCCTGGATGTAGATTAAATTATTGCTGACTGAATGTTTTGTTTTGATTTGATCTGTTTTTCCTAAGTGGAGATGTTCGCCCAGCAACTAAGTGAATCCACCGATCAATGCTTGGCCTGGCTTTGCTCTGCGAAGGACACTTTCCCTATTGTTATTTTTTCTCACTTCACAACCTTTTCTCTTGCGGTTGCGACTGGTATAGTCTTCTTTCCACCCGAGATTCACTTGCCTAACGCTGCTCACTCTGCATACAAAAGGGTTTCAAGAGCTAATTGACCCAGTTATTGCAACAGGGATTACATATATGTGCCCCAATACCGTAATGAGCACAAATCACCATGAGTGTACAATTGACAACCAAGATGGTGACGGGTCTGGAAGCCAAGCCTGATGAGGAACAGTTGAAGGAGCTGGGTATGTTTAGCATGGAGAAGACTGAGAGATAATATGATAGCTATCTTCAAATATCTGAAGGGCTGTCACATGGGAGATGTAGCAATCTTGTTTTCTCCTGCTCTGGAGGGTAGGACTCGAACCAACAGAGTCAAGTTATAAGAAAGGAGATTCCGACTAAACCTCAGGAATAACTTTATTATTATTATTTATCAAATTAGTATACTGCCCTATACCCGCAGGTCTCAGGGCAGTTCACAACACAAAAACACAGTATAAAAACACAAAATAGATAATCAAAATATAAACAAGAATAATCCAATAAACCACCCGCCTCAACACATTTTAAAAGGGCATTGGATGTCAATTAGCCAAAGGCCTGGTTAAAGAGGAATGTTTTTGCCTGTTGCCTAAAGGTGCATAATGAAGGCACCAGCCAAAGCTCCCTGGGGAGAGCATGGGGAGCCACCACAGAGAAGGCCACCTTCTGAACCTCAAATGGAGGAGGCACGCAAAAGAAAGGCCTCAGAAACTGATCTCCGGGTTCAGAGGTTCAAATGGAAAGAGGGTTTCTCACAGAAACAGCTATTTGACAGTGTAGCCGGCACCCTTGGAATGTGGTGGTCTCTCCTTCGGGAAGGTTTTTAAGCAGAGGTTGGGAGGCCAGGGATTGTTTAGCTGTGATTCCTGCATTGAAAGGGTTGGACTAGATGACTCTCAGGGTCCCTTCCAGATCTACAATTCTATTATTCTAAAAAAAGAACACAGGGAGGTCCCTAAATAAGAAACTTCTTTTCCTGAAAAAGTTCACCAACCTCTCAGTCTAGGTAAAGGTAAAAGGTAAAGGACCCCTGGATGGTTAAGTCCAGCTGAATTTGACTATGTGGTGTGGCACTCATCTCTCTTTTCAGGCAGAGGGAGCTGGTGTTTGTCCACAGACAGTTTTCCGGGTCATGTGGCCAGCATGACTAAACCGCTTCTGGCGCAACGGAACACCGTGAAGGAAGCCAGAGTGCATGGAAAGGCTGTTTACCTTCCCTCCACAGCAGTACCTATTTATCTACTTGCACTGGTGTGCTTTCGAACTGCTAGATTGGCAGAAGCTGGGACAGAGCAACAGGAGCTCACTCCGTCACGGGGATTCGAACTGCCAACCTTCCGATCGGCAAGCCCAAGAGGCTCCATGCTTTAGACCACAACTCCACCCACGTCAGTCTAATGACCCCTTGGACAGCCAAACAACATAAAAGAAAAATCAGCAGACTGCATTTAGATGGGTGCAGATGTTGGCTTTGAGTTGCATATGGCTGCCTAAGCCCCTGCCCTAGACTCCTTTTCCCCAGCCTTGGAGGCCACTACAGCCTTAGCAGAAGCACAAGGAAGCTAAGCCGTATGTTTACACCCATGTGCTGCTTTGCAAATGACTTTGACTCCTTGCCTTAAGCCTAATGGCTCAGCTGCCTGATGTCTGGCTGCATACAGGCTCATTAACTCATTTCCTAGCTTGCGGTTGGATTGGGGGTCCGCTTAATTTATACATAGAGGGACACCTGGGGGGAAGCCCCAGCCAGTCCATAGGGAATCCTTCTCTGCGGTCCATCTCCAACTGGCTAATGGGGGGGGGGGGAATTAACAGGGGAAATCACCATCCTCATTAAAGTTGTCGTCTGATCTTACCCCCCACAGCACTGGGCTCAGATTCGGCCAGACAAAGGAGGCAGATGTGGGGAGCAGGGGGGAGAAAGAGACAGGCTTAAGGGGGATAAATCAGTCTTTGGTTTAGCTCACATCAAAGGGAGCTTTTCCAATAACACGGGGAGGGAGGTTGAGATCAAGGAACGGGGAAAGATACCTCCAAGGCCACTGCTGGCCTTCTTTATTTCTGGACACAAAATCATAGAATTGCAGAGTCCAACCCTCTGTGATGCAGGAATCTTTTGCCCAATGTGGGGATCCAACCCATGTCCCTGAGATTAAGAGTCTCACGCTCTGCCAACAGTCTCAGGTCTCTGAGGAAGTTGCCTGTTTGCCAACACATCACAAACAGGGAAGGATCGCAACCTCTCTAGAAAGGCTGTCCTCATATTTTTGATGCTGAAAAGCAGCTAGTATGGAAACAGTCCACTTTAACAAAAAGTGAAATACCTGTGGTTATGTTATATTCATATCGTAATTGTATTTTCAACCTCTCTTGCATCCCCAAATCAGATTACAAGTCAGTTTAAATGCAGAAACAAATAAATGCAGAATTATGAAACAGTTCCAACAACAAAAACAAGGTAAGAAGCAAGCAGACTTATGCATCCTAAAATCACCTATGGAGTCAACCATGGAACATTTTCATATCCACCATCTGTTAATTGCAACTCTTGAATGCCCAGGCAAACACGGGGGGGGGGGGGGATGTCTTTACCTTGTGCCAGTCATGTTTCCAGGAGGAGTGTTTTCCACAGTTGGGGTGCCACCACAGAAAAGGCCTTAGCCCAGGTGTTCCCAAGCTGTGGTCCATGAACCACAGGTGGTCTGTGCACTTGGTTCAGGTGGTCTGCAGCATGTCTGTAAAAATTCAGTTAGAAATTGTACCGCTTGTAGCACATTACAATTCACAGAACTGTGGAATTGTAGAGTTGGCAGGTACCCACAGGGGTCATCTAGTCCAGCCCCCTGAACTAGATGTTGCCACAACAGGCAAAGAAACCAAGACACAGCAATTTTCAAGTGGTCTGGGGGGAAATGTTTGGGAACCATGGCCCTAGCCTGTGTCGCCGTAAAATGTATCTCACCCAGTGATGAAGCCATGAGATCACCCCCACCCCAAACTTAGAAAATGTCATGCCTCCCCCCAATGTAGCCTCAAATTTGGGTCACCAGATGTTCTTGGACTACACCTACCATCATCCCTGACCATGGTCCTGCTAGCTAAGAATGATGGGAGTTGTAGTCTGACAACATCTGGGGACTCAAGGCTACCTTAGTGCTCAACAGGCATGGCCAAACTTAGCCCTCTCAACTGTTTTGGGACTACAGTTCCCATCATCCCTGACCACTGGTCCTGTTAGCTAGGGATGATGGGAGTTGTAGTCCCAAAACAGCAGGAGGGCCAAGTTTGGCCATGCCTGGATTAAGATGTCAAGGAGATAAAGAACTACACAACTTTTGGAAGAAATCTGAAGGCAGGACTGTATCAGGCAGTTTTTGACATTTTTAAAAAAAATTATATTGTACTGGAAGCCTCCCAGAGTGGCTGTGGGCCCGGATGGGCAGCATATTATTATTATTATTATTATTATTATTATTATTATTATTATATGCACTGGTGGTAGCTAAGGAGGGCTCTCAGCTTTTCCTGTTGAGGAAAAAACCCAAAACCGTAAGGCTACATGACACATAGCCCTTTTTGTTCTAGATGAAGTTGCCTTTCTCTCTATGCGTAACAGCTAAGCAGTGTGTAAACTGCACTGCCTATGGGTAAACCCACAAACCAGGAGGCCGCATCATTCTGCTTTCTCTTGTGCACAGAACATCACAATGAGTTTTAGCAAGGGGAGAGCTGTGGGACCTTTATGCGCTTTTGGGAACTGCATCCTTCTCTTCACGGGCCAGACTTTGGGGAACCACATTGTTGAATCACAAGTGTCACAAGTTGCCTCGGGTGCAATCCTGTATGCCCTTGCTTCTGTCTGACTGGTGGGATAGTCATGGCTGAGGAACAGAAGGGACTTCGGTCAACAGTGAGCGTCATTATCCGTTCATCCAGCCTTCTCCTCACCCCCAGAATTGAGTGAGTCATTTGTTCCCCATCGCAGTAAAGATTCATTTGTGTCAAAGTCATATGAACAGCCACAATCCATTTCTCCTTCCTCCCTTTTTTGCTTCGTTTAGAAATGAGAAGCTTCTGGGTTGGTGCAACATTTACCCTTCAGTTTCACAAAAACATATTATTGGGTTTCTCCTCCACACTTTCCACTTTCCGTATTCCCAGAACCCTCAATAAGTAAGTTTACAGAGTTCTTTGGGTTTGCCATACACCTTATGCATGTGACCAGGGCGTGCGCAACACTGAGAGGAGAAACTTACATTGGGAAAATAATGTAGGGAAAGGAGTTAAACCACCGCAGTTCTATTCTGAATCTCTTGTGTTCCCTCCTTCCCTGTTGTTGTTTTTTACTTCTTCTTCTTAAAGGGGGATTCTCGTCAGGTACATCTTGAACCTTGTCCACTTGTCCACTTGCCCCTTGATCCATGTTTCCTACCCTGCTGGTTCTTGGAATTGTGCCCTTTTGGCGAGCAACATGGCGAGCTCTGGGAAGTCCAAGCAGGGATCGTCATGGAAGAGATGGATTTTGTTTGGTCCGTGCCACTTGGAGGAGTTGCACATGAGCGGTTGCCAAATCAGATAACGGCACATTGTTTGGAAGCTCTTCTTACAGTCCCTTGTTCCCACCAGTTTTAAGAAGATATGAAGAAGAAAAATTCCACTGAGACTGGAGCTTTTTCGAGGCAAGTTTATAAATAGAGTGTGATTAGGAGGCATGGAGAGAAGCAAAACTATCTGTACGTGAGATCTAAACTCCATTCCCCACCATCTCCACAATGTGCTCTCCAGCTGGGCAGGAAAGAGGAATGTGTTCTGAACATGGACGGAAATGGCTTTATAGAACAAATGGAGAGAGGAAGCATTTTTCCAGATTACCCTTACTTAGACCACATTTCCCTGAGGATCTAAGGGTGGCCGTGTAGATCTCTTGATTTGCTGTCATGGCAACTGGGCAGCTGCACATGTGAACCAAATATTGAATGATTTGCGCTCACCTACCCTCATGTTGCAATATATAGGAGAGCTCCTTCACACATTGTCAAATGCTTTTTTATAGCCACTAGGTGATGAACATGCATGCAGGAAAGAGCACAATCACTCTGCCTGAATCAGCATTTTGTGTTGCGTTTACAATGGGAAATTATTCCTGGCCAGGAAAGTTTGCACAAATCAAAGTATTGGCAGGCTCCTAAACTAACGTCCCACCCGAAATGCTTCTGCATCATGATGTCACATGTGGAATATCAATAGAAAGGCCACTCCACTCATTCCATTAGAGCAGACCTTCAGTACCCTGTTCCTTTTGCCTCTGGGACAACACAGGAAGATACTTTTGAACAGGTCAGACAATTTATAAATATAGCCCAGTATGGCCTACTATAACTGGCAGTGCCAGTGGCTGTCCAAGATTTCAGCCAGAGCTCCTTCCCATCACCTGCTTGCTTGATTCTTTCAGAGATGCCAGTGTCTAGGGGGTGTCTCTTGCTTTTCATGGCTCCAGGGGGCAGTTTCCTCACGTTCAGCTCAGGCAGTGGGAGAAACAGAGAGAGAAGAAACTTCCAGGATAAAATCACTCCCAACAGCCCTGCCGTGTGCAAACTGTATGGGTAGGGAGAAAATACCAGGGTGGAAGAGTAACATTGGTCATGTGCATTACAAGATATAAATGTGCTCTGGTCTACAGATAAACTCCTTGCTGGGGGTTTTGTGGGTTTTTTTGCTCCTTCGGAGCTTTCAAGGGAGCAGCTGCTCTCCAACCAGACTGGCTTTATCTGATTCTTCTATCACAGAGACATATTTCTGTGTACACGAGCAGAAGCTGGGCTAAGCCACACTGGCTCAAGGACCAGACTGGATATACCATTCTTACTACCGTCTAATAGGGAATTATAATGTCAGTCTGAGCTTCACTTTCCTGCTGGCATAAGTGATGGTGCTCTTTCATGGCACTTTGGAACAGGGGTGCCCAATTCCACCTACTGTTAGGACTCCAAGTCCCATCATCCCTGACCATGGGCTATGCTTGCTGCAGCTGATGGGAGCTGGAGTCCAAGAACATATGGCGATTGCAAGGTCGGTGTAGCCTGCTGTGATGTGTCCCGAGATTTTCTTGGTTTTTTCCCCCCCTCAAGGGTTTCTTAGCTTATCGTGTTCCCTCTCACGGAGCTGGGCTAATGATTCTGTGTGGATAAACGAGACCTGCTGTCTCTCTCAGCCTTTCTTGTCTTTCCTTAGGAAATTTCCACATAGCTGCTATCTCAGCACCAGATCACCACATGCACATGGCTGTGTAAGGAATATGCATATGTGCGTAATTGTTTTGAAAGGGCAAACCTTTGTCCCATCACAAACAGCTAATGAATTATCTCTGATGTGTGAACAAGATATATCATGAAGGGTTTTTTTTAATGGTGCTCAGTTCTATTTTTTTAAAGCAACAACTTTGACCCCAGTATTTTAAAAATATACATTCTGTACATATCTGAAGTTGTGTTGTTGTTTTTTTAAAAAAAAAAATCCTGTGGTTGCAGTATTTGGGTTTTCATATAGCTTGGTCTTTATTTCAGCAAGGACTGGAGTAACAGAAAACAAAGAAGCTATGGAGAGAAGGGTAAAACTGGAAAGGAAGGAGGGAAGAGACCCCCTCAGCCATCACCTCACAGCGAGAGAGGAATTGATGAGACAAGGCAGCAAACCCCACTCCATCAGTTCCTCCTCTCCCTGAGCTCTTTCCAGTCAAGCTAGTTATTCTGAGAACTTTTGAGATTTTTAAGGCCTGGGCCATGCATAGGCAAACTCGGCCCTCCAGCTTTTTTGAGACTACAATTCCCATCATCCCTGACCACTGGTCCTGTTAACTAGGGATGATGGGAGTTGTAGTCCCAAAAAATCTGGAGGGCCGAGTTTGCCTATGGCTGGTCTGGGCTTTCTTTCTTTCTTTCTTTCTTTCTTTCTTTCTTTCTTTCTTTCTTTCTTTCCTCCTTATCCCCTTTTCCTTTTGGGTTCTGTCTTTCAGATGGCAAGCAAGCCTGATGTCAGGGACTGTCTTGCCTGTTACTGATCTTTATGTGAGAAACTTTTCAACTGGTAAAAATGTTTCCATTCCTTTTGTAAAACCACAATGCCCGTCTGCATCAGGTTTCTGTACTCTGCATTGCCATTGCGATTTATTCTTCACATCACACCAGAATAAGGGAAAATCCCACCTCCACAGCTTGCACATTAAAAACAAAAAATTCTGAAAGCATGAGACATAGCAACTTTGAATATTTTTTGTTAAAGGTGGTGTTCTAAGGAAGCCTAATTATGCACCAGTTGCAATATAAATCTCCTTAAACAATACAGTCTTTTGTGCTTTCGCCACAGTGCCATTCACCCCTGGGAATTATTCATTTTCAGATGCCCATCTAGATCCCTCATTACTGGACATCCAAAAGCAGGTGGGGGCTGTTTTCACTCTACTTCAGAAACCATTTCCTAAGAGGCAGTTAGTCCCATTTTTTGCCCTGCTGAGTATATTGTTTTTATTGTCACTTTTATATTGGTTTAAGCCAGTCTTCCCCTCAAGCCTTCTAGATGTTTTGGACTACAATTCCTATCTTCCCTGGTCACTGACTAGGGCTGATGGGAGTTTGAGTCCAACAACATCTGGAGGGCACCGTGTTGGGTAAGGCTGAGGAGTACTTTATCAATAGGAACATAAAGGTAAAGGGACCCCTGACCATTAGGTCCAGTTGTGACCGACTCTGGGGTTGCGGCACTCATCTTGCTTTATTGGCCGAGGGAGCTGGCGCTTCCAGGTCATGTGGCCAGCATGACTAAGCCGCTTCTGGCGAACCAGAGCAGTGCACAGAAACGCCATTTAACTTCCCACCACAGCGGTACCTATTTATCTACTTGCACTTTGACATGCTTTCAAATGGCTAGGTTGGCAGGAGCAGGGACTGAGCAACGGGAGCTCACCCCGTCGTGGGGATTCGAACCGCCGACCTTCTGATCAGCAAGTCCTAGGCTCTGTGGTTTAACCCACAGCACCACCCACGTCTCTTCATAGGAACATAGGAAGGCGTCATATACCGAGTTAAGCACTGGTCCACCTGGCTCAGTATTGTCTACACTGACCGGCAGCAGCTCTCCGGGGTCATGAGTCTTTCCCAGGTCCACCAGATGCCAGAGATTGAACCTGGGACTTTCTGCATGGAAAGCTGTTACTCTTGACACTGAAGTACATCCATTCCACTTGCTTGTCTCCCCGAAAGCCATTTCTTCCCTCCCAAGCTGCTAAACCCTTAGATCTGATCTAGGTGAACATTTTCTATTGTAAATACTCACCTGGAATCATGTAATACAGGAGAAAAATAGCCAGCAGGAAAAGCATTATTTACATCCTCTGCATGAAAAGACAAAATCACAGCCAGCTGTGGCTGCTTTTCAGTTATGAAAAGCTGATGCCTCCTTACATGTTTCTGTGTGTAATGTCCACCACCCCAGGCTCCTTTGGGAGGAAAAATGGGTAGAAATTCAATAAACAGAATAAATAAAAATGAGTAACTTGCCCCTGAGCTATAAAAGCATGCCACTTGACTTTCAGCCTCGGCCCATTCACTCACCCCATCCTCTGAAATTTTGGAACAATGATACCAACCTGATTTAAAGGGTTGTTGCATCATCCCACCACATCTGCAAAGCACTTTGAACACTCTTTTAAGTATTCATTGTTATTATCGATTGCAAATTGCTTTTACTGTTATTAACAGAAAAACAGCTCATTCATAATACATGTTAACACCACTATCATCACCCCAGGTGCATTCTTTAAATTCTTAATCAGCATTTTCCCAGCTTGCTCTGGAAACCCATCCAGCTATCTCTCTACAGTGGAGGATTCCAGGGTGAGAGAGTCACTCGATTTAGGTTTCGCTTTCTTGGCTGAACTTCGTGAAGGGAATCATAGTGGCTGCCAGAGAGACCACAATGATCTGGCCTGGCAAGATTCCAGCTGTGCCTCAAAAGGGACTTTCCTTTGCAGAAGTGGTTGCTAGAATTTAACTCACAGCAGCCCCAAGTCAGAATGCAGATAAGGAGCCAACCTCATTGGACTGAAGGATTAAATCTAGAGGTGGAAAATACTGACTGCAGAACGTTACCCAAGATAAGACTTGCCCTCAATGAGTTCTGGACGTCTTCATGAGATAAGACTTGCCCTCAATGAGTTCTGGACCTCATTCATTTAGACTTTCACACATAAGCTGGTATATTATGTAGAAAATGCTACTCAAGTGATATGTTTTAAATTACTCGTCCTCAAAGTTGGGAGAAATAAAAGTGTGGTTGCATTGCCTGTGGAAGGCAACGAAGGTTTCATTTCAACTGTATCATGTAGCTAGGGAACTGAAGCTGAGATAATAACTTACCTAAGGCCACTTAGTGGCTCTGTGTGGGATTTGAATCCAGTTTCTTCAGTTCCACCAGAGCCACTAGGCTCTTTCAGTGACACGTCAGCCCAGAAAACGTAAATGGAATAAACAAAAAGGAGAGGCCTCGAGTGCCTTCCTTTTTTAATAAAATTGTTTATAAAGAACAGTGGGAAGAGCTGATTTTGTGAAAAGGGTTCCTTTTAATTTTCAAACAATCATTTTACATAGTGCAAAGAATAGACTTTGCCATTACCACATAAGCAAACCAAAAGGCCCCTCCAGAGGCAGCAAGAAGGACAACTGCAAGAGGAGACAACGGAGCAGGTACTGGATAAAAGGCAATTGCACGTCATCTTCATCTTCTTATAAAATAACACTCGGAAGGTTTGTGAGAGTGGGCAGCAGTTTGAACAAGGCACAGATCAGGAGTGAGCAGCTAGCTCCACAGGACAGTAGGCAGGCCTTTGCTGTAACACCACACATTTCTGCTCCTGCTCAATTCTCCATCCACCCCACCCCAAAAAAATTGCAAAATGTGCAGTTCTACGCATCTAACTGCTTAGAAAGACTGGAATAAAACTCCTCAGATACAGATTTTTGGGGGGTGGAGTGGGATGGTTAGAGAGAAGCACATATTATTCTAAATTAGGTTGTTCTCCAACTTGCACATTTCTTTAGTTGCTCAGTACAGTACAAATGAGTGCGTGTAAACTCTGGTCTATGATAGCAGAACTATAGAGCAGAGGAGCCTGTACTGATTCAGACTGCAGGTGGGCAGGTTCACATTACTGAATGCTCCCCTCCAAATAAATAAAAATAATAATAATTTGTTAGCTTTCTGCTTGTAAATAATGAGAAGGATGACCAAGAACCCCTCTCTGATGTGCTACTTTGTTTTTAACTTGTAGAAAGTTTTGTTATGTAGAGGATTACAAAAATAGAATCACCCATCTGCAGCCAGAAGCTGCAGTCTGTCCTACTACCTTGTAACACATGTTGACTGTCTAGATTCAACTGATTATATAAACTCTCTTTGATCCCGTATATATACACACACACAATCACAAGCTCACTTGCATTTGTTAGCTTTATAGCTAGCTTGCCTTCCGCACTGTCTTCCTTTCTGACCTGCCATCATTAAGGCACTCAGTTTAGCATTTGCTCAAATCCATTTTTCTGCTACCAAACCTTTGGCTCCACACAATAGTACATCGTATCATTCAGAGGGATGCCACAGCTCTCCCTTAAAACCAAAGAACTTGGCAAATACTCTGTTAGGATTCAGCTGCACTGTGCAGTTTTAACTGCAAGGTTCGAATTAAAAGAAAATTAAAAACATAATGCAGAAGACTTTCCAATTAAAAAAACAAAACTCCACACTTTGGGAGGGTTTTAAATAGTCCCGTTTGTACAATGCAACTGAAAAAAATCTGATTTTGCAACCCCCACACTGCGTACCCCCGCAACATTCAAACCAAGTGTCCTCAAATCTTAGCATCTGACTTAGCAGACAGTGTGTTTCAACAAGGTAGACACTCTAGTTTTCAGGACGGGAAAATCTGCTTTGAGATTCCAGTCTTCATTCTCATTTTGCAAAGTGAAGTTTAGCCCCTGGAGCATTTGGGGGTGATGGTTGAACAACCTTCCCAGAGGGCACTGAGCAGTGTTACAAAAGGCAAGGTCTCCTGGATGCGTTGCTCAAGTCTGCTGCAAAGGGTGCTGCGTAAGGTCACGATGGTGGAATTCATGACACCCTGACCTTTCAGCTGTGGACCTCATCTGTTACAAAGAGATAGTCACTGGGAAGTAAGCGCTATAAAAAACAACAGGGCATACTTCAAAGCAAACACGTAGGACCAGGGTGCCAGCCACATTCTAATGCTATTAAAATGATTCTGTGAAGGACGCTGATATCCGGTGCTTTTATACAATCAGGATCAAGCCATGTTATGTCACAGCTTCAACAAGGCTGCAAAAATCTCTCCGGCCCAGGTGCAGCACTCCATTTATGACTAGGAACAGCTTTCAATAATTTAGAAAGCTCAAAAGAACACCACGAATATAAAACTTGTCAGGGTTTCATACCTCTACTTCTCAGCTTTCTTTTTCCCAGTTTAAACATTCAAGAAACCAGGTGGCTCTGGTCAGGGTGGCAGGTGAGGCGGGTAAACCACTATCTGTCTTTCTCATCTCCACATTTTAGACACAAGATGACGATTAACAGCAGCTATTCACTGAGTTTTCTATGCTTTTGGATTTGCTCTCGTGCCCAATTTCCAAGAAGCAGAGCTATGGATGCTTTCTGACTAGGTCTGGTGAAAAAGGGAGCCCAGAGGTTACTCTTATGCCAAGTGCAACAGTCAAAACAAACCACTCTAGCCTATGTCCCTTCCTACTTTCGTAATTTTCCTTCTAGAACAAATGTTACTTGCACCTGAGAGACTGGTTTCATCTTCTGGACATAAGCGATCAGACCAGAGCCAGGCTTTCTTACTGAGGTCACCACCCTGTTCAAATCTTACCCAGACAAGTAGTCATAAAAAACTTTATCTTATTATCAGTCCACACCAGAGCCTGGAGTCAAACCATGCAGTCTCCAGCACTGTTGATAAGAGGCTTGCCACTTGTTACGACTATATTTGGTTACATCAGCTTTCTCCAGCTGGACCCCAAAGAGGGAAAATATATATCAATCAATCAGTTGTGCAATAAAGCTGGAATGTAATAGTTTTGCATAGGTGACCTGTGGAAGTTACATGCCAGCAGAGACAAGAGGACCCTGACTTCAGCTTGCTAGTGAACTACTGTGTGTGGTGTCTC
This sequence comes from Podarcis gaigeae, assembly GCF_964106915.1. Classification (NCBI taxonomy): domain Eukaryota; kingdom Metazoa; phylum Chordata; class Lepidosauria; order Squamata; family Lacertidae; genus Podarcis; species Podarcis gaigeae. The sequence continues at coordinate 21,224,624 of NC_139692.1, read as the reverse complement.
TGTGCTCCACAGCTGCACATTTGGTGTCCAACTTGCTTTTTATATGAAGTCTTGAAACAAATGAGCACAGAAAACCTGGAGGGGGGTGGGAAATGACAGTGCTGCCACAGCTCTTTCAAAATTACACATCAAAAAGATGCTCACTGGGTATTGGGAAGTACTTCTTGAAAGTAGGAATTCTGTGGTGCATGGTTTTTAAAAGTGCAAGCTAAATTAGTGAGGCTTTCTATGTATAGCACCTGTCAGAAATCTACACACCAGTGCTTGGAAGTATGAACTTTCCTACTACAGAATGCACAAATACATGTTAAGGTAACTAGACAATATTCTGAAGAGAACCATGAAACTGGCCTACTGGTCAGTTTCAGGTTGCTGAAGTCTCACTATTAGAACATACATGGGAAACTTATGGCTCTCCAGACATTATTGGACTCCAACTCCCATCAGCCTAGTCAGTGTGGCTGATGGTCAGAGATTACAGGAGCTGTAGTCCAGGAACATTCCCCTGCTCTAGAAAGAAATGCCGGGGTGAGAATATTGTTTCATACCCCCAGTAGGAGGAAGGATTAACATATTTTTCCCAAGTGTTTACCAAAAAAGCCTACTAAGGGTTGTTGTTGTTGTTTACATGCTAAGTTATAGGAAAGCCAAAAAATCTACAATTTCAGCACCTGCTCTCTTTGCAACAGGTAGCTCCTTACCAGAAATCTACCTTAATTACTTATCAGCTTCTGGCTGACATTTTACCGGTTGTTTTTTTTAAGCCACACTTTTGTATATTCAACATGATGGCTCAGCATCTTTAGCAACAGCAAAGTTCTAGATGATTACTGTGATTGGCTAGTGGCAGCAACAAGAAAATGAAAACAGAGGTGCATAGAAACCATCCACAGTATTTTCCAAGTTGCACTGACTAGCAATAGTTCTTTGGAAATAAAAAGGGTAGCCATTGCCAATATCAATGATCAGCATAAAGCTGCTGTCAATCAGCTGCCACAGAAAGCAGCAGGTACAAAATACCAGCAGCCCCACATGCTTTGGCCAATGCACATGGAAAGCTTGAAGGAATGTGGAAAAAGCTATCCCCTCCACATAGGTCACAGGTAGACATTGAGAGTCTGCAGGATCATCTGTCGGCAGAGTGGGCAGTTGCGCTGGTATATGGCCTGCTGAAGCAGGATTTCAGTGCACTGCTGGCAGAGGCAAAGATGCCGGCAGGGAAGTAGCAAAACTGTCTTTGTTTGGTCCTGGCAGATGACACATTTCTTCCGCTCTTCTTGTTCTTTGAGAAGAAGCCATGGGTCATCGTCGTCCTCCAGAGCATTAAGCTGCTCTTTTGTTGCAGGTTTGGCATGTGATGTGCTTGGTCCTTCACCAGGAGGCTGCAAGTGCTGCCCTGACTGCAGACTCCGTTGTGTAGTTGATTCCAGATCATCTTCTGTTCTGTGCTGGTTCCTGCTGCCTCGAGCTGCTGCCTGCCATGTTTGGCGGGCACGGGGTACAGCCTGCTGATTAGTCACAGGTGGTCCTTGTCTTCTTGGATGAGTTGCTCCAGGAGGAGCTGGTCCCTGAACTACAGCAGGTCCTCCTGGCCTTTCCTGGTTGCCCTCAATCAAAAGCTGCTGCTCTTGTTCCACATGGTGGTTTCCTCCCCTGCCACCTCTGTTCCAGCTAGCCATCTGGAGGCTCCAGTCAGCTAACCTGCGCCAAGCTTGCGAGCTCAAGACCATCTCCAATGACAAGAGTACAATCTGATACAGGCGGCGCATGTCTCTGAGCAGGCGCTGGTAAGAAGGCATGGTGTTCAAATAGCCAGACATTTGGCTTGCCAGTGTCCACGTCAGCTGAGGGTTGAGGATTAAGATGCTGGTGGCAAGAATCACAGACAACAGCATCAAACCATAGAGGTTGAGGAAGAAAACATTAAGCAGCAGCTTGCTCACAGAGGCCAGCAGATCAAACGCCAACTGGCAGGGAGTCCACAGGAGGATGGCCATAGCGATGGCACTGCTGGACAGCCGTGCAACAAAAGCTGCAAAAATATCAGTGACCCTTAGAAAGGGGCCAACAACAGTTTCCCACAGGGCCAGTCCCAGAGAGAAAAGGTTCTGGGTTCCGATGAGGCAGATGTTGATGATGCTGTTGACGAAGTAAGCCACAAGGCTCATGACGATGGCACACACTTCGCACACTTGCCTGAGAAGTGACTGGCCGGATCCAACCAGGTTCCAGAAACCACGGTGCATAATTTCTTTGCTTTTAAGTGTCAGGTGGGTGAACAGGTGGCCCACTACTTTCAAGCTCTCCATGCTGGAGAAGAAGCCCCGCAGCATGTTGACGATGGTGTGCACAGAGCCCAGAGTCAAGTAATATAATGCCTCGGCTATGCATAACGAGGATAACGTAATTCCATTCCAGCAGTGGATCACACAAGCAACCAAGGTATTGGGCAGGCTACAAACAAATGCAATGAGCCAGACGAGGAAGGACACTAGTGTGGAAAAGAGGAAGAAGTTGACATCCAGCAAGAGAACCAAGAGGTCCAAAATCATTCCCACACCATTGATAACCAAAAACACTAGATCCATAGCTGAGCTCCACATGGAGAGTGGGCAAAAATAGGAATAATTGGACTGACGAGAGTTTGATTGCCACTGAAGGGAGCTGCAACGTTTCCCAAAAGACTGAAAGGAGAGGTCCCAGTATCCTAGGAATGGATTTTTACGTATTTCAGAGTTTTATGAAATAAGGGACTGTTTCAGCATCAAGATGGAAAGTGCACTGAAGACAAACATTGATGCTCCCTTGTCCTTGAGGCTTAATGCCCAATTTGGAAGAGGAGTTGCTTTTAGTTACGTCTCTCTCCAATTTGAATATACAAAGTATTTATTTCAGACCATGTAGCAACTGTTCCATTTTTCGAAGGGAGCACGTCTGGCTCCTAAATCAGTCACTTGACAAGAAAAAAATACTCTCACTTCACTGAGAGTTATTGAGATCTAAGCAAATGTCCCCATATGCTACAAGTGAGAGCTTCTTTCTTCCTGCTGAGCTTTTTATTTAAGGATTATGCTGACAGCAAAAGGGGTAGAAGCGAGTGTGTTTTTATTTGCATGGGGAAAATACGGGAGACCCCCATCAGACGAAAGGTGAAATTCTTATCAGTCCGATACAGTAGACGGGGGAGGCAAGTTAGGACATGCCCGCTAGTGTACTAGGGACGCATGCAGGGTAGGGGGGAGGGGACGAAAGGCTCCAGTGAAATCCCCTCCCCCTGAGGGGGCTCCTCGAAGAAGGTCTCCGAAGTCAGCTTAGGGAACTGGAGCCCAGACCGGGTGGGTCTCCCTCCGTAGCCCCCTTCCTCAAGGGGAGAGGACAGCACCCACTCCTCGCCTTGACAACCGCTGCCACCTTCTTGCGTTGCACCCCTCTCTTACTTGCAAGCAGCGGAATAAGGAAGGTGGGCAGGTCGTTCCCGTTAAGTCTATCAATTGCTCCCACTCGCCGCTGCATCCGAAGCTCTTACCTTCGCGCTGATGGGCGCCGCCATTTTGGTAGGCGGGGCCAACGCTCCGCAGCCAATCAAGCTAGGGGAACCCGACGTACGTTTAACCGTCCAAGGCGTGATTTGCTCGTCGTCGTTGTTGTTTTTCGCCTCCGTGCCACGATTGGGCAGTTTTGAAAAACGCCACTGGGCGGTTGACGGAGAGTGCCGAGGGGGCGTGGCTTTGCCGAGGCCGTTGAGAGGGGGAAGCCCCGCCCGAATACAGTGGGAGGATAACCGTAGGAGGGAAGCCGGACGCTGCACGACTGTTAGTAGGTCACGTGATTCTGTGGTGGGCGGGGTTCCACGTTTAAAAGGCGAGTGTATTATTGTGACAAGGAGTATTATTTTCCCGCCTTTTTTCTTGAGGGGATTCTCCCCCTCGTTTGAAAGGCGGGGGGGGGGGGCAAGTGTAGACAAAAGACCCTTTTGTTATTTTAAATCTGAGGTGAAATTTCACGATTTTGTGAAAGGAGCTCAACTTGCAAACCAAAGGAAGGAGCTCATTTCCCCGCCCCACACCCTTTCGGGGGGAGGGATGTTTTTTGTAGCCTTTAAATAGTGAAGAACGAATCCTGTCAGCTATTTCATTGAAAGTGCTATTTTGATAATGTTATTAACAAAATAGAGTGAGAGAAACAACTCGTTTCTTTTATATAGAAGGAAAATCCAGAGGAAACCAGTAATTTTGCTATGTGTAAAGGTTTACCTTTCTTTGCCCCATGTAAAACATCAGACACCAGTGATACACAAAAGCATACAATTAAAAACCACACGAAATGTTTTAAGAATCAGCTAACTATTGTGAAAGGACGTATTTTTAATTGCTTGCATAAACCTGATGGAATTGAAAAGTCTTCAGCTGATGTTTAAAAGTTGGGGGGGGGTCCTTACAGAGGTCTCAAAGTTTGACCCAAGGTTTTGGGGTTTTAGGCTGTACATTTTCCTGGGAGTACATCGGCATAGCTAGGATTTTCCTGGGGGCTTTTGTTTGGGGGGGACAGAACCTAAGATTTGTTTTGATTTGCAATGATTTTTACTGATTGGGGGGCAATTGTCCCCGTCCCCCTGCCTTGGCTACGCTTATGTGGGAGTAAGTCCCTTTAAACTTGGGGTTTACTTCTGAGTAGGCAGGAACAGGATGCATTTATTACATTGATATCTTGCCCTTCCAAAGGAGCCCAGGGTGGCAAACAAGTAATAAAAAAATATATTCAAAACAATTCCAATGCAGAAGGGAACTCTGGGAAAGATATTGACTTAAAATGCTTGCTTTGTTAAAAAGTCCTTGCTTCAGAGACTTTGGAAGATGAGGGTTAAATATTGGATTAAGGAAGCAGAAACATATATTATGGCATCCCCACCCATGCACTTTTAAAGTTAACACAAAGGCCTGTCTAGTTCAGCAGCCCCCAAGCAAGACATGGAATCAACAGCTGTCTCCCTGCCCTTTTTTTCTCCAGTCTCTCCTACTAGTAATTGGTTTTCTGAGGTAGACTACCTGTGAGCCTGGAAATTCCACATAAATATAAACCATCTTTTTATATCTCCACAGTTTGTTCCAGCCCTGGCGTTCTCTATTCCTCTCATTGTGGGATAGACTGACTGAGAGGTGAACATGCACATAGCATAGCAAATGATCTCTGGAAGCAGGAAGGAAGATAGTGAGCCTGCTTTCTTCAGCCTTTTTAAACGAAATTTAATCTAGTTATATCATGTTCTTCCAAGGAGCTCAAGGTGGTGCTACATTGCTCTCTTACGCCCCACATTTTATCCCCACAACAAGACTGTGGCTAAGAGGTTAAGCTAAGAGGGAGGGAATGGACCAAGGTCATCCAGTGAGCTTCCTCCAGTCAAAGGCGACTATGGGGTTGCGGTGCTCATCTCGCTTTCAGGCCAAGGGAGCTGGTGTTTGTCTGCAGACAGTTTTCCAGGTCATGTAGCCAGCATGACTAAACCACTTCTGGTGCACGGAGGACTGTGACGAGTGCCAGAGCGCATGGAAACGCCGTTTACCTTCCCACTGCAATGATACCTATTTATCTACTTGCACTGGCATGCTTTCAAACTGCTAGGTTGGCAGGAGCTGGGACAGAGCCACAGGAGCTCACCCCGTCATGGGGATTCGAACCGCCAACCTTCCAATCAGCAAGCCCAAGAGGTTTGGTGGTTTAGACCACACGCCACACGCATCCCTGTCAATTGCCTATACAACATTAAGAATGGCATGAGCTTTCTTCCCCAAGTAGTGCTCCATTTTCCACAAGGACTACCCTTGAGGACTCAAGTTCTGTACTCTGAACCTCAGGGGACCTGATAACCTAATTCAGTTTGAAGGCTATTCTTTGTTCACCACATATTATGCTTCCTTTCTCACATCAACAGCCCTACACACACACACACCTGCAATGTCTGGGTGCTGTTTACCTGTGACAGAGGTGCTTTAGCTACAAGGGCAAGCATATATGCTTGGTTGTTGGCCCACCATGAGGGGTTGCACTCATCACCTTTTTTTTCTTTAAAAAAAAATGCTTGTTCAGTACTTAGGGTCGTAAAACCTGTTCTGGCAAGTTTTAAATTAAACCTAGTAAGAAATTTGATCCGTCTTGTGCGTGCTTGGGGGAAATTAGAAAAAGCTACAAATGCTGATTTTCTGAGCAAGAAGTCAAGGCTAAATTGCTGTTAAATTCATTCAAGGCTAAATTGCAAAAAAGCAAAACAAAAGCAGCCTCTTTTCCTGTTTGCTGAGATTTATACCTTCCAAAAGTTGTAGCAAGGTTATCAAAACCGATGCCTTTCTATTTGTCCTGGCAAAAGGTTATCACCACAGATTTCCTTCCATTTGCTTTAGCAAAAGAGATTTTAAAACATAAGGAGGAGCCCTGCTCAATCGAATGAAAGGTCCATCTACGTTTTGCTTTCCCACACTGACCACAACTTGTTTAAGTTTTCACTTCAGTTTTCTATACACCACTTAGATATTTGTAATACATTGTGCAGTACAGTCATACCTCATGGTACATTTGCTTCATGATACGTTTTTTCAGGTTGTGTCCCGCGGCAACCCGGAAGTACCAGAAAGGGTTACTTCCGGGTTTCGCTGCTCGCGCAGGCGCGCAAAATGATGTTGCGCATATCCACAGAAGCGGCGAATCGCAACCCGTGTGTGCACAGACATGCCACTGTAGGTTGCCTTCTGCTCATGTTGTGAACCAGAGGTACCACTGTATAGAAATGATGTTAATAATAATAAAACATGCAGTAACAAGATTTATTATTTAATAGGCAAGACAAGCTCCAAGGAATATAAAAACTTTTTCCCTCTGGCAGTGGAAAGAAAGCAAGGAAGTTATGTGACAGTTTATTTGCAGTCAACCAAAACATATTATTTTAGAATAGTTCTTGTTTTCCATCTTTTTTTGTTTCAAACTGTTTATATACATTATTTTGACAGCCGTTGACATTACTTCAGAAAGTGTTATGACTGGAACAGAACGGAACATTTTGCCATTCCTTCCAGAATTCATGAGTTGTTTTAGCTTCTTCAGAAAAGTATTTGCAGTAAGAAGCATACAATAAGTCTCCAGTAGAAGACCTGATACAAAAAGTCCCTCCTTCTGTTTGTTTGTTGCTAGGCGTTATGATATGTGATGATTCAACAGCCAGGCTTGTCTTAATTCATTTTGTCCTTGTATCATGTACAGACAATCACAATCACCCCCCCCCCCAACAATGTGTACTCTAGTGTGGGGCAGAGTGTGAATTTATTCCCTCTAGGTTGTGCTTCTGGTACAAAAAAACCCCACAACCTTTCTGCAGAAAATTGCGGTTGCTGAAAAACACATGAAACAGTATGCCTTCTTATGAGTATAATTTTCCACATTTGTGGTTTAGCTGGGATGCAAAAGTGCCTATCCTGAAGCATAAAAATCTCTCAACTGTACTGAAAGAGATTGTTTTAGACAGGGAAGTCATAGGGTTAATCATGACTTTGGGCCAAGGTAATGGAAAAATATCTTGGCTTCAGTTCAGTCCTGCAGCGCAGTGGCGTCCCTAGCAACATTCTGCTATTGCTCCCAAAGCCGTCTTGTCTGCTGCTTCCCCCCAGCTCTGCTTTCCTAGTGTTCTTTGGTGTTTGTATTTTTCCATTATGAAGAGCTGTTTGTACTCTATTTGTGCAGGTGCCCTTTCTCCAAAGTCTAGGAGAGTCAAAGCTTAATTGATTTAACAGAATCTGAGTCTTGTTTAAAGCCAGATGCCCTGGTCTTAAAGGCAGGGCTGCATATTATCACATTTATCCTGTTTTCTTCATTAGCTGTAGAAAACAAACTTGAACTGAGTATTTACACCAATTAGATTGAAAGAATAAGCCAAGATATAAGAGCAGTTCTTAGCACAATTTCCTTTGCTATTAGTTTAAATCATAAACAGCACGGGGAACAGTATTTAAAGAAATGGCCCATGCAGATATGACTAGGCTGATTCCTTTCTATACTGCGTACTGGAACAGAAAGCCTGATGGATAGAAAGTGAATGAAAGACATTTTAAATTCAGATGGACATTTAGCCTATATATTGTTATCCATCCATCCATCCATCCATCCATCCAGTTTTTTACATCTGAACTGCAGATGCAGGAAGGGGAGGCAAAAAAACTGGTGCATTGTTTATGAAAACAGCTTAAACCTCAGAGCCAGTGTTCGAAACTCCCATTGTTCTAGGTGCATTTTGTGACAGGGAATTTCATTAGTGTGAGCAGTTTTTCAGCTCTGGGCACAGTACTGTGCCCTAAGATTTCAGATTAAAACTGCAGAGTGGAAGGAAAGGAGGACCTTTTCCTGCCTCTCCACTTCCAGCTACTCTCTGAAGACTGGGAAAGAGACCCTCTTCAGAATATTCATTCATCTTCAGCTTTGTATTGTTATATAAAAATCATGCCTGGACATTCTGTTGTTGTGCCCATAACCTAGGTTTAAGGTGCCATTTAGCTCCTTGCTTTCATATCTCAGTTTCTAACACTGCTCAGAGCCACAGATGAAATTTAGCACAGCAAGGTCTTGTCCTAGCTACTGGAAAACATTTGTGCACATAATATAGATTGACATCCTCTGCATAAGGTATATCTTGAGACATATAGTGAGTACCAGGACTGAAGTGGGATGGGAGTGGGACACAGCAGATAAAGAGAACAAAGGTGTATTGGCAGCATTTCAAGAGCTAAGCTCCATAACGTAAGACATATTTGAACATAATACATATGGATAAGATTATATGAAGGCCTGCAATAAAAGCGGATTGGGGAGGGGGCTGTGGGTTACAGTGCTTCATCATGGTGGTGGCAGCGGGAAGCTCAGCACCTGCCCATAGCTCAGTACAGCCATGCTGCAGCAAGATTTATGCTCTCATCCCAAGCATTACATTATGTGTCATGCTTTAAATTTCTTCTCTTGAGGCATGACCCTCCTCAACACAAACACACAGAGACACCCCCTCATTAGGGGCCCATTCTTGCTTGGAAATTAACATTTTTGTGTTGCTTTCCAAGCATCCATAACTATTCCAGTGCCACCCCAAGAGGCTCACTTCAAGGAATCAAGCTTACATTCCTTTCCCTGATTCCAAACACAAGTGCTCAGGGCTTGGCATTCCTTTCCCCACAATACTGAAAGCAACAGGTTAAGAATCTGTATGTAAACTGTAAGGCAAACTGCAGGCTTAGCACTTAGGTTCCCTGGAGAGCAGCATTCCACACCCATTGAGCTCTGAAGTCAGTGATGGCAAGCTCTTTGAGCAAGACCCTCAAGCAGAAGGCTTTTTAAGGGAAGGGAAGGAGAAAAATGTTCTATGGGAAAGAGAGCAGAAGATCTTCTCACTTGCTCAGTTAGGAGAGCATCCTTGACAGTTCACTGTGGACGCTTGTTAATCATATCCTTAGTGTGGTGTGGACAATGTGTGTTGCAGCTCTGCAACTCTTGAATACCACTTAAGCTAGTTGTATGGAAAATTCTTCTTAAATATTACAGTATAAAAGCATGGTTCTTGAAATTGTAGACAGAGCAAGAGTCTTCCTAGGTAAGATTTGACCCACTGCCCTGCTAGTGTAAGCAATAGTCTCCTGGTGGTTCCAGGATGTCATTTCTCTTGGGGGAAGGGGACAAAATATGGTCCCAGATACCACTCCTTGTCTTGGATATGTCAACTGTGTTCACACACAGTTTCAATTTATGTATTTTAAGGAGATTTGTTGTTAATCTTTTATACCTCTCAATAATTACAGCAGTGTAGCAAGACAAACAACAACATAAAAAAGAGTAAGGGGGTTCGTGCCTGGACAAGGGCATGTAGTACAGCAGAGCTTTCCAAACTGTGTGTCGCGACATGTTAGTGTGTCGGCTGCAGTGTGTAGCGTGAACGCTCCCTGTTCTCCCATGACTGGAAAGGGGTTAGTTTAACCACTGTTTTGCTAGTAAAACTGAATAACTGTGTCACGAAATGATGCATGTCTAAAAAGTATGTCACCAACATGAAAGGTTTGGAAAGCTCTGTAGTACAGTATGACTTTGTAACAGTAACCATCCAACATGGAGAGCCAATAAGCTTGCTAGTGAAGTTTGGGATGCACAAGTGATCTGAAGTGGGAGAGCAGAGGAAAGTATTTTGACTGCAATGTGGGTGGCAGCACTGATAATACACACTTCATGTGTCATTACAGTTTTATCCATGCTCTCTGCTTTCTTCTTTGATCTGCCTTTTCCTGGCCATAAAACAAGAATTAGTTGTACTAGCCAAACTGTTGCCTTCATTTTGATCTTTATTGTTTTCTTGAGGGGTTGAACATCTGTTCCCTCTATACTTAGAGAGGCCAGCTATACATTGAAATCCCCTGGTCTAAAATTATTACACTACACACAACAGCTCCATTGCTACACATGAGCTTGCAATTGGCTCTTATGCTGTTTATTATTGACTAAAAGGCCAAAGGGAAAACACTACCCAACATCCACAACACATCTCTTAGTACTTAACAGTGGACTCAAGGAGGGGGGGGGGGAGAGAAAATGTAGCCTGTAGGCTGTTTAAACAAAACCATAGCTGTATTTCTCCATTCAAAGATACCATCATTACTGTCTGTATACACAACACTCATGCTATCATTATTCTAATAATCTGAGTCATGCAGTCAATGCAGCTACCAAAAAAGGCACCAGATTGCATTTATTTATAATCCTGTTAAATTAGCAATGAGCCAATCTCTTCAGTTCTCACCATAACAGTCTCTGTTTTCATGTTGATATTAACTTACTCCCCTCAATTTTCATTTTGAGGATTTCTTTGGTGTGATTGTCTTTTGTCCTCTAATTTCATACATTTCTTTCTGCTTGTGCCATCCTCCCCTGCTCCTCATCTCACACACCCCTTTACAACGTAACAGAGCTGGAGATGCTTTCGGCATTTATGGTAATGTTTGGATTTGTGATCCCTAAAAAAAGAAAGAAAGATGGCCTCTGTCCATTTCATTCAGTTTTATTTGTGGCAGGCTGTTGAGCTGGGGGAAATGAAGCATATAAGAGGCATCCCAGGACAAGCTAGGATTTGTTCCTGAAATGCTCCTCTAAATCTTTATGCTTTCTTTTCTGCTCCTTAACACTGTTTTCTGTCACTGGTCGCTTCAAGTTGACCAGTTTATTGAGCAGTCATGCTGATTTTGTTTACACGACGTTTGCAGGGAGGATAGACAATGCTATCTATTTATTCAGCATTCATTCTGGTTAGGTCTTGTGGAGCTTATATGACATTATGTCAAGTAACTGTCATCCCATACTTTCCCCATCAGTTTCCTTATGGCAAAAAGTCCGGGGAGCAGAGGCAGGGAGAAGTAGGCTTGTTGAACAAGAGTACTAAATCACCCTGGAGATCTAAATCAACCTGCACAACTTGGATTGTGTTTATGTTATTGAAGTCCACCTGAAAATAGTGACAGCCCGGAAGTGGCCACTCTGTGTACCATGGCACCTCTATCTGCTTAAATGGAGGGGCTTTTTGGCTCTTCATTCCAGTCCCATTCATAACTTCCTCCTGCATGCAGTGGGTTCTCCCTGAACCTAACATTTCACTTCCAAACTGGACATTGCATTTGATAGGCAGGTCTCAAACAGAAAAGATTATTGATGTGCCCATTTGAAATATTTGGTGGAGGCTGACCTCCTGGCACTTTTTCCAGCCAAGAGAGCAGAGGACATTTTAGAATTCAGCACTCAGCTTGGAGGACTGAGTACAGACAGAGACATCATGCTCTGAAATTTCTTGTAGCTATAGTATTCTAGTAATAAATTTGAGAGAATTTATACCCTGCCTTTCCAGTGCAGGGAACACAGCTCAAGGCAGTTTACAACAAAATAAAATCACACAATTAAATCAGCATAACCCTCCTGGCCATCAATACAGCTGAAAATGGACAGAACAGATAACACCAGGTATTGGTCCACTAAAAATATGGATGACCAATCCCAAAGAGCCATAGTAGTAGTAGTAATAATAATAATAATAATAATAATAATAATAATAGAGTCTTTGCACGGCTCTGGGCCATTCTCCTCAGCAGCCCCAGTTTAAAGTTCCTTCCCATATTACTGCTGCTTTCCTCTCCTCACCTGCCTTCCCCCTTTTCCTAGACATTTAAAGTCTGGAGACTCCAGTTTATAAGGTGACCCTACACACCATGAGATAGGTATTATCATGTGTCAGCTGTATCCCCATAGCTGCAGTACAATACCTGAGTCATGATAAGGGGTTGTTATTTCACTCTGACATAACTGCTTACATCACAGGATCTGGGAATCTCTCTTACAAAAGCATGAGTGCAGCTCTTGGCAATAAGCTGGAAATAACGAGGCGACTCAGTTAACATGCAGCAGCTGAAGGCCTACAGCAGAACAGAAGAGCACTCAACTTCCTACTGCTTGGAAAGTACCCTTAAGCATTGCCTCACTCCAAGTTCCTTTGCAAAGCTGGTTCTTGTTTCAGACAGTTGCTGAAGGTGGGCACACACTCATTTGCTTGGAAAACAAATCAACAGCTGTCCCTTTACAGCTGTGTCATCCTTGCTTCAAGAATATAGTGCACTGTTTCCTACATGCTTGTTTGACTCAGATGACTCTGATTTACTGTTGTTTTTGATTTTGAGAATTGAATGAACTTCCCAGATCTGCCTCATGCTCCATTCTCAAATTACCAGCCTCCCTTATCTAATTTCATTAGGAGTCATTTATGCTTATATTTATGCGGGCAGAGCCCTGGAAGAGAACAGCCTCTGGCAGTTGGCACTGAGAATTGCCAGAATTCCAGGCAATAGCATCTATTGTAGGAAAGTGTGACTTGGTCTTCTAGCAAAGACAAAACAGTTTCTCTCCAAGTGCTTTAAAAACTTGTCATGGTTGGCAATGTCTGCGTGGCCAGAATTCTCCCAGCACTATCACTAAAATGGCAATTTAAAGGTAGTTTAGTGGCAGCTGTTCAATGACTGACTATTATTTAGTAGTCTTTGCATAAGACCTGCATGGGTATTAAATGCTTAATGTTATGCTTTTATTGCATGAATATTACATTTTTCTAACACAAAACCCACCGAAATTTGCACAGAGGTCTACACAATTCATCCCAGTGGCTGTGTACATAGTCACATTTCCTCTGCATGCATTGCACTCCCACCAATGGGAACACATGACATTAGCCACGATCCACATCTATCCTGAAGTTTTTTGAGAATGTAATGTGTTTTGATGCACCCCCCCAACCAGCTTTGATCCAATTTGAAATGTAAACCATATGAAGGCATCTGGGCCCACCCCCTGCCCACTGGTGTAGGAGACTTGCAAACACAATCACGTATACATGTGATTCAAAACCCAGCAGAAAAAATGACCTTGCTGCATTTTAAGCCAGCAATGTGTGCCCACTGCTGTTACGACTGCTGTGCAAGATGTGGTTGATCATGAGCCCTACAAAATATTGACTGCAATCTGAACATTCAGCCACACTTTTAAGAGATAAGTACCAGCATGGATCCATGCCCCACCATTCAGCAAAAGATTTTAAAAATACAGCGCTTCTAAGAAAATTATTTTGGTGCCATGTGCTGTGCTGTGTTTTCTCTTAGGAGCAGCAGAAACGTGCAAGTCTAACTGCTTTTGCCTAACCACTACGATGTGTTTGAAATGGTGGTGGAAACTCTGGATAGCTGAGGGAAAAGAGCAGGTGCCTTGTTATCCAGCGGGAGGATGGAGGGGCCCCAGCTGTGGAAGAAGCAAAAAGGCAAGCAAAGCTGGTGAAAGCTGATGGGGGGGGGCGGGACGCCCAGCTGGTGGCTAAACCCTGCAAATCTGTCACTGATAGGCAGGTGGCTGATATTTGTCCTGCTGCATTTCCAGTTCACCCGCTTCTTTCATTGCTTTGTCATCTGAGCTGGCTTTTCCTCAGCTGTCGGTTTCTCTGAGGTTGTTATAAAATATGGAGCTATGAAAGGGGAAGGGGAAGATTGCAGCAGCAGCAACAGAAAAGGGATGTGGCTACAAAACTCAACAGGATTCACCCCTTCACGATCTGTCTCTTTGTTTTGACACTGTGAGCAAGCATCGCCTGGCTTTCAAGCTACTCTGATAAATAGGCATGAGAAAACAAGTTTGCTTGTGGATGGATTTTATTCCGAGTGTTTCTGCTTCATGTAATGATTGGTGAAGGATACCTAGAGATCGTGGTTGCATAAAGAAGAAATAAAACTCTTTCAAAAATCTAGAATGGTCCTGTGCTCCAGAATCCTAGAGTAGAAATTTCCTTTTCAAAAAGAACTGAGTTCTTCAGCACCTCAGGCATAGAGTGCAAGTGCTTTTGGAGTCAGTTGAAATTTCCAGGTTGTCTTCAAGGCCAGCCACACGTAGAGTACAGTGCAGTAGTCTCATTTAGAATCTCGGTACAAAAAGCATGTGTCAAGTTTGAAGAGTCCCTCTTTTTCCAGGAGAGAACACAGCTGCCATGGCAGATGAAGTTGAAAACTTCATTTCAGATGACAGCTAGTCCCTGAGTATTTAGAAAAAATATATATAAAGCCTATTCCTTAAAAAGGAGAGTGATTTAATCCACAGCAGGTAAAACCACCAGCATTCTGGTTTATTGAATTACCCAGCATGAGCAAATGTGTTTTATCTGAACCAAGCTTTTGTTTACAGTGGTACCTCGGGTTAAGTACTTAATTCGTTCCGGAGGTCTGTACTTAACCTGAAACTGTTCTTAACCTGAAGCACCACTTTAGCTAATGGGGCCTCCTGCTGCCGCACCGCCGGAGCACCATTTCTGTTCTCATCCTGAAGCAAAGTTCTTAACCTGAAGCACTATTTCTGGGTTAGCGGAGTCTGTAACCTGAAGCGTATATAACCCAAGGTACCACTGTACTTGCTTTCATACAATCAAACACTAGTTTTTAACCACTTGTTAAGCAATATCACTGCTTCACTTGCATCAAATGAAACAGAGAAGCAGTGCTGGGTGTAGTCAGCATACTGATAGCACATTGCCCAAAATATCCAAGCTACTGTACATTGCTAAATAGTCTGGGAGACAAAACTGAACCCAGAGGCAATCTTAAGATAAAAGAAGACAGACTCCCAGTGCCACTATCTAGCATACAAGGAGAATATGCATTGTAAGGGTTAAACTGTAAGCCAAACCTCAGGTCAACAGCCAGAAAAGAAGGTTCTGTTTCACTCTGAACAGACTGGATTGATCCCAGAAGAATCTCTTAAGAATGGACTGTGTGGGTGTTAGAGGAATGGGGAAAATTAGCTAGAACAAAGAGCCAGAGATTTCAGCTTTTGGTGAGCCCCAGTGGATGACAAATGGGTTTCTTGGAGGACACCAAAGCATTGTTTAGTAGTGTACAAGAAAGCATTTTCTGCAAAGGCTTTCCCACAGGATGAGAGTAATTCCATTAAGTTACTAGAGGTTTTTCCTGTTTGGCAGCGGGAGAACCCCATCCTTGGAACCCCATCCCAATGTAATTGCCATCTTCTATACAGTATAGATATTCTGAGAAAAGCGGCTTGCAAATATTGTTTCCCCAAACCATTAACTAGGTGTACAGAATGTGTTAACCATATCAAAACCTGCAGTTTTTTGCCTGATTCTCCTTAGGGCACACACATGGTCCCATTGAGCTCTTCCTTTACACATCACCACTCTCTGCAATGCCCTCTACCCACCCAGCCCTCCTATTCCGCATATATATGTTGTCATCATATGTTCCATATTTTTACCCAGGCAGCCATGACAACTCCCAAGCCAAGTCACCTTTCTCCTCTTCAGTCTTGCTGTTTCCTCTCTAGTAGCGAATGGCAGATGAGCTTTTTCTTTAGGCCAGCAGCCCTGAATTAATTCAGGGTAGCCAAGATTGAAAAAAGAGCTCAGCAGGCCCCTCTCCCCCCCCCCCCCCAACACCCCATTTTTTGCAACAAATTCAGTGTCTTGCTCTTGGAAACCTAACTCATGGTAGTTCATAAAGTAAGTTTATTATTTTTTTCTGCATTTGAAGAACTATGATTACAGGAGTTCAGCTGCAGCTTCCTGAACTGCAGCCAGATACCGTCTTCATGGGTTTGGGCTCAAAAACGCACATTGTTGGAACAAAGGTATGTGTGTATATACACAGACACATTCCTTTGTTGCTTCCTGGAGGATTTCCCCTAATTATTCAGGGTCTAAAGGTGAGTTTTGTTCTCTGCCCTACTGATCAGCTTTGTGCTGGACTGCTTTTTAGCTCTGAATCCTTATCAGGAATTCCCTTCCAGTGTGAAGTTTCCGTTCTTGATATCCTCCTAGCCATCACCTTTTAGATCATAATTGACAGAGCTGATTGTTTTCTTTTTGCCTCGTTTCAAATGATGGCTGAGTTTTCTGAGTCTGCTGTGGGGGGGAAACAGTTCATTTTCCATTACTGTAAGTGGATAGATACTCCAATACACAGAATGTCATGTGTTATTAAGGTTAAGGTTATTAAGCACTGTAGCAGGAAACACCCCCCCCCAATCATTCAGTTTGTACAAACTTCACACACACTACATACGCTACGCTTCTTTATAAATTCATAGAAAATCAACCATACATCGGATGTGCACTGTTCCACTTTTATTTTACTCCATGAAGGAAGGACTACAAAATGGGGAAGGTTTGATACAGGGCAGCCATAATCCTTGAGCATACCAGCACATACACAGGAGCCCTGCCCAGTTGCTATGCCAACCCTGATGGTCTCAGACAGAAGACCATCAACAACATAACGGACTGCATACACGAGTGGATTCAACACAGACTATAACAAAAGAACAGTGATTGGATTCCCCCTCAGGGGGCAGGAAACTGCAACTACCTTTTGTCTTCTGAAAATGACTCATGGGGAGGGGGAGAAGGGAACCAGCCAGGTGACAGGACACTCAGGTTACCACCACCACCCCTCCCTCAACCCCTCCTTTCTGTGATGTATGCATGATGTTTCTGGGGGTGGTCTTGATCTACAGGGTGCGAATTTCAAAAGTTTTTATAAGGCCTTGCACACCATTTTTCTGTGTCGTCCTCTCTCCTGCAAGTGAGGGGAGCACCCTGTTGGGGACAGGGAATAATAATCATCATCATCATCCTTTTTAATTTGTATACCGCCTTTCTATCTTACAATACTCAAGGCGGTTTACAAGCTGAAGAAACAAAAAATGTACATCTCATAACAATCTAATGCAATACAAAAATGTGATAATAAAACATAACTTTAAAATAGGCAACCTCCATCAAAAAAGTAGCATTCAACAATCATTAGAATAGTATAAAATAATAATATCAACATATAAAAGTTAAACAAAAATCCACTCAACAGTTACAATAATATCTAAACTATAATCAATAAAACAATGGCAAGCCACAGTACATAAAACAATACAGTACACATTGAGAAGCGGAGGGTAGAGCAAGGCAGGTGGAAGGAGGCCTTGTCTGATGGAGTCTCTCCCCTCACACTTCTTCCTCCAGGAACAGCTCCCTTATGAGGACTCCTAGGGCCGGAGGGTGGGGCAAGGCAGGTGGAAGGAGGCCTTGCCTGATAGAGTCTCTCCCCTCACAATTCTTCCTCCAGGAACAGGAATGAGCAGCCGGTACTCGTATCTTGATAGAAGGGTCATGGGTGACAACACACTGGCAGCCAGAGACAGCAAAAATAAAGAGGTGATGGTCGCATGTGCAGGTGAGCACCATCACAGATAAATGCGCTACTTATATTGCAAAAACTGATAATCAACTCTCACAATGTTCAAGAGTGGAGCAGTTGCTTGTTTTCTATCAGGCTATTGGAAAGTGGGGAAGACTCAGCCAGCTGGCCCTCAAGATTATACTGACTGAGCATTTTGAGAATTGTTTTTCCCCCATAAAGACAGGAGCAACAGAATGTAAGCCTTCCGTGAACAAACGCAGGTGCCACTAAAAACACTGCACCCAAAGAGCTCAAAATATTTGGGAGCCCAAACAAGCCAATTCCTTATTAACATTCCTGCAGCAGAAGCATCATGACTCAATGGTACAGCACCTGCTTTGAATGCAGAAGGCCCTAGTTTCAGTCCTTGGCATCTCTAGTTGAATAGGATCAGGGAGCAGGCAACGTGAAAAACCTCTGCCTCTAACCATAGGACCTAGAGAGAGCTGCCAGTCGGAACATGCCAAAGTCCTCAAGTTTAAGTTCCACATCTATGAAGGAAATCACTGTCGGAATCTCCATTACGACTGAGCTACTCCTCCGGTCAAGCCTTCAGAATCTCCTCCGATGATGATTAATGACCTGAGCCTTTGATAAGGCTCCAGGCACATTGTCCATTCAGCAGAGTATCAAACACAGCAGAAGAGACGAGAAATTTGAGCTACATTGCTAGGTTTTATTTCTAACTACGCAGACAGAAAAGAAATATACATGCTCTCTCTGTGAAAGCATAGAGCAACTGGAACAAAGGAACAGGAAACCAGTAACAAGAACATCCGTCTCCCGTGAGGCTTCCAACAGTCTGGAATCCCTGGAATGTAAACAGAGTCTTATGACTCCAAGCACTGCACCAGTGGCACAAACATAAACCTAGCATCCTCCCCCTTTCTGTGAACACCACTGGGCAGTGTGTCAGTACAATCTCAGTACAAACCCAGTTTCTGTATATAGGTACAGTTTTGATCCTTCGGAACAACCTTGGACAATAAATCAGCAGGAATTTCATTACCTGGCATGTAGGACACCATTACAAGTCCTTTCTGAACACATTCCCTAGCATGTTGCAGCTTCAATTGCCAGTGCTTCGTGCTTTGCTTACAACTTTCAGGAGTCAACAAAGCCAAACATGCTTTGTTGTCCTGATAAACCTGGACTGGACACTTTACAGGAATTTTCATGTCTTTATACAATTGTAACAACCATTCACAATCCACAAGTGAATAAGACAGTGCATTCAGTTCAGCTTCACAAGAACTCAGGCTTACTGTTCTTTGCTTCTTGCATGACTAATCAAATAGACCCTGGTTGTACATGTAGCAAATTTATATTGTTGCAAACTATCCCAGGATTCAATCCTGCTAACGAAAATATTGCGCAATTATCTTTATATAAATGCTGCCAAAATAAAAAATAAAAACAAGAAATGGGTGCGGGAGGGGGTCAGTGTCAAGATGAGAAGTTGCAAGGCTACTCTCAGTTTCATTTTTCTCTTGCACAACAAGCACTGAATAATTTGAGCACTTGCAGAAAGATGTGAAAAGTCCGAGCCACTGGCATCATAGCAATGAAGCTGCTTGGGCTGAGACGTGCCGTGCAGGAGACAGCGGCAGTGCCAGGCAGAATTATTTAAAACCTTGTCCAGAAGGATGACGGATCACAGAGCCATGGCCCTGGCTGCTTCTATCTCCCTGTTTCCCTGCTACGGCTTTGAGGTGGTTTATGAATAGGTACTGGCACAAAGCCCAAAGCGGGAAGGGACTGTTACGTTCTGCCCTTGCTCGCCTACCAGTGATTACAGCATCCATCAGTGTCTGGGTAGTGCCTGGCAGAGTGTAAGAAAGATGATGCTGCTGCTGCTGAGAACCACAAAGATGTCTGTCTGGGCTGCTGTTGCATCCAGGAAGACCTAGACTGCTGCAACAGTAGGAGATGCAAGAGATGGTCAGGAGATGCAGGCCTGCTTGGTGCCTGAATTTATAAATGACAAAGCAGAAGCTGCTTTTAAAAGAAGAATAGAATACTGTATGTCTGAATGTGAGCCACAGCACAGCTGCATAGCGTGTTTCTGAGTGCCGGAGCTCGGCCCCAGAATCATCCAAAATAATAAGAGTGCCTCCAACCATGCAAAGAGTGCTGTTTTTATTGCTACTGTTTAACTACAACCAGCCCTGCAACATTTGGCCCTAAGCTTGAAGGGATTCGAGATGAGATAAATTTGCCTGGTTTGACCAACCTCTCCTTGTAGAAATTAAAGACTGGGAATGATTCCAGGGGAAGTTTGTCCTGGTGTTTCCCCTGCGAACATTATTCTTGGGCTAGTCTTTGCTTTGAAAACACCGTCTCCTGATGGCATGCAGCCTGTGCACTTTTGAAAAAGATCCAGACAAAGCATTGTCTCACTTACTCCAACATCCTTTTTACAGAAGCTATATCCAGATATGGCAGTTTCTACCATGGCTAAATTTTTGTTGTTGTTGTTGTTACTTGGTGCATTTTTTCTCCCACTGATGATTGTCTTCTGCTTCTCCTAAGTCAGCGTTCTCAAAACTAGGGTTCCCCTAGACATTTTTTCTGCCTGAAGCAAAGCAACAAAGGTCCCCACCATCCCAAATGAAGGTGCACAGTACCCAAGGACTGCCAGGTTATTTTGACACCTGAAGCACAAACCCTCACAAACACCTCTCCCCCTCCCTGGCAGCAAAAATACAACTATAATAAATTAAATGTTGGGACAATCTGCAGCCCTTTCATAACAAACAAAATCAGCTGCCTTATATGACTGCCTCAGTACACCTAATAGGGCCTATTAGCTGTGCTTGAAACCCACAAAAGGCCTTCGCCCAGGAGTGTCCTGGGGGGCTGACATGGCTACTAGGAATCTGAGTGTCTGAGCAGTCTCCCGAGGAGGGAAATCTCAGAGGCACTGTTTGATCAGGACTTGATCCATGTCTGTGTGCCAGGAATTGCCAGCTGGAGAATTGCCAGCACAGTGCTGACTGACAGTGACATCCCATCTCCATCCACGGCTTGGGGGTTTCCCAGATACAGGAATAAATTGCCGCTGCAAGCCTGCCTGCCACCTGAGCCTCCCTCCTGCCTGGAGCCCACCTGGCATGCTCCTTGAGGATGGAATTGATTGCCAGTCCTATTGACCGTGATTAATTAGTTCATTAGAACAGGAGGGAGGATTAGCAGCTGCTCTCTTTCCTGAGGTCTCACTTTCCTCCTGCCGTCCACAGCATTCGCTTGGCTGGCCAAATAACCCCAGGCTTTGTGCTGCTGAGTGCTTTGCTCGTCATCCCTTTGGCTCCAGGACAACGGAGGCTTTTTGCCCGTGCGTGTGCTAAAGGGCAACATGGACGCAAGAGTTTTTTCTTCTTTGTGCAAACCAAAAAAGGAGCTTAGAAATAGAAGCCCGGGGACTCCCTCTTGCTTCTTCCGTTCAAAAATGCGCAGCCCATTTCCTGGAGGCAGAATCATTGCTCTGCCCTCCAAATTTTGAATGTTCCCCTCTAGTCTGCATTGGCCTAGAAAGAAAAAATAAAACCGAAAATGCTAGAAAAGTGTGACGTTATTGCTGACAGTCCAAATGCCAAATATATGATAACACCAGCTTCACTCCTGTACCCATACACAAAACACCTAGTATGGTCAAAGTGATTTATATGTTTGGGCTATGTATATATTACCAGCTTGAAACACAGCGAGGTCATTTCCGCCCACTGTGTTTTGATTTGCTTTTTTATGTTGCTGTTCACACCAGAAGGAGTGTGGGGATGTCTTCGCAGAACACCCATTACCTGATTTGTTTCCTTGCACTGAACTTCTGTTCCCCTAAAGCATTCTTTTAGAAGACATCTGAAGGCAGCCCTGTTTAGGGAAGCTTTTAATGTTTGATGTATTACAATATTTTAATATTTTTTTGGAAGCTGCCCAGAGTGGCTGGGGAAGCCCAGCCAGATGGGCGGGGTATAAATAATAAATTATTATTATTATTATTCGTCTGTGCATATGCAATGCCTAAAATGTACACACCTCAGTTTAACCGCGGCTTCCATAGCCTAACTGGGCTGAAGCTGGTTTGTGGGAAAACACATCAAATGGGAGTATTTATCAAAAAGCTACAGGATACAGGTGGATTGTGGCTAATGTCATGTGCACTTGCCTTCGAATGTCAAGCGATGATAGCGTGCTGGAGCCAGAGTAAGCAACAATGCACACACAGCTTTCTATCCGCACGGTTTTGGCACTGCTGCAGTATCCCTTTCAAAGCCCCTCTCTTGTGCTCTTTCCATCGCCTAAGAGAGATGATTCTTGGGGCTTCATTGTACCAGGGCTGTTTTGAATGCCAGGGCTCTGTGCCTCCACACAGGTGAACATAAAATAAAAAATGTAGCTGCCTCATCATGTGCACAGTTCATTTCCCTCTCTGCTGAGTAATGACAGCCTGCCCCAAACTATCTGGGACTAGAAGGAGGATTCAGAGATCCTGGAGACTATAGCTCCCCTATCCCCTTGGGTGGTTTGGGGTGTGTGTTTTTTTAGAAATGCCAGCACTGAACAAAGTTTTAGCTGAGCAAGATCACTTGCAAGTGTGCTAATTCTTTTTCTTTTTTCTTTCTTTTGACTCCCTCTGTTTCCATCCTTCCTCTAATACACAGAGGAGACCAGGGCTTTGTGGGATGCTGTTTAATCAGGAGCAAATGAATGAAGGGCAGGGACATTTGTGTGAACAGATGCTGCCGGCTGCTCTGCAAACAAGCATGGGTGCGTGCTGTAGTCAAGAGGCATCGACAACAGGACATTGCTTACCCAGAGGCCCTGCACATTGCTTAGAACTCATTTTGGGATGAAACAGAACCTAAGCAACACAGTAAGATTTTATAACCTGGGTCAAGCTGAAGATTGCAGGTTAAGTACAGTATGTCTACATCACCTGGTTTTCATGTGCTGTCGATAGTGGGGTGCTAGTGGTTTAGCACAGAAACACTGCAAAGACAAATGGAGAGTGAGAGAACCATTTTTGCAGACTGAGGAATAGAAGGCAGATTTCTCTCCTTGCACTAATCAGCCCTCTGCACAATCAACACATTTTTTTTTTTAAAAAAAACCATTTTGTTTAAATTCCCCTTTCCTTTTTTCTTTTTCTAGTCTGTATCCCCAGAAATTCCAAACCAGTTTATGCGTAAGTTGTTTACTATGTAAGACATGGAACTTAACACACCTCAGTGGCTTGAAGGGGAGGCATAGGAGCCAACTCCTAGGGGTTGTGGGGGCTTTGATCCCTGCAATAAAAGATTTGAGGGGGGCTGGGCCCCCACCAAGTTGATGGGCATTGCCATTCAAGTGGTGCGTGTGCACCATGCCATGTGATTATGTGGGGCGGGGCTTACCTGGGCAATATTTCATTCAAGTTGACACCCCTGAGGGGAAGGGAGGGAGCCATTCATGGTTTATATTCATGTTTCCATCTATTCATGTTTCCATATTCATGTTTATAATAAACAAAAAGAAAAAGTGTGTGAATTGCTGTGAACCAGAAAGGCAATGTTTTGAAGACTCACCTCAACCATTAACATTAATATTCCTGATAGCTTTAGACAAGATACTATTTTATGAGCCTCAGTGTCCACATCTGCAACATGGGGGCAATAAGACTGACTGGCATTTGGAGCACCTGGGCAAAGAACTACATTAATACTTCTTGGTAGTAGAATTTGGGTGGTGGTAGTGCTAAACTCCACACACATCACCACGAGGCACCTATATATTGCAGTACACCTTTTCACCAGCTATAGTCATTTGGGCAAACATTCCTGCCACTTTTCCCTCCATCCTCACCCCCCCACATTTTTAAATACTTCTGTGCCTAATTTGCTCACCCTCTGCTCTGCAAATTCCTCGGCCTCTGCCAGAGATTACGCAGGCATCATAAATGTGGCTGTGTCTCTGTCTTGGCTCATCACTTTGTCCTATACCCTGTCCCCTGGCAAAAATGCCTTAAGCCCTGGGTGGCTGGAGTCACACTCCCCAGAAATAAAATTTTAAAAAGCATTTTGCCCTTATTGAGCACAAGGTTCGCATGATTTGTGGGTGCTCGCAGGTAGGGTGATGAAATATACTCAGAGTCGCAAAGTGATTTCATGCTCTTTATTCAGCTCATAGGACGCAGGTGGCGCTGTGGGTTAAAGCCTCAGCGCCTAGGACTTGCCGATCGAAAGGTCGGCGGTTCGAATCCCTGCGGCGGGGTGCGCTCCCGCTGCTCGGTCCCAGCGCCTGCCAACCTAGCAGTTCGAAAGCACCTCCGGGTGCAAGTAGATAAATAGGGACCGCTTACCAGCGGGAAGGTAAACGGCGTTTCCATGTGCGGCTCTGGCTCGCCAGAGCAGCGATGTCACGCTGGCCACGTGACCCGGAAGTGTCTCCGGACAGCGCTGGCCCCTGGCCTCTTAAGTGAGATGGGCGCACAACCCCAGAGTCTGTCAAGACTGGCCCGTACGGGCAGGGGTACCTTTACCTTTACCTTACACTTTTTGTTGTGTTTCCTCTCCTCGTCCCTGCCCCAGCAGTTCTCCACAAAGGCTATTAAGAAAGCATCATGTGGGGATAATGGGATGGTAGATACAGGAGACATCTCACTGGGCTTCAATACCATCTGGTTAACAGGTCTCTGAGAGATGTGGATGAAAACCTGATATTAAAATCACACTTCTCGTTCCGTCCTGGTCCATCTGCACTGTGAAACCAACACCTGCTAAGCTTGGTCATTTACTGTAATTGGAGGAGGATAAAGGTGAACAGGACGTGTCTACCTTTAGTCTCACATGGACCGTTTTGAAGACAGCTTTATTGTTATATGCTTTCTGCTCTTCCCTTACATCCCCCTTTATTCAAAAACCACTGATCTGACAGCAAGCGTAGTTCCCTGTCTGTGATAACTCTGCTGAAATCTGCACTGGTTCAATTAGAGACCGGATTATCATGCTCCCTTGCCAGTCTTTCCTCTTTCATGTTTGCTCTTTATGCAGAAAGACCGAACTATTCCAGTGTTGCACGAGTGTGAAAGTAATAACACAAAAGATCAAAACTCTGGATGTGCAGATAACATCATTAAATAGTTTAGGCGGCATGGACTGAGGCTGTGTTCACATTTCTGTTCAATGTGCACTCACTGCATTTCTAGTCCTGAGTTTTTAATCCATGTACACACAACGCAATACAAAATGCATGATTATCCTTTACCTTGTTATAAAGTCCTACAGTTTGATGCGTTGTTTCTCAAACCAGCTTCACAGTGACTGGAGTCCTTAAGTCTTGGAGTCCTTAAGTTGCTCCTTATTCATCTCTAGCCAAGGTGCAAACACTTTGGCATAGAGTAAAGACATTCCCGACATGTCAACAGCCCCAGCAGGTTGTCCAAATCTGACACTAAGGTAGCTGTGTGAGAGCTGTGAAATGCACTGGGGTGTGGGGGGGGGGACAACTTCACTGCACTCTAAGGCGGTCATGTGAACGCACCCATAATTGTATCTGGGTGGAGAGGAGCAACCTATTACTGCTTTATTTATTTTTCCTTTTTTTTAAAAAAAATATTTTTTATTGGTTACTGTTTTACAGACCCTCCAAAGTGTCCCTATTTTCCAGGGACAGTCCCAGATTTACAGAAGCCATCCTGGTTTCTGGTTTGATCCCAGAATGCCCCGCTTCTCCTTAGGACGTCCCTATTTTCATCAGAGAAATGTTGGAGGGTATGGAGTTATCTGAACCCTGAGCCAAGGAGACAAGTAACTATGCAACCTTTAGAAGACATCTGAAGGCAGCCCTATATGGGGAAGTTTTAAAATGTTTTACAGTGGTACCTCAGGTTACATACGCTTCAGGTTACATATGCTTCAGGTTACAGACTCCGCTAACCCAGAAATATTACCTCAGGTTAAGAACTTTGCTTCAGGATGAGAACAGAAATTGTGCTCCGGCGGCTAACAGAAATTGTGAACAGAATTGAGAACAGAAATTGTGCTCCTGAAGCTAAAGTGGTGCTTCAGGTTAAGAACAGTTTCAGGTTAAGAACGGACCTCCGGAATGAATTAAGTACTTAACCTGAGGTACCACTGTATTATTATTTTTTACACATTGGAAGTTGTCCAGAGTAACTGGGGCAATCCAGTCAGATGGGCGGAGTAGAATTATTATTATTATTATTATTATTATTATTATTATTGACGTCCCTATTTTCATCAGAGCAGTGTTGGAGGGTGTGGTTTTAGTCACCTTTGTGAGATACTATAACATTCTTGCCTATCTTCGTGACAGGTATCCCCTCTAAACCAGGGAATGGGAACCTTTCCCTCTCTGCCCTGACTACAATTCCCATCCATCTCTGACCATTGACCATGCTGATGAGAGCTGGAGTCCAACAACACCTGGAGGGCCACAGGTTGCCTACCTGCATCCGAACCCTTCCCTGATAGTGGGTGCATTCACACTGGTAGTGAACCGCTGAATATGGTTCTGCAAGAGCTTTGGCACCATCATTTCAGCAGAAAGAATATCGAGATTTTGGCAGCAAGAAGATAAAGAAATCAAAATACTGCTTCAGGTTGAAGGGTTGGAAAAAGCTTGATTCCATAGTCCACATATATTACGCAAATCTGCATAGATATTACTAATTATGCATAACTTCTATTACAGATAGGTAGCCGTGTTGGTCTGCCATAGTCAAAACAAAACAAAATTCCTTCCAGTAGCACCTTAAAGACCAACTAAGTTAGTTCTTGGTATGAGCTTTCGTGTGCATGGTATGAGCTTTCGTGTGCATTCTGAAGAAGTGTGCATGCACACCAAAGCTCATACCAAGAACTAACTTAGTTGGTCTTTAAGGTGCTACTGGAAGGAATTTTTTTTGTTATAACTTCTATTAGTTAAGGTGAAATAGCATAACCCCCTCTCCCAAAGCATTGGGCGTCCTGTTTAGCCTCTCCCCCTACTGACTGACCTCCAGGATTTCCCCTGGCTTTACCCACCAACATAAAGCCTGTATTCTCATGCTTAGGGACTAGAACAGGCTTCCTCAAATTCAGCCCACCAGATGTTTTTGGCCTACAACTCCCACGATCCCTAGCTGGCAGGACCAGTAGTCAGGGATGATGGGAACTGTAGTCTCAAAACATCTGGCGGGCCAAGTTTGAGGAAGCCTTGACTAGAAACTTTAAAAACAACATCAATAATTATTATCAGTGTTCTAAACTGCTGGCCCAAAACTCTACACTTGAGTGTTGTGTATGTGCTTGAATAACAATAGACTAACTACTATTCTGGAGCAGCAAGAATATAGAAATAGCTTATTGGATTGGATCAAGAATCCATTTGGTGCAACATTCTGGTTTATTATACTGAATAACTTCAAGCAAGTTCAGAAGCGAGGCATTCAGGGGCAAGTATGAGGCACATCTATTTTTCATTATTATTAGACAAACTCGTGTAGTTCATAAACCACTGTGTGAGAGAGGTTATACTCTGCCCCCTCCTCTTCCTCTGTCTTGCTTTATTTGTGGATTATTAACCATAGCTACAAGAATCATTGTTTATACAGCATGGAAGGCTGGTGGGGAAACTGAGATGGCTGAGACTAATGAGAGAAGAGGAAGGAAAACGTAAGCTGTGGAGGAAAGGGCTGAGTTTAAAATAAAACACATCTGGATTTTCAGGTTGGGTTAGCACAAGACCACGGTCACCCCCTTCAGAGACAAGCCACACGCAACACACAAAAGGAGCTTGAGTCACACCATCAGGACACACCCCACCTTCTCTGCTTGATGCAAGCAAGGGGAGAACAATAAACTTGTTGTCTAAACTCCTGAGACCCATCTCCAGCACTTTCTAACAAATTAAGGGGTGGGAGCAGAGAGGGGAGGCTGTCTGAAACAAAGGACAATATGGTGCCTCTACCTCACATTCAAAGTACAAAAGTATACTAGGCTGGTCATTGAATCTCACTTTGGCAACAGGACAATTTCCTCCATTTCACCTAAGGGCAGCAGAATTGTGCCCTGTGTGTGTGTGTGTGTGTGTGTGTGTGTGCGCGCAGGGGGGGGCACAGGGCAGGCCACACACAGCTCTCTCTACCCCTTGCCCCTCAATATTTGTTGCCTGAAGCAGCTGCCTCACTCTGTCTCAGAGTAGGGCCAACGTAGTGACAGGTGAGCATAGAGTGAAGTAAAATTGATGGAAGGCAAAAGAGCAACTCAAAGGTACCACGCAGGAGGAAAGCCTAATGAGGATTTCCAGAGTATAAAGGGAATAAAGATCCCATGATGTCATGCACCTTTTCCAATTATTTCCTATCTTACTGCTATACTTGCGTTGAGGGTATCTCTCTAATCTCATACCCTCCAAAATTTGTCTGATGAAAATAGGGACGTCCCATTCAATAGTAGTTGTAGTAGTAATAATAATAATAATAATAATACAGTTTATACCCCACTCATTGGACTGAGTTGCCCCAGCCACTCTGGGCGGCTTCCAACATATATAAAAATATAATAAAACATTAAACATTAAAAACTTCCCTATGCAGAGCTGCTTTCAGATGGCTCGGAGGGTCAGACAACTCCATACCCACCAACATTCCTCTGATGAAATTCGGGGCATCCCAAGGAAAAGCGAGTCATTCTGGGATCAAATCAGAAACCAGAGCGGCCTCTGTAGATCCAGGACTGTCCCTGGAAAATAGGGACACTGGGAGGTCCGTCAAGGGTGCAACAAGGTATGTGGCATAGGATATCTGCAATGATGAGAATCTCAAAGCCTTCCTCTGGCTGGTTCAGCAACCAGCAAAATAAGGCAAAGTAAGGCTGGGTCCCATATTTGAAGAGGCCACCAAGTGAAGCTCCAACAGCAGTGCAATCCCTAATATCCCCTTCCAACGCTCTTTTAAGCACTGAGGAGACCGTCAGGGAGTGTGCATTAGGAAAGATGGAAGGGAATTTGGAAAGGTCTCTTCTCCAAAGTCGCCCACTCATCACCTGTTATGTACTGAATTGAATAGGATCCAAACTGCAGCAGTCTGATTGGTCCTAGAACAATAGGATTCAAAATGCAGCAGTCTGATTGGTCCAAGAACAATGCAGCAGTATGATTGGTTGGCAGGAACCACCCAATCATGCTCCAGATAGAAGTGAATCCACAACCTGATTGGCTTACAGTAGAATTCTGGAATTAGCCAATCATGTGCAGCCCATTGTGTAAATAATGTATATAAAGCAGATACTTTGAGGGGACTTTCATTCATTCCTCCTCACCACTATGAGCTGAATAAAAGGTAAAAGGTAAAGGTACCCCTGCCCGATCGGCAAGTCCTAGGCACTGAGGCTTTAACCCACAGCGCCACCTGCGTCCCCAACAAAATGTGCATCTGCCCCTTAATTGAAATCAAAAACAGCTATGTAACCTCTTCTCCCCACTCCATTTGCTTTGAAACAGAGGGAGAGCACTCTTTGCTGCCTGTTAAGGGTCTGGAGCGGAGCGTTGCCTAAATGTTTATAAACACAGCAGTTTTTCTTCCACACAATCTTTCATTACAGCAACCCAACACTGAGGGCTGCACCAGCTACTATTTCAGTTCTGCTGCCGCTACCCCATATTGGTCAAAATGCTATTTGTGGGTGGAATTTGGGGGTGGGGCTCCCACTGAATCTGCCTCACCCCAGAGCTGCTTCTCCCCTGTCTCTCTGCTTGTGGAATTTTGCTGCAGCTTATTTTCTTATGTGTTTATGGGAAACGAGCCAGGGTAATAAAAATTCTGACCCAAACTTTCCCAGAGTTAAGACCTGCAAGGATCAAGGCCTGTCTCTTTGATTTAAATTTGTTAATCCCTGCTAATAAATAGGCATTTTTCTCCCCAAAGAGTTCACCCTCAGATAGTTTGAGTTCACATTAGTTGCACGTATATATAGATATCACATCAGATTGGTGTGAGTATTCTGTCAACCCATAGCACCACCCCAGGAAATTTATAATTTCTAATTTGGCACCGGACATAGCATGCTTTTAGCACTCACGGTTGAAGAGGAATTTGAAAATTCATAAGTTTTCCATAACTTGGAAAGATTGAGATACCAGGAGGAGCTGGGACTGAGTTTCTAGTATCCCAACAGACAGTTGTCGAGGGCTGATTTCACAAGCTTCATTTTTTTATACAGCTGCACAATGTGTGCATTTTGTAACAGAATAAGTACGTAGTGACCATGACAATATTTATTTAATATCTCTACATAAGTTATGAGCCTTGACGTCTCAACATTTTAGCCAGGAGGTTCAAATCTGTGTTCTCAGGGAATTCTGAACATGACGCATGCAAGATATATGTAAATGATAGAGATCACACTTGGCCACCAGGATAACATTTCACAGTGTGTTGGCTGGCCACGCGATCTGATTTCGACTTCACTTGGGGTCTGTACTTGGAGGAGTCCAAAGGAAGATGACTCCTGTCTGGCTGAGCTCTGTGCCTCTTCAGGGAGCCCTGAGAGTGATTGCTCCAAATGTTAGCTTCCTGCTTCACTTCCAATTAGGTCTGGAATATGCATGTTCAGATAGAACAACCAGATACAGGTGCAAAAAACCCCACCCCACACCAGAGGATGGTGATGACCACCTTGTCATATTTAGGAGCTTCCCCAGGGACATTTAACTAGCCCCTCTGAGAATCAGAATGCAAGGACTGATGGGACTTTAGTTTGACTTGGTACAGCAAGTCTTTTATGACATGTGTCGCATATTGAACCTGCACCTTATCTCCCACACCAGGGGTAGGCAACCTAAGGCCCGTGGGCTGGATGCGGCCCAGTCACCTTCTCAATCTGGCCCGTGGATGGTCTGGGAATTGGCATGTTTTTATGTGAGTAAAGGTAAAGGGACCCCTGACCATTAGGTCCAGCCGTGGCTGACTGTGGGGTTGCGGTGCTCATCTCGCTTTATTGGCCGAGGCAGTCGGCGTACAGCTTCCGGGTCATGTGGCCAGCATGACCAAGCCGCTCCTGCGAACCAGAGCAGCGCATGGAAACGTCGTCTACCTTCCCACCAGAGCGGTACCTATTTATCTACTTGCACTTTGACGTGCTTTCGAGCTGCTAGGTTGGCAGGAGCAGGGACCGAGCAACGGGAACTCACCCCATTGCGGGGATTCGAACTGCCAACCTTCTGACTGGCAAGTCCTAGGCTCTGTGGTTTAACCCACAGCGCCATCCGCGTCCCATTTCCTTGAGTAGAATGTGTCCTTTTCTTTAAAATGCATCTCTGGGTTATTTGTGGGGCCTGCCTAGTGTTTTTACATGAGCAGAATGTGGGCTTTCATTCAAAATGCATCTCTAGGTTATTTGTGGGGCATAGGAATTCGTTCATTATTATTTTTTCAAAATACAGTCTGGCCCCCCACATGGTCTGAGGGACGGTGGACTGGCCCATGGCTGAAAAAGGTTGCTGACCCCTGTCCCAGACCCTCCAGTCCTGCAGAAACCACCCACAGCCAGTTCCTTAAAATCGCACACCTTTCTGATTTGCATCTTTGGCTGGGCTGGCCCTTATCCACAGACACCGGGTCTGGTCTGAACTTTTGATCTCCAGCTGTTTGAATGGGAATGAAACTGGCTGACCTTCTTCGGTCCCTAATCTGCTGTTTGTTTTGACAGCAAATTGCAGAGCTTAAGCCAACGACACCAAGAAAATAAAATAAAAATGACAAGTGATAAAGGCAACAGAGAGAGTCCGAACAGAGGCCGCTCCCTCTTTTGCCTTGACAAGTGTTTCCAAGAAGGTGTTTGTGTTTGTAAAGGGTCCTGAAGATATGGAAAAGTTTATGCAATACTGTTATGGAAAAGTTTATGCATAGAATTGACTGTGTCATATACGGTCCCCAGTCACCAGATCCCCACCTCTCCAGCCACATCTGACTGATGCAAAACATCACACTGTGCAGTTGTGCAATCCTGTTGGTGCACCACCTGGATTCGTGCTTGGCTGTGCTGGTGTAACATCACAACTCACACATTTTCCTGATGCAAGAGTCCATACAGCACTTGCCTTGCACAGAGACCACAAGAACCGCATTGCAGCCAAAAGATGTAAACAAACCAACATTTGAGCAACACAGAACTCTTGCTCAAGGAAAGATAATTTTAAAGGTTGGAAATCACTTTGAATCCTGGCCTGATAGACCTGTGTAGCTGTTCCACAGGGAGGCATTTGTGTAGTAAGTGTCAATACTTTCCTGCGCCAATTCATTCATACGTTCATTTTCCAGTCTTTGGCAAAGGTATCTAAAACTGCTGCATGGCCAGAAGAGCACTTTACATTAAAAAAAAAAAAAAAGATTGCAGCTGCTATCCTTTTATTGCTTTTCAGCAGCTATTCCATATTGTTGTTATTTTGCGAGCGGTAAAAATTGCATGTCTTCCCGCACAGCCAGCCTATTTCAAAAACAAACCATAATTTTTTGTGGCAAGTAAAGTGATGAGAAAGCATAGAACTGCAATTTTTTCAACACAACGTTGTAGAATCCCGCTAGACAGATCAGAATGCTCTATAAATAGCGGCCGTCAAATAACTCGCTGCACACTCTGTGCAAGCAAGGCAGTATAAACACACTAAATCTTTACATCACACTCAAAGCACATTCTTTCCCTCAAAGAGTTCTGGGAACTGTAGTTGGTTGTTGGGAATTGTAGTTCTGAAAGGTGTAAAATGGACGTGGGTGGCGCTGTGGGTTAAAGCACAGAGCCTTGGACTTGCCAATCAGAAGGTCGGCGGTTCGATTCCCCGCAACGGGGTGAGCTCCCGTTGCTCGGTCCCTGCTCCTGCCAACCTAGCAGTTTGAAAGCACGTCAAAGTGCAAGTAGATAAATAGGTACCACTCCGGCGGGAAGGTAAACTGCATTTCCGTGTTCTGCTCTGGTTCGCCAGAAGCAGCTTAGTCGTGCTGGCCACATGACCTGGAAGCTGTACGCCGGCTCCTTCGGCCAATAAAGCGAGATGAGCGCCGCAACCCCAGAGTCGGTCACAACTGCACCTAATGGTCAGGGGTCCCTTTACCTTTATCTTTAAGGCGTAAAATGTGGTGTCCGGAATGCTTAGTGGGCATTCAATTGTGTTTCAAATGTGTTTTGCACAGCCCAAATCACACAAATAAATGCTCAATAAGCTGGTCAACTGGAAGCCAATTCTCTCTTAAGTTTCCAGTGGTAAAGATCCTATTTCCTCCTTGTTTGGGGGCAGAATCCACTTGCTGCTGGCCTGTACTGTATTCTGTTTTCCGGCTGCTGCACCAGTCAGTCTCCCTGCTTGTGAAAGGAACATTTTGGTGCCCGCAATCTTATCTCAGCCCAATGATGCCATTTTAAGCAACTAATCTCATTCGGAAGGGGAATTAATCATTTCTGATGATTCATCCAAACCCATTCCAATCTGAAAGGAGCAGGAAGGAAGGCAGAAATGATGGTGGTGGGTCAGAATATGTTATCTCTAGAAGGGCAGGGGAGAGGGCTTCCAGAGAAAGGCCGGCTCCACTGAAACTGTGTCCCAGGGCAGGGCAAGGGAAGGGGTGTGGGTGACTAAACTGACCTTTGCATGTTTAACGTGAAGCCGCAGTTTCATTGTAAGGTGCACGTACACTCCGCATTTCTCCAGGAGACCAGGCAGATGACCTTCCAAGGAGGTGCTTATCTGCTCTTATAGCTCAGGTATTTGGGTGCTGGCTTGGTAGGGGTGGGACAAAGCAAACCTTTTGTTTAATGAGGCCCAACTCAGTGGACCTTTTGGACTGGCAAAACCATCTCCTCCTGCATCTCCGGAACAGACAACATTGTAATAAAAGACAAGGACTGTCAACCAAAGAAATAATGTTTACTTGATTCATTGTCTGCACTTTAACAGACTATCAAAATGTAGATAAAAGGGTACAATGTCAAAATTAACTTACAAGTTAATAAACAAAAGCTACCACTCATTCAGAGAGGCCTCTAGGGTTTATTGTTTTTTGTTCTCATTCCCAATTGAAGGACCAGTTTGAAACAAAAACAATCTCCCCCCCCCCTTTTTTTAAACTTAGTTGTCTACTACAGCTCTTTTTATGATTTGCTTTCCCAGCTCAAAATGGTTTCCGTCAATGAATTCGCCAAGGGTTTGAATGATTTATCAGCCAATTTAAATCTCACAATCAAGACAAGATTGGTCCTAAGCATACGTAGAGGGCCATCTCTTTACAACAGAGGACTAGTATGATGCTACAAGGTTTTTATTTCATACATGAACCCTGGGGAAGAGATGAATCAAGAAGCTGATTCTGGCAACTTCTGGGCTTCTATTACTCCATTTCCATGGCCAAGCCCTTTATCTCTCTCCCCCCACCCCCACCTCCAATTTCTTCTCTTCCTTTTCCCCCTCTGTGCCCAAGACAAAGGAGCTGTACATCACTACAGAAACAAAAGACGAAGGAATCAGACTGTGGCTTAATTGTTGGGGGAAGTGAACAGAAGACAGAATGAAATATGGAAGTATAGCACAGTCCTCCCAGGGATTAAGGGACCTGGCAGTTGGGTGAACTTTTTGAGCAATTTCACTTTGAGGAAGGATTGCAGCGTTTGGGACTTTTTGATTTACAGAAAAGGCAAGTAAGAGGGACATGACTGAAGTGTATGCAATTATCCATAGCATGGAGAAGACATGGACAGAGAAAAGCTTTCCACCCTTTCTCTAGAGGGAGAACTAGAACACTAGAACGCCAGTGAAGCTGAATGTTGGGAAATTCAGAACAGATGAAAGAAAGTATTTGTGCAGTGCATTGTTAAAACTATAGAACTCGCTCCCAAAGGAGGCAATCACAGCCATCAACTCTAAAAGGTAAAGGGACCCCTGACCATTAGATCTAGTTGTGACCAACTCTGGGGTTGCGGTGCTCATCTCGCTTTATTGGCTGAGGGAGCCAGCATACAGCTTCCGGGTCATGTCGCCAGCATGACTAAGCCGCTTCTGGCAAACCAGAGCAGCGCATGGAAACGCCGTTTACCTTCCCGCCCGCCGGAGCGTTACCTATTTATCTACTTGCACTTTGATGTGCTTTCAAACTGCTAGGTTGGCAGGAGCAGGGACCGAGCAACAGGAGCTCACTCCGTTGTGGGGATTCGAACCACCGACCTTCTGATCGGCAAGTCCTAGGCTCTGTGGTTTAACCCACAGCGCCACCCGCGTCCCTACTAGCGATAATGGCTGTGTGCTAATTCCACTGCCAGAGGCATTGTGCCTCTGAGTTCCAGTTACTGGGGATCCTAAGTGCTGCTTCCATGTCCATCATGCAGGCTTCATACAGTTATCTGGTGGGCCACTGTGAGAACAGGATGCTGGACCAGACAGGCTAACGTCAAGATTACTTGGCTTCAAACACCAGCAATTGGAGCACACTGGAGTCGGAACAAATAGTAATGTCTTTGCAGCCATATTCATCTAGTTGGGAAAGTTTCCATAAGAACTTAAAAAGACCCTGATGGGTCAGGCCAATAGCCCAGGCATAGGCAAATCCCGGCCCTCCAGATGTTTTGGACTACAATTCCTATCATCCCTGATCACTGTTAGCTAGGGATGATGGGAATTGTAGTCCCAAACATCTGGAGGGCCGGAGTTTGCCAATGCCTCCAAAAAATCTATCTAGTGCACCATCCTCTTCTCACACTGACCAACCAGATGCCTGTGAGAAACCCCCAAGCAGGACCTGAGCACACGAGTCCTCTTCCCTTCCTGTGAATTGCAGCAAGTGTTCAGAAGCATTGCTGCCTCCAGCTGCGGAGGCAGAGCACAGCCATCAACAGTCCTCTGTGAATTTGTCCAATCCTCTTTTAAAGCCATCTAGGATAGTAGCCACCAGGGATGCAGGTGGTGCTGTGGGTTAAACCACAAAGCCTAGGACTTGCCAATCAGAAGGTTGGCGGTTTGAATCCCCGCAACGAGGTGAGCTCCCGCTGCTCGGTCCCAGCTCCTGCCAACCTAGCAGTTCGAAAGCACGTCAAAGTGCAAGTAGATAAATAGGTACTGCTCTGGCGGGAAGGTAAATGGCATTTCTGTGCGCTGCTCTGGTTCGCCAGAAGCGGCTTAGTCATGCTGGCCTGGAAGCTGTACGCCGGCTCCCTCGGCCAATAAAGCGAGATGAGCGCCGCAACCCCAGAGTCGGCCACGACTGGACCTAACGGTCAGGGGTTCCCGTTACCTTTAGGATGGTAGCCATCCCTAAGGGAGATGGGCAACGACAAGGAAAGATGGGCCGCAAGAGATCACACTGGGCACATTTAGCAGCCACTGGCTGTGACGGGGAGAGAAGTGGCGGGTGTTGATGGAAGGGGCAGAGATTCAGCAGGCTAGTGGGAGAGCCTCTCTGTGGTTCTTTTCTTGAGCTCAAGGCCTGCCTCCTTTCCCGGCCGATGTTGTGATAGTCAGTGTGTGATACTCCTGAGAGGTTTGAATGGACCACTCTGGGCCCAGTGCAAACAGGCCAGTCCTGCCCATGCCTGCTTTGAAGGGCTCGCTAAAGAGGCAGGCTCCGAGGGGCTCCTCCTGGACAGTGGAAGCCTTGTCTAAGCCTCTCAGCGCACGCAAGAGGCTCCCGCCGCCGCCGCCTGGTTTCTGCCCCCCCCCGCCTTACGGGACAGATAACGGCTTTCCCACAGCCGCCACACTAGGCATGACCCGACAGCTGCAAAGGCTGGCTAAGGAGTTTGGGGAGGGCCGATGCTGCCACTTTTGTGCTATGCCTCATTTCACACTGGAAGGACAGGAAGGCGCAAGGCAAACTTTCTCTCCTCTTCCACCCCGCAGAGCTATTGTGCCCACCCGTTTCCAATCTGGAATCTGTGTGTCAGGGGAAGAGAGAGGGAAAGACAAGAGGACCCTTGTCAAGGTGGCATTTTTGCTCTCCAGCTTCTCTGCCCCAGGATCAGAAGCCGCAACGAAGGGCAAAGCCTTGACGTTCGCAGAGCTATTTATTTGCTTGTTCATTTATTTGTTGCCTTTATCTATTGCCCGTGTTGCTGAGTCCTCTGGGCAGTCATAACCATGCCCATGTTTTCTGTACATTTTGCAACTGAACCAAGTGAATGTAGAGTTAAAAATCTGGTGCCCCATTCAGCTTCTTCTTTATAGCAAGTTCCTTTCTGAGCTTATGGATCCCAGGAGCCACAATAAGCCTGAACAAGTGTCACAGAGGTCCCACAGAGGTATACTGCACAGCTGGAAAAGCAGCATAAAAGAAAAATAATCACATACAAACAGGTGTATAGCAATTTAATGAGTTTTGCATTGCATATCCAGCTAGCAGGTCTTTTCGGTGCAGAATTTAATTGAGTGGGTATTGTTTTTTAAGTAGGATAAAGGTTTTTGTGTGTGTGTTTTCCAAATTTTTTTATTGATTTTTCCAAAATGTATAAACAAACTAACAAACTATGCTAAGATAATTTAAATAGAAATACTTGCAAATACCAGATAGGCTTAGGATTTAAATATGTGCTGTTATAGAATAATATGTTTAAAGTTAAAATGAAAAGAAATAAAGATGTGAAGTGATTAAGTTAATTTTATGAGAAATTTGTTTTGGAAAACTGTTACAATGATATACATTGAAACTCAGTCAGGGGGATTCGAGGAAGTCACTTAACAATGTTACTAAGATTGGATTATGTACAGTTAGGATTTATGTTTGTTGGCTTTTTTGTGTGTTTTTTCACATTGTGTAGCTTTTCATGTTGTTCTGGGCAATGTGAGGTTACAAGCTAAGCCCCGAAGCTGAAACTCCAGTGATTCTGGATTGATTTATCCCTTGAGTGGTATTGTGCTACATAAGCAATCTCTGGCTTTTCCAGACCTGGGACCCACCTTTAATGCAAACATGCATTTGGGCAACCATTTTCACCATATATTTGTGTGGTGGTGGGTATTGCTGTTTCAACCCACCTCGGATCAGACTGCAACCTTGCTGAAGATCAGTGTGCCACATAAAGGTTGCCCTCACAAACAGCAATACCTGCAGGTGTCAGACTGAACCAATGGTCTTTGTTTACCCAAGGAAGGAATCTCTGGATAATTTAGCTGTAGCCTTTTAGATTACTATCTACCTCTCCCAGGCCTTGATATTTGCACTGAATTCACAAATATTTTGAGTGTTTTGAGTAATGTCACTGTTTCCAAGGATCACTTACTGTGTGTCGGAGGGAGGGGGGAGGTACGCTAAGAGTCCCTAATTATTCAGGGCCCCTGTTTCTTGTATTCATCCCCTGAACAGAAATAATGAAGGGGTTTGTTTGTACATTTTGGGATTGTGGTGAATAGTCCAATAAAGATGTTGACCCTGCATGTAGCATCTGCTGCGAAGAATGTGAATTCCACACTAGGGATTATTAGGAGAGGGGTCGAAAATGGAATGGCCAGTATTGTAATGCAATTATAGAAATCAATGGTGAGGCCACCCTTCAGATACTGAGCCTAGTTTTGGTCATCAAGGCCGCATCTCAAGAGAGATGTTATACTGCTGAGAGAAGATGCAGAAAAGGGCAAGCAAAATAACCACTGGGCTGGAAAATACACACACACACCTTTCTCCCTCTCTCATAATAATAATAGAACCCATGGGGATACCGGTGGCGCTGTGGTCTAAACCACTGAGCCTCTTGGGCTTGCTGATCGGAAGGTGGGTGGTTTGAATCCCTGCGATGGGGTGAGCTCCCGTTGCTCTGTCCCAGCTCCTGCCAACCTAGCAGTTCAAAAGCACACCAGTGCAAGTAGATAAATAGGTACCACTGTGGCAGGAAGGTAAACAGTATTTCCGTGTGCTCTGGTTT
Source organism: Podarcis gaigeae (assembly GCF_964106915.1). Taxonomy (NCBI): domain Eukaryota; kingdom Metazoa; phylum Chordata; class Lepidosauria; order Squamata; family Lacertidae; genus Podarcis; species Podarcis gaigeae. The sequence goes on along the minus strand of NC_139692.1, from coordinate 21,185,929 downwards.
CTGTCACGGTGCTCTGCTGCACCAGAAGTGGTTTAGTTGTGCTGGCCACATGACCCGGAAAGCTGTCTGTGGACAAGGCCAGCTTCCTCAGCCTGAAAGCGAGATGAGCGGCACAACCCCTTTCCAGAGGATGGTATAGGCCTGAATACCATGGACTAAGACCTAGGAAACCAGGGTTAAAATCCCTGCTCATCCATAAAGCTCACTGGGTGACCTTGGACCAGTCACAGTCTCTCTGTCTAACCTCCCTCACAGGGCTGTTGCGAGGATAACACCTGGAGCTCCCTGGAGAAAATGGTGGGAATATAAAGTGAAATAAATAAATAAATAACAATGATATCCGGTTGGCTTCAGTAAGGAGCAGGATTCTGTACTGGCAAGAGACACCTTGGGTCTGATCCAGACAGGCTCCTGTAATTTATTAATCCTCTGCAATGAGTTGGGGTAAAAAGTGTGGCAGCCCCCAATTGCATAATGCTTTGCTGCCCTACATGTCTGTTCTTGCCTGCTTTCCCCTCCGCTGCTTTGCCTCTTCGTTAGTGTAAACAAATTGGAAGCTGAAGCCAGTTAAATGGGTGTTTATGTCAGCTTAGGCGACTGTGTAAACAGGCCAGCGTGAGATAACAGCTTAGTAATATTTATGGGTTAAAGTGTTTTCTCGCTGAAGGAGAAGGTCCCCTTGCCTTGGTGCAAGGAAGGTCCTTTAAAAAAAAAACACCACTCTGATTTTGAGACTGAAATGGAGAAGGAAGACATCAGGGACACTCAGCACGCACACAAAAATACTCTGTGTGCATTTGTAACGCCAAGCTGTCTCAGCTAAATGGGCATTAGAAAGCAATGGCAGAGCTTAAGCAATGAAACAAATTGAATGTTCTGAAACCCTGCCCTGCAGTTCCTCTGGGGTTAGAGTTACAAGGGCTTTTTTATGATGCTAGTGAAGAAACTTGAGGGCATCTCATAGGCATTGCCTGGTGCACCAGCAGGATGGCTGTGGCAAGAGGGCCGGTTGCTGCAGGAGTTCCAGATCAGGCAAAGCTTTCAAGAGAGCTAAAGTTGCACCGGGCTAAAAACTGTCAACCAGGTAGCCTGGCCTTTGCCTTGAATTTCTCTTCTACCATTAACCATGGTCAGGTGAGACTTGGGGAAGGTCTGTGGGAAACCTGTAGTCTCCATCTTGAGAATGGCACCACCAGAGGGACACGGCCTGGCCTCTCCATCACACTCCATGGGCACTGACCCCATTGGTCATTAAAAGAGCTTGGGCCAGTCACCACCTCTCTGCCTAACCTACCTCACAGAGATGTTGTGAGGATTGTAAGAGGAGGGGAGAGAACCATGTAGGCCACTTTGAGCTCCCTGGAGCGAGCAATCAATCAATCAATCAATCAATCAATCAATTTGTGGCCTTAAAAACAACCAACTCCAAAGATTGGTGTCCACCTCCCTCTTTTCCTGCCAAACTCAAGCCCTGTGTTCTTAAAGGTGTACAGAAGCAATCATATGCACAGGGGCTCTTTCTGAACCTTCTTATGAACATGTGGAGGTTAGGGTTGCATGATCCAGCTAAGTCTCCACTCCACACATTTATATAAAGGTGTCTGAAAGGGTTTTAGGAGCCTTTTGGCAAATCACTATGCCTTTATCTTCTTTTGCAGACGAAGCGTGGGGGCTGAGGCTAATACTGGGCTTTTCTGGGCAATCTGTTTGTTCATCCTGATTTGCTTGCAGAAAGCTTACAGTGAGGTTAGACTATGTCCGGTTTTTTACTGAGCATTTGCTCGGATCTGTTTGGATGACAATGAACTTTCATTCCTGCAACCATCTCCATTTACCTGCAGGGTATTTACACGTCTTCCTGTTAACCAGAGATTTTAGGGGATACTCAGGGGTACGCAGCACCGGCACCTCTTTCTGTTGTTAAAAAGTGGGACACTAACTGTAACAACTTTGTGGTGAGTACCGGCATCTATTTTTTTTGGGGGGGGGGGAGCATAGTTGTTCACCATTTATTTTATCTCACTTTTCAATGCATTTCCTCTTCACTTTCCAAACTGCAAAATACCTTTTCTGGAAAACAGGCGGGGTGTGTGTGTGTTAGGTGTACTGGAAAGTAGTTTTTTCTCTGTACAGAATTGTGTGTGCTTGTCTTCAACATGCTGCTTTCAGTTCAGAGTGATTCTAAATTCTGCAGCCCTCAAGGGTGGTTTGATCCGCACTTGAACTCCCACCCCCATCCCCGTTTTTTGTTGGAAGACATTTGTCTCGAAAACCCTCCCTTTGATTGGGTTACCCATGCCTTTTCCTCCCTGCACATGCGCCAGTGAATAAGGAAGGAAATGGTAATTGCTTTCTTGATATTCGGCTCCCTTCTTCAGAAAATCATTAGGCAGGTGAGGCTACAGCCCACCCCCCACCATTGCTGGAACCGCCACCATCCTTTTGCAAATGGACACACACAAATGGCTAATGCAAAATCAATTTGACTTGAGCTTTATATTTTGGCAATGAAACCAGCTTGTGAAAAAGTGCTGTTGGGGGCATTAAAATAAAATGGAAGCAGGTCCAGATTGTGTGTGGACTCGGTAGGAAAAAACAAGATGCCGGTGTGTCTTGAATGTCATGCACACGCCGCCTGAGTGCAACACCTGGATTCTAAAGGACAGATACAAACGGTGGGGGAAGGGAATTGCAATATCTGCAAGGCAGGCTGGACAGTAAACTAGGGCAAAGGGTCAGCCAGGTCTCTTGTGAGATCCAGAGTTCCCTGCAGCAATGTGGCAGTTTGCCGGGTGATAGGTCACACCGGCCAGCCCTTTAAGAGACAATGCACGTGCTTTGGTAAATGAAAATCTTTAATAAAAATTATTTAAAATAATAATTAAAAAAATCTTTGGATTTCTGCACTTGCACAGCTCCTCTGGAATGTAAATCTGAAAGCTTTGTTGCAGAACGAAGCGCTTACCAAGGCAACAGCCACACACACCCTTTTCCAAAGTGGTTAATGGACTGACTGCAGGTTAGGGAACCTCAGAACCAGCGACCACATGTTTAAGAGTTACCCTGCTCTGAACCCTCTTTTGACTGCGTTGGCCTTCAATTACGAGAATGCCTTGGATGATGGAGAGATGTGGGGGTGGGGGTGGGGGTGGGCAGCAGCTGCAGGCACAGAAACCTCTGGCTCTCGCCTGGCTGAAATGCAGCCAAGTGCACAGAGGCTGGGAGTCACTCCCATCCATTGATCCTCTGGCCCCATCCAGCGCTCGAATGCAGCCCCCAGAAGGTTGCCCACATCATGGGAAAGGTCCCACGCCTGGACTAACTGGAGGAAGCGGAGCAGCAAGGATTTGAACCTGGGGAAGAGAATGTGCTCTGATTGGCTGGTCATACCAGATGTGCTGTGATTGATTCCTTCTTCCTGTAAATACAGTAAAAGAAGCTTCACTTCTTAACTCAGCCACGGTGAGATTGTGTTTGGCTGTCCTTTACGTACCTCTTAGAGGTTGTGTTTTCTGCCCCTTTTAGTTCTTGCTGACTATATTTGGAGGGGGTGGAATTGCAATTGTGTAATTACAATTTGAAAACAACAAACAAATATTAGAAATGCATTAGGTGGCTCAGGATACTGGAGCTTACCAAAGCTTTGATCTTCAGCTGCAATAACCGGTTCATATCAGCCTGGTTTGCACCAAACCTTGGTTTACTGAGACCCCGGGGGAGGAGCGTTCCCTTTCCTTTGTCCTTTTTGTTATTGTGCTGAGTTAAGGTTTGGTTTAATGCATTGTTTGAACAGTTAAGCTCTCTCTCTCTCTCCTCATTAACCATGAGCTGTGGCTAGGACCTTACTTCTGGGTATACCTTGGGCAATTCCATCCTGTTGTTATTTCTGAGTGGGATTCAGTCACATCCCACCAAATTCAAGTTACAGGCAACTCCCCATTTATGTGCATTCAAGGCACATGCGACGCTACAAGGGTGCATCACGTTGAACCTGGAAATGACCCGAAAACGCGACAAAAAGGGTTGGAACGGGGTGTTTGCAAGCTTTTTCAATGATGTTTCAAATACACCCCCATTTCACTTAAACACCTGGTACCTTGGAACGTAACCCCCATGTAAATTGGGAATTGCCAGTACTAATTGGTTTGGGTGGTGTTGTGCAACCAGCCTGCTTTCCCAAAATATGACTTTATGCACTAAGGAAAATGACCGAAAAACGTACTGGAAAGTGTGGGATAACACTTGCCTTCACGTAACATCGCCTCATCTCCACACAAATCAAGGTGTTCATCAAATAGCCAAGGTTGTCTAATGTCCTTGCAAATAAACCAGGATGAATGTTCAGCTAACAGTCGTCTGGGTTGTCCTATCATTGGAAGCAATTTGCTGCTTTCCAGCTCCCTGGGGAAAGAGCCTAGCAAAGTTCCTGTCCCAGTGCACTGGTCACAAGCATCCATCTTTATTTATTGAGTTATTGTTTGTTTGTTTTTAATCCCACCATGTTGCAAACGGAGCCTCAAGGCAGCTTAGAATAAACAGCATAATTTATTTTGCTATAAGCAAAACAGCATGGGAAAAGACAATAGACCCAACCAACAGGGAGGGAAATGAATGAATATAATAAAAATAGCACGTAAGACAACATCTTTTCCCGGCAGGTGGAAATAGATGCAGGGTTTTTTTTGCAGCTTCGTCAAATGCCAACCCCTGTTTCTCCTCACCCCACCACACCTTGATCCTGATCGAGCCTTTCTGAGCAGGCGGGGGGGGGGGGGACCAGAGCAATTACAAGAAGAACCTGTTGCCCACGACCAGTTTGTGAGCAACAGGATTAAACCCGGGTCTGGAAGGAAGAAGCCCCTTCGTCTGTTTTTGCTGCAACGGACTAAGGCTTCCTTGCTTTGCCACCGGCTGAAAAGGTTCGATTCCCCTCCAGGGTTTTTTTTTTGCACCGAAGTCTTGCATTAAGAGCAGGGCTCTAGCGAGAAAGGGGGTCTAAGGTAGGCTTTCGCCTCGCCCCCTGGCGCTCCCGCTTAAGCGCGACTCCTCTCTGCTGTTGCAGGCGAGTCTTCTGGAGCAAGCGTGCGAGGAGGGCTGGGCTCCCGGTGCTCTTGTGGGTGGGTGGGTGTGTATCCCCCCCCTCGGAGCAGTGCAGCCCCCTCCCCCCGTGCATGCAGCTCCCTCCCCCTCGCACCTGACGTCAGCTTTCTGGGCTTCTCCTCCAAGCCCCTCCGATGCATTTGGACTCTCGGCTCTGGCACCGGGAACAATGAGTCGCTGCCGGCTTGCAAGCTTCGCCCGCGCCTGCCTCCTGCTCCTGGCCGGCTGCTGCTGCAGCAGAGGTGAGTGGCGGGCAACAAAGGGAGAGGGAGAGGGGCTGAGCGGGCAACTTGCGCTGCAGATTTGCAGGGCAGCGCTGTCCCAGGTAAGCCTTGGGCACCGCGGCGCTGCTCCCCTCCGTTTGCAAATCAAGGCGGCGCGGGAGAAACGTGCTTTGTCTTGTTAACCCTTGCCGAACTCCGATTCCAATTCTGCAAGGATTCCCCGGGTTGCTACGATTAGTTTTTTTATGGTGTTAGAACCGAAGGTGTGAATGTTCCCCCCGGGGGGTTGCTTCCACACCCCACCCAATGTATTTCTGTCCAAGCCACGAGGAGATGCATATTTCGAGGTGTCTAGAGCTGGATTCATATAAATATAAATAAACACACACAGGTGGGGAGGGAGACGCACACAGTTTGCAGAATGGGTTTTGCAAAAACACACCCACCTTCTCTCACTGCCTCTCCTCCGCGGTGTAACCGCTACTGTAAGTGATTTGCAACTAGTGGCAGAAAAGGGGGCGTGTTGCGTTGCGCTTGTGTGCAAACCGGCCCACCAGGTGGGGGGGGGGGTTTTGGTTGGATTCCCCCTCCCCCCATATTTTTGTTTCAAAAATATTTTGCGTGGGATTGGGGGTCCTGATGCATGCAAGTATTCCTCCCCCCGAGTCCACACGACATCGTTGGCATAAAAATACCAGCTCCTCCCTAAATCACAGATCTATGTGGAAAATAAGCTAAAAAAAAATTAAGAAAGGAAAACCTGTTGCCAACGATATCTGAGACCCCCGTTTGAAAATCAGAAGCGCTGTCTAGAAACCCCTCCATGTTCTCCCCTTTTGCAAACCCTTCCCTTCCCCCATCTTTGATTTACTGCGGAATATTTGGGTGTCAAAACCTTCCACGTTCTGCGAGTGCCTCTCAGCCTCGTGGGGTAAAGAGAAGTCCCAGAAGGGAAACAGCCTGTCCTTTGTACTGTACAGTAAAGGGTTTAGGACGGGGATTTCCCAAATGATCAATCTGCCCACCCCCAAGTACTGAAAATTTGGGGGGGGGCCGGGGAGGAGTTTAATTACAGACGTGAGAGGCTGGTTGGTGGAAGGGGGTGTGCATCAGCCCCCGTTCCTATTATAGTACATATTCGTATACGTTTTGAGCCCCTCATATTCGTATACGTTTTGAGCCCCTCCGGGCAGGATCTGAGCACCTCCTATGCTGTGCACAGCGGGAAGCGTTGATAATCAAGAGTTGTAGATTATGAAGACTGATAATTGTACGTGAATCGCTTTGAACATACTGTAAGCGGGGTGCTGAGTCTTACTATATGGCCACAGTTTATTATCTGGCAGACGCTATTGTTCTGAAATAAAGCACTCCTTGCCCCCCTCCCAAGGGGTTGAGCTGTCTTAATCAGGTTAAGCACCCCAGCTCATGCTTTGTTTTCAGTGGGATTGTTTATTGTGAATTTGGCTGCCTCAGGCTCCCCGCTCTACATGCTCCCCCCCCCCCCATAGTATGGGGGAAAGGATCTGGGTGAAGCAGAGACTTGGGGTGGGGGCGGAACATCCCATCCCTTGATTCTGCAAGACTTGTTCTAAGATGCCTAGAGAGGAAGGTTGAAGCCAGAGGTAGGGTGGTAGGAAGCTATCTCTTATACCAGGTCAGGTCAATGGGACATCTAATTCAGTGCTGCCTACACAGGCTGGCAGCAGCTCTCCAGGGTTTCAGGCAAGGACCTGCTTGGAGATAGATGCTGTTGGGGGTTGAACCTGCATCCAAAGCCGTTGCTCTGCCCATGAGCTGAGTCCCTTCCTCAAAAGTTCCTGTTGGCCATCTATTGGAGAGAAGGTTCCCATGTCTCCCCCAGAAGTTTAGGCAAATGCTAAGTGTGTTCACTGGGATTCGGACAGAGGGAGCATTTATAGATTTTGAGAAGTGAGTGAAGCCAAAGCCCAGTTGAGATGAAAGGAGGATGGGGATTGCCTCCTCCCCACCCCCACCCACCAAAAAAACGAGGCCATGGAGGGATTCTGGGCACATGCTCTGAGCTCAGCTTCTGTCTGGAACAGACTGCATCATCGGAGTTTGTCTGAGATTTTAATGGCGGCATCATCCAGAGTGTAAGTTCTAAGGCTGCTGCTGTGCCACCAGTTTTCCTGTTGGTGTGTCATAGCAAACCTGTAGGCATGAACCCCCAAACTCCAGCATTCTTAAGATGCTGTTCAGTATGAGTCTCCCCCGCCCTCCAAAAATGGGGATCTCAAAATTTGGACTCTACATGTGACCAAAAGCTGATGAATGGTTGTAACGTTTGTACAACAATTTCCTTTCGTTTGTACAAACAAGTCTCCAGTTGTGTGTTTGCAAAGCTTTCTTCTTGCTGCGTGTGTTTTCAGTAAAAGGATAAGCAAACTTCTTCAGATAAGGGAATACAGTTTTCTCCTGTTTTTGTATTGGTTTATTTATTACTTGCTCATTAAAATATTTATAACCTGCCTTTTCTGCCCAAACGCTCCAGGGCAGTGCTCAACAATGAAATGAGATGCATAGTTAATACATTAACATTTATGTAAAGTAGCAATTTAAGCTTACAAATATAGTCAGCGGCAATTGGGAGGCGGGAGGCTTATCTGGCGACTCAGAGGGCTTGTGGAGTCTTTGAAATAACGCAGCAAAGCTACAGCGACGTTGTTATAGCAAAGCTAGTAGCAAAAATGGAACACAGGGCAGAGAAGGGTGCCAACACAAAAAAGGCCTTGCTCTGGATAAGCTACACACCCCAACTGCATTTAAAATAGCGAGGTACCTGAATAGGACTGGACGATATCTGATTTTCAACATCGTGATATATCACCACTTAAACATCATGATATACTGATAATATGTCTGAAATAAAGGTGGAGCTATGTAAAGGCATTGGCTGGCTTAAGTTTTTCCCACCTGATGGTTTTTGCGTAGCATGAGTACAAACTTATCATCATTCGTGATCTATTGCCAGGACAAAAAACTATGAAACCAATATCACATTACGGAATTCAAACCAGTTTTGAATGATATATCGCCATCCCTAACACACATCATGATTTGTGATATATTGCCAGGTTAAAAATTATGAAACCGATATCACAATATGGATCAAACCGCTTTTGGGCGATATATCGCCCAGCCCCCTATCCTTCACCTCTATGTACTTTTTAAGGGAAGAAAAGTAGCCATTCTCATAACTTTCAAGGGGGCAGTGAGTGTTTGCATGTGTTGGGGTGGGGAAGGCTTAGGGCAGCCTTTCTCAACCTGTGGGTCCCCAGATGTTATTGAACTACAACTCCCATCACCCCTAGCTAGCAAGGCCAGAGCTCAGGGATGATGGGAGTTGTAGTCCAACAATATATGGGAACCCACAGGTTGCGAACCGCTGGCTTAGGGGCTTTGTGGGCAGCAGAGAAGACTTCCAGGACATAATCGTGCCCATCAGAGCTGCTGCTCAGTTTAGACAATAGTGAACTAGATAAACTGAAGGTGTGGTTCATTATAAGGCAGCTTCCTACACTCCTATGGCATTCTGACCTTGCTGTGTGGGGTCATGCACAGCCCCAGCTATGCATTTTAAATTTATTTCCACGCCCCGCCTTGCATAAAACAAGCGGGTATGTGCTGCACCTTCAGAGTAAACGGAAGGGTAACATTAGCAACTGGGAAGAATTTGCAGTTGGTGTCCCATGCGGCTCGTGAGATCTCCTCGAGCCCTCATCCCAGAAGCTGAGCCATAAAATATCTGCAAAGAGGCTCTGTCGTTTGGACTCCTGCCTGAATTCCACTCCCCACCCCCTGGCTAATGGGAACGGCCTGCTCAGCACTTCCCACCGCGGCTCGGCTGCCGTCTTTCTTTGTGAAGTCTGCTGCTGCAGTGATGGCTGTGGGAAGGACGGCCTTTCAGTGTGTAGCTGCAGGGCTGGGCACATTCCTAACATCATATTGGTTTATTTTTAGGAGCCCAAAGCAGGTCGCTCACCTGGGGCTCTCCTATGCATTTGATACATCCTTGGGATGTAGGGGGAAAAATAATTTCCTGGTCCCTGTGGACTAAGGAGAGCAGTCTCGCTGCTAACCAAATGGCCACTGGTTTGCTGGTCCCCATGAGAGGCTAACTGGTGTATTAATTCATTATAACATATATCGCTTTAAATAACTGGTGGCTGGTGTCCTTTGGGACTGGGAGGGCAGAGAGGGACCAAGAGAAGGCGGAGCCACAGTCAGAGATTGGCAGAAGTAATTGCACTTTTATTCCTATCCTCCTCCCTGCTGAGTTCAACAAGGACAGCGCTGAGGCCAAAGAACATGGGTAGGCAAACTAAGGCTGGGGGGGGGGGGGCTGGATCCGGCCTAATTGCCTTCTAAATCCGGCACACGGATGGTCTGGGAATCAGCATGTTTTTACATGAGTAGAATGTGTCCTTTTATTTAAAATGCATCTCTGGGTTATTTGTGGGGCCTGCCTGGTGTTTTCATATGAGTAGAATGTGTCCTTTTATTTAAAATGCATCTCTGGGTTATTTGTGGGGTATAGGAATTCGTTCAACCCCCCCCCCCCCCAAAAAAAAATATAGTCCGGCCGCTCACAAGGTCTGAGGGATAGTGGACCGGCCCCCTGCTGAAAAGGTTTGCTGACCCCTGCCAAAGAGGAAGAATCTCACAGGCAGTGCCAGCCCCTGCTCTGGTAGTAAGCAAGAGGCAGGCAGGTGGGGCAGTGTTAGAAACTCAGATATACAAGCTAGGCGCCAAATGGCTCCTTAAACCAGGCTTACAGTCGCCAAAACGGAATGCCTAGTTGCCATTTTGGGGGGCCAAGATGGCTTGAAAGTTGCATTTTTCAATACAAGCTTCTGGTTCCTGAAATTCATTCTGATGGTGCAGATAAAATATTGTGGATAGAATTCTACAGGATGTGTTGCTCATGTGTGAAAACAGTGGGGATCCAAAGATCCCCAGGGTTGCGTCTCTAGATGGTGGAGCTGCCAGTTGCCATCCTGGCACCTGGGCATCTTCATTTGGTCGCAAGTGGCCAGGAGCAAAATGTGCCTAGCGAATTTCAAACACTGAGGTGGGGATATTGACTATGGTTGATGGGGCAATGCCCCATCTGCTCAAATGGACCAGCTTCCACTGGTTCAGAGTGTTTGTGGTACCACGCATTAATCTTGCTTTAATGCTTATTTTATTTATTATTGGTTCTTAATGTCTATGTATCACATTTCCTCCAATCCAAGGAGCTCAGGGTGGTCTACACTGTTTGTTTATTCTCCTCCCCAACCTCTCAATTGCTATCCTCATAACAGCCTGAGAGGTAGGCTAGGCGACATGGGGATTGGGACCCAACACTCTCATATTTACACTCCTCTGACCTTGTAAAATAGGGCACATTGCAGGGGCAGAGAGAATGTCTATGCCAAGGAGACAGGATCTGAATGCTCTGGCAGCCTGGAGATAACATCAACAGTGCAATTAATGTTTGAGTGATGTAAAAGCGGAGAACAGATTAATATGGTTATAGCAAAATATGCAGGAATGAAAGACTAATAAACCAAGGAAAGAGAAGGAGGGAAGTCTCTGGATATTTAACAGTATGTAAAATGTTTATTTTAAGGTGTCAAATTGAAAAGTTAAAAATATATTTTTTAAAAGAGAGAGAGGGGATCTGAATGATGAAGCCCCTTATGCTTGATGCTCATGGTCAATCAGGTTTTTGCTCACTCTTCCCCCCTCCCATTTATAGTTATGTGTAATTTTCTCACACCTTAATGACTGAACTTGTAATTCTTCTGATGGATGAGGTCATAGTTGCTCATCATCCTCTTAACACGGCTTGTTTAATTGGTTTCCTTGAGTCAGAGCCAGTGTGGATCAATGAACAAAGAGCTCACTTAGGATCTGAGGGCCTGATCTCACAGGGACACAGGAAGCTGCCTTGTAACTGAGTCAGACCCTCGGCCCATGTAGCACAGTATTGCTTACACTGGCTGGCAGCAGCTGTCCAGAGTTCCAGACATTCCAAGAGAATGAACCTGGGAGCTTATCTTGCAAAGTAGGTGGTCTACCACGGAGCTATGAACTTTTCTCCACATTTCGCATCTGCTCTGGCTTCTTTGCACAGAAAGTGGCTACGGTGTGCTTTGGTTCTGGAGAAGGGGAACTTAAAATACTGTCCTCCTTCACAGGATTGTCATGGGAGCAAAAGTAACATGAACAACAGCCTAAGTGAGTGTACTTCCTTGCCTCGGAATTGTGTAGGTACGGACTGGACCCTGCCTAGCACTTGCCCCCTTGTGGCCACTAAAAAGGACCCAGCATAATTGTCTGTGGGTGCCTGCACATTATTGGAACAAGTAGCGTCTTAAAACCAGTGTAACCACTGCAACTTGAAGGAATGCTGGAAATGGTCGTTTGGTGTGGATAACGAGAGTCCAGAAGTTCTGGGAACAAGGGTGCTAGTCGTGATTTTTAAGGCACTCCTACGTTTGTGGTGTTGGCATGACCTCTGCAACTGGAACAAGTCCTTCAGCTTGGCAAACAAACCATGAGGACCAGAAACTTAAGGCCCAATTCAGCTACCCTGTTCTGGTAGCAGAAGCCAGTGCAAAGATTCCCACTAGTCCAGTGGGGTTTCCCTGCTTCCTACCCCTCTCCCAACCTTCCCGAAATCTGCTCTGGAGGATCAGATGAACCCTCAAAACACTGTGGGATGGGAGGGGAAGGGAGAGCCTTTCTGCTGGTTATACACTACAGTATGCTGAGTTTCCACCCTTTGGGTTGTATTCAAGTAAGCTGTACTCAGAGTGGACCCACTAAAATTAATGAACCTACGGCCATCGTGCCTGTTAACTTCAGTGGGTCTACTCTGAGTAGGCTACAGCTTTGTTTTTGGTGTCAAAGTGAGAAATCCAATACTTTTGGGGGGGAGATATGATGATCTGCACTGCGGGGTACATTCTGAGCCCTCCTTGCCTTAAATGCTGCCTTCCAGAGGGGATGGGCAAAGTCAAGCTTAAAAAGGGTGTGAGGAAGAGAAAAGGCGAAAACTTGGAGGAGGATTGCTATGTACAACAAGGGCCAGGAATGTTAAACAGCTTAGGCTTGGGGGTGGGAGAGGCGTGACTCTGGTATGATAGTAACTCCTCACAGCCCCTCCTGAAAACTCTCACTCCTTTTCCCAGTGAGGGACCCATTCCATGGGCTGAGAACACACAAACACTGCCTTCTGCACTGAGTGAGACAGGCCATTGTTCCTTCTAGCCCAGTACTGACCACCTGGACTGTTAGCAGCTTTCTGGGAAGTTTGAGGTAACCTTGTCGTCATTTAGCTGGAGGGGCCTGAGATTGGACCCGAGGCCCACTGCGTATACAGTACCAGGGGTCAGCAATCTTTTTTCAGCTGTGGGCCAGTCCACCATCCCTCAGACCATGTGGTGGGCCGGACTATATTTTGAAGAGGAAAAAAAATGAACGAATTCCTATGCCCTACAAATAACCCAGAGATGCATTTTAAATAAAAGCACACATTCTACTCATGTAAAAACACCAGGCAGGCCCCACAAATAACCCAGAGGTGCATTTTAAATAAAAGGACACATTCTACTCATGTGAAAACATGCTGATTCCCGGACCATCTGCGGGCTGGATTTAGAAGGCAATTGGGCAGCATCCGGCCCCTGGGCCTTAGGTTGCCTACCCTGGCATATACGGCAGCCTCTTTGCCTCTGAGCTGTCGGCCCCAAGGAAAGGCTGGAGCCAGGGAGCATTTGACCCAAAGTCATGCCCCGAGCATCCTTCTCCTCCAGTGATTCCAAGCTGATCTGTTTTCTTCCCTGCAAAGGCTGACATTTCTGGTTCCTGTACGAAGGTACACATTGTGTTTTTAAAGCTTGCTAAATCACATGCAAAGCTTGACAGGTGCTTTTGTATCAAAGAGGTTCTTTGCTCTCAGTGAGGTCTCCCCTCCCAACACTCCCTTAACTTTCATGGGAAACGGTGGATTTGAGGAAGGCTCTAAAGCAGGGTTTCCCAAACTTGGGTCTCCAGCTGTTTCTTGACTACAACTCCTATCATCCCTAGCTAGCAGGACCAGTAGTCAAGGGATGATGGGCATTGTAGTCCAAAAACAGCTGGAGGCCCACGTTTGGGGAAATTTAGCAATCAATCCCTCTTGCCAGGGAACTCTAGGAATTGTAGCTCTGAGGGTGGAGATAGGATCTCGTGACAGCTATCGGAACCCTTAACAAACCACAGTTCCCGGGATTCTTTCAGGGACATAAGAACATAAGGACAAGCCTGCTGGGATCAGGCCAGCTCCTTAGTGAGTTCAGCCTCACAACTGTCTAGCAGGCACCCCCAAATTCGGGCCCTCCAGATGTTTTGGGACTACAACTCCCATCATCCCTAGCTAACAGGACCAGTGGTCAGGGATGATGGGAATTGTAGTCCCAAAACATCTGGAGGGCTACGCTGCTGCTTTATAATGTAGAGTGCAGATGGGGCCTTTGTAAAGCATTGTGTGCATGGATGGATTCTTTTAATAGAACACGTAACATCCACAGAGCCTAGGGCTTGCGGATCAGAAGGTTGGTGGTTCAAATCCTCGTGACAGAGTGAGCTCCCGTTGTTCGGTCCCTGCTCCTGCCAACCTAGCAGTTTGAAAGCACAAAGTGCTTCTGGCGGGAAGGTAAACGGCGTTTCCGTGCGCTGCTCTGGATCGCCAGAAGCGGCTGAGTCATGCTGGCCACATGACCCGGAAGCTGTACGCCAGCTCCCTCGGCCAATAAAGCGAGATGAGCGCTGCAACACCAGAGTCATCCGCGACTGGACCTAATGGTCAGGGGTCCCTTTACCTTTTTAACATCTGTGTAGTGCAGTGGTTAGGATGTTGGACTGAGACCTAGGAGACCAGGGTTCAAATCCCCAGTTCACCTTGAAGCTTATTGGGCCACTTGCTACCTCTCAGCCTAACACACCTTCCAGGGTTGTACTGGGTTTGTGCTTCAGGCTCCTTGAAGGCAAGATGGGGTAGAAATAGAGTGAGTCAATAGGAAAAGAAAATGCAACCTCGTGTTGAGCGACAGTGGAATATAAATCAGGTCCCTCCTGGACTACTCCTTCGTAATGGGAGGCAGCCTTCGCTTTCCCTTCTATGGAGTTTTCCGCCCTCCCAAGTGCCCTTCCCTGCTCTTCCTTTTTTATCCCCTCCAGATGCTATTTTCACCCTTCTGGCATGCCTATTATTCTGTGCTTTGTCCGCTTGGAGCTTCCTTCTCTCCCTGCCCATCCAGCCCCTCTTCCGTTCTCAAAGCGAGTTAAATTCCCACTGGGCCAGAGCATCCCGTTTCTTTCCCTTTGTCCCTTCTCCAGGCTGACACGCACAAGACAGGAGCTCTCTCTGCCTGGCTGACTCCCATCCAAACCCTTTTAAAAATTATTTATCTGCCTCGTCTTTTGGAAGCGGCCGGCTGGTGTCCCGTCATTCTTGGCCGGGTTGCAAGTCTTGCGTCCTGATAGTTCCCAGGCAAGCTAAATATGGTTAACTGAAGCAGGGCCCTCCGAAACCTGCCTCCCTGTGAGTCAGGCTGCTGCACGCTTCTCCCATGACCCTCCGTCCTCACCCTGGCCCAGCCGTCTCTGTGGGCATGCTGGAGAGAAAAAGCTGTGTGCGCCCAATCTGGAAATCATCTGGGCGGGATGGTGGATTGTCTTGCAACGGTTCTTCTTCTCTTGTTGGCTTCTGCTGAATGAAAGCGCTTCTTTCTGGTGGCAAAGCTGTTGCACCAGCATCATTTGTTGCCTGTAGTGGGGGAGAGCAGTGCAGTTCAGCGGTGGCTGGGGCCTGGGCATTTGGGAATTGTAGAGAGGCAGGAAGACCAACAGTAAAGGTAAACCAGGCTTATAGTCCCAAAAACGGAATGCCTAGTTGCCATTCTTGGGGGCCAAGATGGCTTGTATTTTTTAATACAACCTTTGGGTTCCAGAAATTCATTCTGATGGTGCAGATAAAATATCATGGATATACTTCTACAGGATGTGTTGCTCGTGTGTGAAAACAGTGGGGATCCAAAGATCCCCAGGATTGCGTCTCCAGATGGTGGAGCTGCCAGTTGCCATCCTGGCACCTGGGCATCTTCATTTGGTCGCAAGTGGCCAGGAGCAAATGTGCCTAGCGAATTTCGAACACTGAGGTGTGGGTATTGACTATGGTTGATGGGGCAATGCCCCATCTGCTCAAATGGACCAGCTTCCACTGGTTCAGAGTGTTTGTGGCACCACTCATTAATCTTGCTTTAATGCTTTAAGGACCCCTGACCATTAGGTCCAGTTGTGGACAACTCTGGGGTTGTGGCTCTCATCTCGCTTTATTGGCCGAGGGAGCCAGCGTACAGCTTCCAGGTCATGTGGCCAGCATGACTAAACCGCTTCTGGCGAACCAGAGCAGCGCACAGAAACACCGTTTACCTTCCCGCAGGAGTGGTACCTATTTATCTACTTGCAGTTGATGTGCTTTCAAAATGCTAGGTTGGCAGGAGCAGAGACCGAACAACGGGAGCTCACCCCGTTGCGGGGATTCGAACCGCCAACCTTCTGATCTGCAAGCCCTAGGCTCTGTGGTTTAACCCATAGCGCCACCCGCATCCCAATACCAACAGTAGGTGGAGCCAAAGCCATTGATGGATAGAGACACCCCTGGCTGGTTGTAAGAAGACATGGAGATAAGAAGAAAAGGAGAGCCCGCTGGATCAGGCCTGTGGCTCAGCTAGTCGGGAATCCTCTTTGCATGGTGGACGGCCAGAGGAAAACCCTGCAAGCAGGACCTGAGTGCAGCAGTGTGCATTTTGTTTTGTTTTACATGTGACTCCACATTTACATGGGGGTTGCATTCCGAACCTCCCTGCGCATACACGAAATTGTGCAAAATGGGGAGCAGAGTCCTCCTGGCTCCTGAGGAGACCTACCCCAGAGCCCGAAGAAGACCTCTTCAGGCTCCAGGGAGGGTCTCCTCATGAGCCAGAGTGTCAGCAGGGCTTTGCTGAGGCTTCTCAGCCTCCTTCCTTCCTTCAAACTATTTTTTAAATATTTTATTTTAAATTGATGTGACTCACCCTTGAACCTTAACAGTTCATAGTCATAGATTGAATAAATAATAATGGCAATGGAATTAAAGTTATCCAGCTGCATGTTTGTGTGTTTGATATGCGTGCTCAAAACGCAAATTCATTTTGGTTGTTGTAGAGAGAAGGGCTTCTGAGGAGCATGTGTGTTAACTACCCCTTTCTTTTTCACTCTCCATAAATGACATCACAGGGGAAGAATTTGGGCTGTTGGGTCAACCTGGGGGTAGTAGCCAGGTTGATCTTCCTTTTCCTAGCAGCATGGTGACAAATGCCTTCTTTTTTTTTTTTTTTTTTGCTGTCCCACCCATATATATCCCTTTGGCCATCACCGTTCAGGAAAATCAGGTTCTGCAGGCCTGTACATCGCCCTGAAGACTGACAGAACCCTCACCCCTCTCTCTCCAGCAGCTGACAGGTCTTTGGAAACAGATTTTGTAGCACAGGTGACTCTGGCGGTTGAAATGCCAGTAGAAATTAAAAAGGCACCTGTAGCTCGGAGCTAGTTCCAGCTCAAAGGCTGTTGCCTCTGAAGAATTGTGCGGCTGAGCCCTGCTGGATTCGAGCAAAAGCTCACCTAGTCCTCCATCTTGCTTTCTGTATCCAGGGAGCTCTAACCAATGGAGCTATCCAGGCTGAGAGAGAATCATAGAATTGTAGAGTTGGAAGGGACCCAGTAGATCATCTAGTCCAACCCCCTGCAATGCAGGAATATGCAGCTGTCTCACACGGGGATCGAACCTGCAACCTTGGCATTATCAGCACCACGCAGGGCTTGGAGGCAAGAGTTTTCCCCACTGTTGTTCCCTGAGCCTGGGTTCTACTTGGCCTTCATGATGACTAGTGGCCATTGGTAAACCTCTTTGCCTCCATAAATTTGTCTAATTGCCCCCTTTAAAAGCCATTTGAGGTCATGTGTCCATCAGCACATCTTAGGGCAGTGAATTCTGCTGATTAGCTAGACAGGGTATGAAGAAGTTCTGCCATGGACCCAAGTTCTAGAAGTATGGGAAACTGGGAGGAAAAACTAATTTTTTCTCCATACTGCGAATAAATGTATTGTGCCACTCCTTAGTATTCAATTTTTCTTCTAAAAAAGCCCCCAGCCTTGCTCAAATGCTTTAGCTTTGGAGTTCTGAGTGAAAACTGGTTTCTCCTTGACACTAACTTTCTCTGGTCAAACCACTCTCTCCACACACCTCTGCTCCATGTCATATAGAAAATGCAGGAAAACAGGTCGCCTACATCACAGGGTTCTTGAGCGTGCAAGCCACAGTGCTTTGTCTCTGTGCTTGTTCGGTTCCTACTAGATCGGCCTGGTCAGCAGAAAATGAAAGATAGCAGTTGAGTGTTGCGCTTCAAAAAAGGAAAAATAAATATTCTTAAAGCTGAGGTTGATGTTTGGGATATTTTAATTTATTTTGCCTTTGGGGGAAGGTTTAGAAACATCCATCCCAAAACAAATAAAATCTGTTTGTGGGCAAGGACAGGTCCCTCTCCTTCACAGACAGAGTTTTCCTTCCACGTTATATGTGTGCAATTGTGTGCACACAAGCACACGCTCCAAGCCAGAAGCTTCCTTTGCCCACGTTCACCTGCCAAAGAAATGTGAACAACAAAAGGCCTGCTTCTGATGATTGTTGGGGCTGCAGGACTTGTCACCTGGGAGGCTGAGCTGCAAACGCCAGACAGATGGGGCCTGGGCTGGGGAAGTGAGCGAAGCTGGAAAGCTGAAACGTCCAGATTGTTCCCATTCCAAATCTGGCACACAGCCCCCCCCCCCCTTGAAAGACACCCCCCCCCCCAGCTCTCGCTCTAACAAGGGCTTTTTCTGTTAGTTATATTTCCACCCGGACCTATTTTGACACATTCATTTTTTCTCTCTCCCTTTTCCTGCAGTTCCTTTTCAGGTAGAAAACTGATTGCTTGCCCTCTGCCACCGTTTCCCACCCTTCTGCCAGTTCTTTCATTTGCTAATAGCTTCTTAGACTTTGATTTGATCTCCGCCATGAGTAGGGTCATTGATGTTCCCATTGTATGGATTGGGAAAACTGAGCCAGGGATAGTGATTTGTCCAAGGCAGGGTCCTGGACTTAAGGTGGTTGGGACATGCTAGTAACTGTCACCTCCCTCATTGATGATGGGGAACTCCTCCAGCGTAGAGAATGCCATTTTTTCTCAGCTAAAGCCTGAGGTGTGTTCTTACAAACACCTAAATGCACACTAACAAAGCCATTTCATGTGCTGCTTTCACTGTAGGAGATGTTGAAGGCAAAAGGAGCAAGCTACACTTTCCTGTAGGTTTTTGCGAAAGCTTCCTGCCCAATCTCTTCAAGATGGGAGATTTAATGTACACATTTTTAGCTCACCCGTCACTACGCTGTCCCAGGACGGGCTGTGGTCTAAACCACTGAGCCTCTTGGGCTTGGCGATCAGAAGGTCAGCCATTCGAATCCCCGTGATGGAGTGAGCTCCCATTGCTCTGTCCCAGCTCCTGCCAACCTACCAGTTTGAAAGCACACCAGTGCAAATAGATAAATAGGTACCACTGTGGCGGCAAGGTAAACGGCGTTTTCATGCCTTCTGGTTTCCTTCACGGTGTCCCGTTGCACCAGAAGCTGTTTAGTCATGCTGGCCACATGACCCGGAAAACTGTCTGTGGACCAGCGCTGGCTCCCTCGTCCTGAAAGCGAGATGAGCACTGCAACCCCATAGTCGCCTTTGACTGAACTTAACCGTCCAGGGTCCTTTACCTTTTTTTTTTTTTTGTATACATCTCAATACAGCAAACAATGCATAAACCTTACTAGACCATAAATCGAACCAAATCAGTGGCAGTGAGAAAGAGCAACAGTGCTGCAATGGAAGGGGTTTTCTGACCTCCTTCACCCAAAGCTTGTGCAGAATGGTGAGTCCTCTTGACCCCAGTGTTGAAACGTATACAGTGGTACCTCGGGTTAAGTACCGTATTTTTTGCTCTATAAGACTCACTTTTTCCCTCCTAAAAAGTAAGGGGAAATGTGTGTGCGTCTTATGGAACGAATGCAGGCTGCGCAGCTATCCCAGAAGCCACAACAGAAAGAAGGTTTGCTGCTTTCACTGCGCAGCGATCCCTCTTGTTGTTCTGGTTTCTGAGATTCAGCATATTTTTTTTCTTGTTTTCCTCCTCCAAAAATTAGGGGCGTCTTATGGTCTGGTGCGTCTTATGGAGCGAAAAATACGGTAATTAATTTGTTTCGGAGGTCCGTTCTTAACCTGAAACTGTTCTTAAGCTGAAGCACCACTTTAGCTTATGGGGCCTCCTGCTGCTGCGCTGTTGGAGCGCAATTTCTGTTCTCATCCTGAAGCAAAGTTCTTAACCCGAGGTACTATTTCTGGGTTAGCAGAGTCTATAACCTGAAGCGTTTGTAACTTGAAGCGTATATAACCTGAGGTACCACTGTACAGTGATGAGACCAGAAGCAGCTCAAAAGGGAGGGCATTTCACAACCGGGAGGCTACTACACGGAAGTCCCTGTCGGTGCCTTCCCTTCAGATCTCAACACCTGAACATGGGAGGAGTCAATACTTCAGAAATGTGGGGCCCCAACTCACTTCGGGCTCTGTATGTCAATGTAAGCACCTTCTAGAGGGTTTGAGGTTTTATTAAGTGGCATTTTAATCTCTTGTTTTCTTTTAGATTATAACCTGCACTTTGGGATATAAATGTGGACTCAATGAATAACCTCGTACAGCATTTGGATTTTTTGTTTTTAAGTTGCCAGAATTTGAAGAATGCTGGCTTCAGAATAAAGCAGATCCCCCTTGGTTAAGAGTAGCCAATCTGCTCTCCAGATGCTGTCGGACTACATCTCCCATCAGCCCCAGGATGATAGTTCAGCTGCATCTGGAAAGCACCACGTTGGCTCCCCTCCATTGCCATAGATGTAGGAGTTGCGACTTTGTCTCTCAGATTCCCCCCACTCCTTCAGAGGTCTGCCAGTTGCCGCTCCATTATAATGTTGCTCTGTGCCTGATTGGCTTAGCTCTTTTTGGCAAAATTAGCTAAAAGCAAGTAAAATATGATCTGCCGGTTTCTCATCTTCCCCTTCTAATCGTAATTCTGTGCTGTTTCCCCACCCTGCTCAGCCCCGCTGTGGCTTCATGCAATTACCTGCCAGTTAATGAGTACTGTATTTCCTGGGAATTTAAAAGTCTGGATGCCTGGACTTCGTGGAAGCAGAGATCTCTCTAATTGTGGGCTGTGCGGTTAATACTGGAAATGAATTCCATAAAGGCTTGGCTTGACTATTACACCAACATTTTTTCTATACTCAGTTTCACTTCGGTGCTAAATCCGAGCCTGTACCAATTGTACCCAAACCAGATCTGAAGATGCTGTTCAGTTGGCTCTGATCAGATTGAGCAATGAGTGGTTGGTACTGGCTATTTGGAGATGTTAGGGATTGAATATAGGGCCCTTCTGCATGCAAAGCAATGACCTAGAACGCCTCCAGTGGTCTACCTAAGTAGGCAGCACCTCAATATCTGGTTGTTAACCAGAAGGGACGCGGTTAAACCACAAAGCCTAGGGCTTGCCGATCATAGGGTTGGTGGTTCGAATCCCCGCGATCATAAGGTTGGTGGTTCGAATCTATGATCACTTTGATCAGGGTTGAGGAACCTGTGGCTCTCAAGATGTTAATGGACTACAGTTCCCATTAGGCCCAGCTAGCAAAGCCAGCATTCGGGGGGGGGGGTGATGGGAGCTGTAGTCTAGCAACACCTGAAAGGTCACCCCTTTCCTGAGGTAGAGTGTTGAATTGGCAACAGGGGGAGCTGCGGGCTGCTAGACCCCTGCTCAGCTCTACAGTTCATTGGGTGACGTTGCGCTAACCATGCTCTCAGCCTACCTCGCAGGGTCATTGTGAGGAGGAAAGGGGAGGGACCATGCACCCCACTCCGGGCTCCTTGGTGGACAGGGTGGGAATAATAAATGAAATAAATGAAATTGAGGTAGTTGAGAGTGCTCAAAAGGGTGGATAAATGGCAAAAGGTGTAGCGAATTGCTTTCCAGTGGCAGCCGGGTTGGAAACCTAACTTCAGACTAGCCTTGCCAGAAATGCCCCAGCTCTCTTCTCAGAGGAAGAGAGGGAAGGAGATTTCAGGAGAAGAAAGGACAGGGCTAAATAGACAGAGTAATGCTAATTTTCTAATCTTGTGTATTCTTAAAGTGACTTGTTAACAGTGTCATGGTTCCTATATGTGTGTTAAGGATTAATCCTCTGCTCCCACCAGAATTGGAGTCTTCAGCATATAGTGTCTATACTTCATTTTCATGTCCATGGAATCTTGCTTTAGATGCCCCCAAATGACCTTTTTGGGGGGTTTTCATTTGAGCAGCTTTTATCTGACAGCACAGTTGGACAGGGCCGTCCCCCTCCCCATTTGGGACCTGCATAGGACCTTTGCTGCAGACGGATCTGGGCTCGAAAACCTCAACAGCCCCCTCCTCTGCTTCCCCCACCCACTCCCTTCGTTCAGGCAGAACTCGGTGGGCGTTTGGAAACTGGAGACGTTTTTCGTGGAGAATCGGGTCTCTGTTTCCAGCCAGTCTCTTCTGTGTCCTTTGCCCCGGCTTGGAAAGTTCCCCAGGGCTCCTTGCGGCCTTCTGCGCCCTGAATAAAGCCATTGTGTTGGCGGGCTCCCACTCGCCTTCCCAAAAAGAGGGAGGGGAGAGGAGGGGTGGACCCCTCTGAACTCTTTCCTCAGGCCTGAGGCCTGCCTGGGGGGTGGGTTGCCTAGTGAGCGAGTTCCCTGTGTAGAAGAAGAATGAAGTTGGTTGGGACCGTGATTCCTAAACAGAAATGCACCAGGAGTGAAGAAACCTTTCACAAGTTCATTCCCCCTTGCCGTTTCCATCTGTCCCAACTGCTTGTGGGACCAAGCTCTCACTTTCGCCAACTGGCCTGCGCCCCCTCCCTCACATGCACGACCCCCTCCTTTCCCTGAGAGCGTTGGCAGCAGCTGATCTGACGTGCCAGCCACGAGCCGGGTGCCAGCTTTCGGACAGCGGGCTAACAAAAGGCACGTTTTCTGACTTGTGCTGAGTGGCGCACGCTAGGCAATTCTTGGGCCATGAGCTCATGGCACCGGCAGGAAATGGTTGGTGCCAAGGGGGGGGGGTTTGTAGATGGATGAGGAGGGCACATGGGTGGACTGGTATTCTGACATCAACCCTCGCGTGGCTTGACTTGGCTTTGCAGCTTCCTGTCCTCCAGGCAAGGGGGAAGCAAAGTCTAGAAATGGAGGCGGTTTTGCGATGAAGATTTCTGCGAAGCTTGAAAGCTTGCCCATTCCTACCTTCACTTTTGTCTCAATTGCCCCAATAATGAAGAACCTCTTTTCTTTTTTCTTTTATCTGCTTTGGCTCTCTTCATAAATTCCATCCTTCTGACAGTCGGTATAGTCAAAATGTTTCAGCTGTGTCACATTTTCCATCTATTTATCGACCTCTGCAGTGCAGGCTATTTTAGGCTGATATTTTTTAAATATAATTCTTCCTTTCCTTTCCTTGATTCTCTTTCTGTGCTGCAGAGGGGGCAGTCCAAATTTGGAATATTAGGATAAAGGGGTGCTGGGTGAAGCACCAGCTCCCAAGAGTTCACCCAGAAGCAGCCAATGGACCACGGATACGAGGACTGTTTTTCCCCCTGTCAAAGGATGTGCATCCCTTTGAGGGGGGTATTTTGGGGGCCAGAGTTGATGGTGGGGAGCGATGTAGCCAGTAGCAGAAAGAACCAGACCCCAAAGTAGGGTACCCCTTTCCCCCATCTCTTTCTTTCCTTCTCCCCCTTCTTTCTCTTCCTCTCCACCCAACAGCTGCCAAGGGGTACAGATACCTTGCCAGTGGTGTGAACTGATTGCTTACCTTGCAATCTGCTATTCTTTCCATTCACCATCTATTTTGTTTTTCCTCTCCCTCCAGAGTCCAGTCTTCTACCTCACATGTCTGAAATTTTGGTTCCTCTTTTTTTTGCTGTAGACTTCGAGATCCCACAAAGATCAGTTCTTAGAAGTCTTGGGGAAGTCTGCCCAGTCTTATGCCGGCTTCCTGCAAGCTTATGATGGGGGCTTGACCTTGTTGTATAGAAATATATTTGCTGTGATGGAGGTTATAATAGTCTTTAAGGCTAAATGTAGTGAATATTGATTGCAATTTACAGTAACTGGGCTGCAAGAGAGAGAGGGAGAGAGATTTTCATATTTCCCTCCGTGATGGAGAGCGGGGCTTTCCTGCCAGAGAGAGATGGCTCCATCATTCCTTGCCTACGGTTTCTACGCCATTAAGGCTTCCTCACTGCAAGCTTATGCTCCAGTTTCCTTTGCAGCTCACTAATGGTTTCCTGCCTTTATTAACCTTTTGCTTAAGTGAGTTGGGGGGTGGTTTACATCACCCTGACTCAATGGGATCACACTGGGGTGGGGAACTAGATGCCTGAGGGGCCAAATGTGGCCCTTTAGGCCTCTCTTTATGGCCTCCTCCCTAGGCCAGCCTTTCACCCGCCCTCCTTAGGGGTGTTTGTGCCTGCCTTGAATTCTGATAATTCTTTAATCTAAAGGCAGCCCTATATTGGGAGGTTTTTAATGCCTGATGGTTTCATTATGTTTTTGGATATGCTGTAAGCTGCCCAGAGTGTGTGGGGTATAAATAATAAATATATTATTATTATTATTATTATTATTATTATTATTATTATTATTCTGGTTTGGGTGCAGACTAGGAAAGGGAGCGTGTAAGAGCTAGCCTACTGTAAAGGAGTAAAAATTATATCCATTGCTCCACCCAATTTTTGTCTCCATCAGTCTTGACTGTTTGCTAAGCAAACGTCTGTGTTTGCACACCACAAACTTGAGGCCAGTCTCCCCTGCAACTCCTTTGCTTAATAGTCTGGGTCTTTCACCTCTGGCGCCAAAGTCTTTTGTATTGATCCAAAAGTTCCTTCTATCTTCTGGGGGGGGGGGCTTCCTTCCCTTGTCTCTCCCCCCCCCCCCAAAAAAAACCCTGGTTTTAATTACCCTGGTTCAGATCTGCAATTAGTAATTTCGGGTGAGCTCTACCAAGAGAAGGCAGGCTGTCTTTCCGGGGATCTTGTTCTCTAGCTGGGCATTCATACTGTTGGCTGAGTTCTAGATGGGCCGGATCCAATCTTGGGGGAAAGGGACATGTGTCCTTGAGGGATACAGTCTCTGTGGATCTTTTCTTGGTCATTTGAAATGGATACAGCGAGGGGGCGAAGGGAGCTTCTCCCACAGGTCTGGTTACCACTCTGTTTAATATACTGCAAATTGTTTTACCCTCTCTTCTGTTTTGCCTTCGCTCCCCGGAGCCCCAACCATAGCATCAGATCGATTTGAACTCATTACTTCTCCCCTGGAGTCCAGCCAGAGGCTCCATTATCTGTGCTGAGCCGGGAATCAGCCCAACCACCGGCCCACCTGCAAGCTTCCGTCTGTTCCTCCCTGACTCCTTGGAGATGCTTTGAGGGTGTATAGAAGGGGCTGGAGGAAGAGGGGACAGGTTGAGGAGAGAGTCAACTCAGCATGTTTGCTTTCTCTCTTGCGTGGTTCAGTAATAGTATCTAGTTTCTTTCAAGCCATTTAAGCGAGCCACCCCTTTCCCTCTATATTTCTCTCTGCCTTTTGTCAGAGAACACCAAAGTCTTGTCATAAAGCATGTCAGGCCTTGTTCTGAAGGCTGGGTGCTTTCTAACAATGCATCCCTTCCACGTTGAAGCTCCAACCCCTCTCCACCCCTCCCTGCATCTCCTTCCATCAAAGACTGCAGCGCTTAAAACCATCTTCTGTTGTCCTTGGAGTGACTTAGTTCCTCCATCCAGGGCTGGGGACAAGTATGCAGCTAGGAAGGAAGGCAGTCGGAAGGGATTGAGGGATGTGCTCAGGGTTCATCTTTCCCAGTAGTGGGGAATCTTTTCCAGCCTGAGGGCCACATTCTGTTCTGGAGCAGCTTTCTGGGGGCCACATTCCAGTGGTGGGCATGTCCATGGGCAAAAGTGGGGTGGCTCAATGAATGCAAACGCTTTGCTGTTGTTTAGTTTTTTAGTTGTGTCCGACTCTTCGTGACCCCATGGACCAGAGCACACCAGGCACTCCTGTCTTCCACTGCCTCCCGCAGTTTGGTCAAACTCATGCTGGTAGCTTCAAGAACACTGTCCAACCATCTCGTCCTCTGTCGTCCCCTTCTCCTTGTGCCCTCTATCTTTCCCAACATCAGGGTCTTTTCCAGGGAGTCTTCTCTTCTCATGAGGTGGCCAAAGTATTGGAGCCTCAGCTTCAGGATCTGTCCTTCCAGTGAGCACTCAGGGCTGATTTCCTTAAGAATGGATAGGTTTGCTCCTCTTGCAGTCCATGGGACTCCAGCACCATAATTCAAAAGCATCAATTCTTTGGCGATCAGCCTTCTTTATCGTCCAGCTCTCACTTCCATACCTCACTACTGGGAAAACCATAGCTTTAACTATACGGACCTTTGTTGGCAAGGTGATGTCTCTGCTTTTTAAGATGCTTTCTAGGTTTGTCATTGCTTTTCTCCCAAGAAGCAGGCGTCTCTTAATTTCGTGACTGCTGTCACCATCTGCAGTGATCATGGAGCCCAAGAAAGTAAAATCTCTCACTGCCTCCATTTCTTCCCCATCTATTTGCCAGGAGGTGATGGGCTCAGTGGCCATGATCTTATTTTTTGATGTTGAGCTTCAGACCATATTTTGCGCTCTCCTCTTTCACCTCATTAAAAGATGTAAACGCTACCTTTGCACAATATACTAATTTCTACATACTCAAACCACCCATCTTTAACCTCCAGCCTGGCAAGGGAGAGGCATTATCACAGCTTAGTGACACATTCTGGCCAGGCAAGGAATGGCTGAGTAGGAAGTATCACCTGGAGAAAATCCTGAGGACCAAATACATGAAGGAGCTGGTGTTCTCTCTGCCATGCTGCCTGCCCATTAGCTGGTAGAATTTTCATCTCCAGCCAGGCATGGACCAAGGTGTCAATGGTTCTCAACCACCAGCTAGTTAGTAAAAGGCTGGCTCTAGAACATGACTCTGTGGCTGGCTTGGTGACACATTACATGACAGGGCAAATGGTCATCCACTGGGCTTATGGCTCAACTTCATAACAGGATTTTCATAAATGTCCCTGCCAATTGGATGGACGTTTTGCTGGTTCAGCAATAAAAAGCAAATATGATAGATGGGACCAGGCGACCCATGTCCACAGTTGTGTGTGACCTAAAGGATGTGGAGAAATTTCATGTAGAACCTTTGCCAACCTGGTGCCCTCCAGATGTTTGAGACTACAGCTCTCACCAGCCTTGGCCAGCACAACTGTGCTGGTTGGCACCTCTCATACATTTTGAGTTACAGATCCCAAAGTTACCAGGCTCCCAGTGGCTGTTACAGTAAACTAAAGAAATGGAAGAACCAAATTATAGGTGCTGCTTTCTCAGTCTGTGGAAGAGGAAATTTAAGAAATGGTGAACGGCACGCACCAGTGAAAGGAGAAGTTTGAGTCTTGGCTGGTGTTAATGTAAAAATTGCTCAAGTTGTCAAACAGGGGAGTTGAACAAACAAGAGGGCCCAGCAGTCTTGAAAGCTGCACAAGAGGGTTTTCATCTGTGACCCTTCCTCTGCATTTGGAAAAAGCAATAAAAGTGTCCAGTGTTACTTTAAGAGGCAGGAGGAGCTCTATATTCAGAACAAGCACCCTCCAACTCAAGGAGATGGTGCTATCCTGTTCCTGTCTACTTGTAGGATTTCCATGGGCATTTGGTTGGTCTCTGGGTATTCCCACCTCACTATTTTCAGGTGGGATTAAATTACACACCACAACAAAATGTCTTCCCTTTTTTAAAAAGGACTTTTAGAGGTAAGGAGGTGACAGGAAGATGTGCTGGATAACATTTGCTTGACACAGTGTTGTCTAGCCTCCTAGCAAGCAAGTTGTAGTGAATGCTAAATAAAACAGGTTGTCTGGAAGTGACTTGTGGGAAGAGGACTTGGGAACCAGGCTCCATAATGTTCTTACATTAGCTATGGCTGAGCTTTATAGAACTGTAGTCTCTTAATGGCCACCGATCTTGAGTGACCAATCAGATGCCCATCATGGGTTTCCTTTTCCTTTTCTTATTTTTTATTTCTTGCTCACAAGTGGAGAATAGGTGTCCCTTTTTCTTTCTGCTGCCTTGTGAGGGGGGTATTCCAAGAGAAAAAAAGCAATGGGCAGAATGTGGGCTTTTGTGGCCGTCTGTCCCTTGCAGCCCACGATACGGGCACTGAACACCAGTCTCAGACATATCAAGGCGCCATTTTGGAAGAACCGCTCCCTACTTCTCTTGTGTGGTTGGTGGCTGTGTGTGTTACTTCTGTGGCGGAGCCTTTCCCTGCTGGTTGTCAGAATTAAATTTCCGACCACCATACTTGTGGGTCCTTGATTCAGAATTATAATGTTGTCAAAAAATGATGCATGTGATTAACTCTTGTTAAGATGAGGCTATAGGAACTTGGGAAGATAAGCAAGTTGAGAAAGATGAGATAGTCACTGAAGGCAATGGTGGTCTTCTCCAGCCTTCCCCTTTAGGGGTTCAGGTCTTCTCAGAGGGTTCTTGCTGTCATATCCTGCTTCTGGCCTTTCCAGAGGCATCTGGGGAAAAAACCCACCTCCTTCCCTGCAGACCATCCTGGGCATTAGGATCAGCTATGGGGCCCTATTGGTAGTTCAACCACCCTCAGAGGTTTGGAGGTCATGGTGGAAGCCTTTGAGAGGCCCTAGGCTGTGGAATTCCCTCTCTAAAGAGGTCCATCTGACATCTTCAACATATAGTTTAAATTCAGTGTTGCAGATGCACCTCTTTACCCTTGGCCTTGACATCTAATGGACGTGTTTTAGGACCAACCCTGCTATTGTGACTGTAAGTTCTTAATGCTGATTTTTAAAATTGCTGTAAGCTGCCCTGGGACCTGGTGGTGGGTAGGTCTCTCGCTGTTTGTGGAAGCAGTGTCTCAGTAACACATGGAAACAACACTGGCGTCTCTCCCTCCCTCCCCAAATCTGCTTTGTCCAGATAAAGCAAAGAACACCAGCAGAAGTAATTTGGGATTTCCTTGTAGGATGGAGGTGGGGTGGGGTGGTACTCTAATCCCACCAGCTAAATGCACATGTAATGCCATATATACACGTCCAAGCCTATTCTGTTTGTCTGTTGTCTGGATGAATCAAACCCCAGCAGATGTTCAACAAAAGGGCCATATCCCCCCAGACGGGTCCAGCATCCTGCTTGGGGGATCTGTGATGTCATCGCGGAACAAATGGGAGGTGGGGAATGGGCGGGCAGGATATGGCTGGTGGTGAGGAGGAAGAAGAGAAGAGGGTAATTGGAGCAGCCTGGCAGGTCTGCCCGCAGCTGGGGTTGAATAGAAACCTACTTGTGTAGGGGCCTAATCTCCGGATCCTCCACCTGTTCCCTTGCAAACAGCATCTGGAAAGTCACTTTAGTGGGTGCAGCCAATTTCCCTTTCTTGGGCTTGATAGAAACAGCAGCCTCTGTGTGTGCATCTTGGAGGAAACACAGCTGCTGTTTCCCCTGTCCTTCCAGACTTTAAAAATAAGAATAAAAGCCCCGGGCCAAGATAGGCCTGGGAAAAAGCCAGTTATGTGACTCACCGAAAGGATTCCTACCATTCACCTGTGAATTTTTGATTAATTTTATGTCTACTTCTTTTTTCGAGTTTGATCTTATCGGCATTTTATTATGAATATTTTATATTGTTCTATGTAAACTGCTTTTTTGCTGATTAAGGGGTATATGCATCTTGATGGGAAAATAAAGAAATGCACCAGCCTCTGGGAAATGGAACAAGGGAGAAGATACTTTTTTTTTTTTTTACTGGGGAAACTAGTCTTCAGTATAAAATAGTGGAAGCAATTGTGTTTTTTTAGTGTAATATAGAATTCCTCACATGGGGATGATTTGAGGGTGGGATGGGATACAGGGTGTGTGGCTGAATTAGAAAGTCTTGCTGGCTTCTTGCATAAGGTGGAAGCCTCTTCCAACTGAAGAGACACACTATCATGAACTGGGAAACATTCATAAAGGAAGTGTACTCTGCACATGCTCTGAGGTACTTTGCTCGTAAGGTTAGGATGGTGATGATTATACACGTAAGTAGAGGTACGACTGTATATTTTCCCAGAGAGGATTGGAAAGGGAGGACAAAAATTGCTCTCCCTAGAAAGCAGCTGAGGTGTTGCCTGGAGTTCTTACCTCAAATGTTCCCCCCCCCCTCTTTCTCAGGAGGAGCGGATAGCAATGTGGCAGTCTATATGCCGGATTTGGTGGAGGCAAAGCTTGGGGATACAGCCATTATCAAATGCGAATTCGCCCTCCCAGAGAATGGCAGCTACGTTTACGTCAACTGGTACTCGGTAAGTCAAAAGAGGGTTTGGGAAAGGTTGCTTAGGGGAGAGGGTTGGGAATGGAGAAACACCATAGTCCCCTCCTTAACTTGTGAAGGCAAGAAGTGCACAGCGGGCCAGGAACATGTTCTCTACCCTTGTTCCCAACTTCCCTATGGGCTCCTCTTCTGACCTTCTCCTGTTGAGTGTGGAAGGTTGAAGAGGGCTTCTAAGTGCATTCTGCTTAGAGAACCTGCTTAGAACCATCCCCACAGTCTGGAACTCTGCACTATCAGGGTTCAGAATTAGGAGGAGGCTTCAAAGTGCATTCAGCTGAGCATGCATAGAAAGCCCCTTTTGATGCAATGTGTTAAGGTTGGGGATAGGGCAGCTGTCGAACCCAGCATGTATTGGGGACATTGTAGTGCCAGTGCATGGGCACCTAGTTCCTTACACACCTTTTTCTTGAGTATTTTAAACTGAACACCTAAAGAGGACTTGAGTCCTTGTGCTTTCATTGGGCTCAACCAGAGTTGAAAGTGAATGGAAGCTTTTGAGGATGCAGAGCTATTTGTCACTCTGGAGGAACACTCTGAATCATGGAATCAAAGGATTATAGCATTGGAAGGAACCACGAGGGTCGTCTTGTCCCAACCCCCTGCAATGGAGTCTATTGGAGTCTCCTTCTTTGGAGGTCTTTAAGCAGAGGCTTGACAACCATATGTCAGGAGTGCTCTGATGGTGTTTCCTGCTTGGCAGGGGGTTGGACTCGATGGCCCTTGTGGTCTCTTCCAACTCTATGATTCTATGATTCAATGCAGGAATCTTTTGCTAAACATGGGGCTTGAACTCACAATCTGCAATTGGCCCCTTCATTCTCCATTGTGCTTGTCCACTTTGTCCAAAGCTGGATTTTGTGCGTTAATCATATTCCCCTCTCCCCTGGTCTCCCTTTTAAATCCCGTTTTTCAGCAACCCTTTGTTGTGTCTCACTGAAATCTCTCATTCTCTGCTTCCACCAGGTTCCCCTCTACCCCCATCCTCACTGCCTTTTAATTAGTTCTTACCTCTCCTGCCAAGCCTATGTCTCTAGCCTTACAGCATAATTCCTTTGGGCTGAGGTCTTTACTGTGTTAAGCTGAATGTGGAAAGACTCAGGATAGACAAAAGGAAGTATTTGACACTGTACATAGTTAAACTATGGAATTTGCTGTGACAGGATGTAGTGATTACTGCCAACTTTGGGCAGTTTTAAAGGGGATTAGAATATTCACAGAGGACAAGAATATCATGACTCCTATATCAGAGGCAGATTGCCCTTTGAATACCACTTGCTGGTGAATACATGTGGGAATGAACTGTTGCATTCATATCTTCCTTGTGGGATTCCCATAAACATTTGGTTGGCCACAGTGGGAACAGAATGCTGGACTAGGTGGACCTTTGCTCTGATCCAGCAGGACTGAGTTCTTATAGGCTTTCCCACACTGCCATCGTGTGGCAAATCACCCACTGGGCAGTCCCTCTAGGAGGAGAAAGCTCCTCCACCGTGACCTAACCCTGTTTCAAAGAAACTTCAGTAAACCAAATTTGGGATTTATTTGAATGAAGGCATTCTATAAGTGTAGGCACCAGGGAACATTTCATTCTAACCCTTAGACATTTTAAATACTGGTGAATTTTTAAGTAAACTTTCATAATTGGCTAGATTTGCACCACTTTGTGTGTTGCATTTATCAAAATTCTTTGATTGAAGGCAATGCACAAAGCCACCATGTTGGAAGACACAATAATAGTAAAAGCCTATGAATGCCTGTATGGAAGTAAGTCCTGCTCAATGGGACTTAGTCCCATAAGATTGTGGCCTAAAAAATTCCAGGGTTTTTTAAAAATAGGGGCAGCTGTAAAGCACATCCTAATGAAGTTGTGCAATGGAGTGTTGGCAGCTAAAATCAAAAGTGATTTATTGTGAGTTTCTTTTCTTTTTCAATAGATGGCACTTTTTGCTCTTCAGTATATCTCTTTTGTTCGTTCTTTCTTATTTATTTATTTATTATTTCACAAAATTTATGTATCACTTGATTGTAAGAAAACCAAAGTGGTTTACAAAAATATAAAAGCATTAAAATTCTCAGTAAAGCACAGTTAAAGGCACTTTAAAATATTCAGAATATCTCTTCTGAACATCAGTGCAAAAGAGAGAGCATGCAGACATTCAGGAAATTGAGATCAAGGGGAGGCTGTTTGTGGCAGGAGCAATCTATGCACTAGGCTTATTGGTTGGAATCTTGTGACATCAGAAACAAACCCACGCTTCCTGGTCCATTCATAAATGGACTGAATGATCTTTTAAATGTGTAAAAGCACGGGCAGCTGTTTAAACAGCAGCAACGGTAGAAGTTGAGCTTCATTCATAGATGAGGGCCTAAACTGGGGGGGAAATGCTTCGAACTCCTCCTGCGTGTTACCAACCTTCCATGCTTCTCCCAGCCATTTGCCAGCTTGTATGTCCGTGTGCTCCTGAACAGCACCTAGACTTCTTTCGGAAGTCAGGACTCTTAACCCTTCCTGGCCTTCTCCACCCATGGACAGCTGTCAAGTCCTGTTGCCACAGGTGCTTTCTCTCTCTTCAAACACTCATCCTCTCCTTACTTGGCCTTGGCCACTGGCAGTAGGGCATGCATGACCTTGGATGGGAGGGTCGGGTTTTGCACTGTGGCATTGTAGTGCATGCTATCTCTCTCCCCCTGATGTTCTAGATGGAGAAGGGCAAAATGGAAAGGAAGAAGCTCATTTACATGGTCCAGGGCAAAGAACACCAAGATGAGCCTCCCAATGACCGGTTAAGCATCACACCTGATTTCTTCCTCAAGATTAACAAGGTGGTCCTGCAGGATGCCAAGAATTACGTGTGCCAGGTGGGGTTCGGCATGCACGGCGTCGCTGAGAACCGGAGTGAACTGCGTGTCTCCAGTGAGTGGTACTGGGGGCCCTTATCCTACAACAGGTGCAATACACAGTGTTTTTGCAATCCAGACCTTCCTCGGATTGCATACCTTGCTGGATTGCAAGTGGGGTATGTGCTTAACTGTCCACAGGCAACCACACAGCGCCCCCTTCATCCCAACTAGATTTGTTGTTAGTCACTGGGAGGCACATCCTTCACCACTGTGGTCCCCTGAACCTCACAGAATGGCTGCGCGCCTGATGCGTCGTTGCGCCAAGCTTTTCTTCTTTAATGCCCCCTCTGCCTCTGTTATCATGACACTTTCGCTATGCTCATGGCATTTGTTAGTGTCACAGTCGTGGGTTGGTTTGGCATTTGTATCCCACCTTCCTCCCGTAAGGGAACCCAAGGTGTGGTGCACTTTTGGTTCCCACATACTGATCAGACTCGGGTCTCCTCACATTCAGAAAGGTGGCTGCTTCAGAACACACCCTGGGACCCAAACTTTGTTCTTCTGCAGTTTGGTAGCAGCCTTTTGCACTGGGGAGGCTGGGTTTTAACCCACTTGCGCTAATATTTATAGAGGTCAGCCTTGTAAATAAGCCCACAACAGTTGCTGGTCCATAATTCTTGTTTATTTCATGGTGACCATGGAAGAGGGGAAAGACCCTTCCTTTGCACCTAGCATGGAAATGCAGACCTTAAGCCAGGCTAGTAAAATAATTGCCTTCTGCCAGTTGCCTAGCAGAGGAGGAACACAGTGAGCCATCCCTCCTTCCTCCAGACCAGAAAGGGAACTGGGTGGGCTAGCAGAAGAGGGACAAACAACCCATCTCTCCTCTCCCTCTTGAGTTACTAATGTGCAAGGCTCGGGATTGGGCCCTCCATGCGCATGATCTTCTGCTAAGAAGAGGAGAACAGGACCCAAGGAGTTTACATCTCTTAAGTCCAACACTGGGGCAGGGGAGGGAGAAGTGACCAGAGGATGAATATATGGTTATTTCAGTTAACACACTTAAGCTTGGTTATGGTAGAATATGGGGTGCGCCAAGGTTGGTTTTGAGGAGAGATTTGAAGGAAGTAAGAGAGGTGGACTTGTGCAGGTTGTGTTGGAGTCTGTTCCAGGCTTATGGTCAAGAAGGGGAGAAATAGTGAAGCCTTTTGAAGAGGGAAAATACCTTTGAATGGTGGTGTAGCCAGAGGAACGAAGGTCATTGATGGGGGTGAGTTAGGATATGAGAGAAGAGAGTTGATGGGACACTGAAGGTAAGGGGGCTTATTGTGTGCCCATTTTGCCCATGGGGCTTATTGCACAGTAAGAGGACATGCCCAGACAGTCTAGGCTGTGCTTGTTTTATTCCCTTCTGCCTCACCACTTAGCCCTGCCTGGTTACTTTCTTCTTTTAGAAGCTCCAGAAAAACCTGAGATTCAGAAGACTAATCGTGGTATCAGCACAGGAGACCCTCATTTGAGTGAGGTAAGAACTGTGCCGTGTTTAGTGCACCTGCAATTATTATTATTAATTACCTGCCCTTTGCCACAAGGTCCCAAATTAATATACAACTTTAAAAACTTGCAAGTAGGGAAGGAGATGGTCTTTCACCTATTTGGGTCCTATGTTGTTTAAAGCTTTATATGTGGCAATTGCACTTCACAAAGTTGGATTTGATATCTGCCACAGAATTCTCCATCCTTGGCCTTCTCTGCTTATTAATATTTTTTTAAAAAATATACACTTTGTAGGTTTGTAGTTATTTTGGTCCAGCAGGCAAGTTTGTAAATGTTGAGATGTCTCCAAAACTATATGGGTTCTGAGTAGGATTACCAGTGGTCAGTAAAGGGTTCGGGCTTCCTTGCTCTTGTTTGGGCACAAAGTAGACATCCTTGGCTATGTGGGGGTCTGCAGACAGTAGAAGTACTCCTTGTATTACACTCAAACCAGGCTAAACCTAGAGTAAGGTTATCAGATTTTTTTCAGTGAATCCAGGGACACTTTTCAACTTCAACGGATTTTAGTATGGGGACTGATTTGTAAATCTGGGGACTGTCCCTGGGAAACGGGGACATCTGGTAACCTTAACCTAGAGGCACATCCTAGCCCTTTTGTCTCATCTAGCAGTGGAATGGAAAGGGAGAGGGAGTGGCAGTGCGCTGAGACTCCACACACTGACCACCTAAAGCCCAGGCCAGAGTTCCCTTTGCCTGACAGTTTGTATGTCCAGGTTTTTCTTTCCAGCCAAAAGCCTAACCTTCTCAAGAGAGCCAAATTTGACTTGCTAGCTGTAAGGGGGGGTGTTTCAGTAAAGACTACATTTTTTGCTGAAGCAGCAAGAAGGTAATTTTAGCACCAAAAAATCACTAGGAGTACAACACAGTGGTGCGTTAAGAGACTTTGCACAGCCCACAACTATCAAGATATCGTAAAGGAGACTATGAGCCAACTGCCCAGCCTTGATTTATGGAAGTGATGTTTTGTTGCACTAGCAGGAAGCCTTTTTATGTAATCTGGTCTGGATCTGGAATGGAACAAGATAAATTAGTCTGGGATTTGAATCCGTGGACTGTAAGCTCTGAAGAGTATGGAGTGTTTGAGTCTGTCTATCTTTCAGATTGCAACCTGCACCAGCCGCAATGGCTATCCAACACCAACCCTCACATGGTACAAGGATGGAGTCCCTCTGAAGCTGGATGGGAATGGTGAGTCATTATCAGGTGAAGCTAAATCTATTAAAGCAGACTTGGAGGCATAGAAAAGCCGGGTACAGTCCAGAAGCTTATTACAAGGCAAAGGGTTAGCAGGAATTAGGCCCAGTCTAGGCACAAGGGTCCAGGGTTCACAAGTTGAAGATGCATATTAAGAATTCCAGTGTGGCACAGGAGCTGTGATGTTATTCTATCAAGTTTCCTTGCCTACCCAGCATGCTTTTAAGCAGAGGCAAAGATGGCCAGCTACTCCTCACGAGAAGCCCTGTTCCTATGGGGGCTCCAAGCTGCTGCCTTTGGAAGGACGTGCCTCCTCTTTTTTTCTTGAGTTGCCGTTGTCATCTTCTTGCTCCAGTGCCTGCAGTTCCTGGTCTGAATCAGGGTCCTTCAAGGGAATTGTGACAATAGGCCATGGTTCCCCAAAAGGCAGAGTCTTGGCTGCAGAACAGTATGAGTAATGATGGGTGAATAGTACAAGTTGGGGCAGCTCAGCAGGGGAAAGAAGGGCTGCTTTCATGGATCGGCATCTCCATCACCCATCCTCTGGTGTCATTGGCAGCTCCCTCCATCCTCGGCCTCTGGAGGAAGTGGCTTAATTATCCTTAATTATATTGGGCGGACTGTAATCATAAGCTGCCATGGGAGTTGATCTTGCCTGTAAAGTGGGTTATAATATGTTAAATGATACAATATGGGGCATCACAGCTCATGGGAAAAGCAAGACATCAGGGCTACAGATCTGTGAATTGTTAGCACAGGGGTCAGCAACATTTTTCACCCGTGGGCCGGTCCACTGTCCCTCAGACCATGTGGTGGACCGGACTAAATTTTGAAAAAAATAATAATGAACGAATTCCTATGGCCCACAAGTAACCCAGAGATGCATTTTAAATAAAAGCACACATTCTACTCATGTAAAAACACCAGGCAGGCCCCACAAATAACCCAGAGATGCATTTTAAATAAAAGGACACATTCTACTCATGTGAAAACACACTGATTCCTGGACTGTCCATGGGCTGGATTTAGAAGGCAATTGGGCCGCATCTGGTCCCCGGGCCTTAGGTTGCCTACCCCTGCATTAGCACATGCCAGTATGTTGAGTTTGCAGTAAGGGTTATCTTAGCTGGAGAAACAAGGCCAGGTGACCTTTGCAGCATAAACTGCTCCTTAGCAGAGTAACATGTAAGGTTTGTAGCTGCTCTTCAGAATAGTCTTCTACTTGACCCTTCCTCCAGCGGGTTTTTACCCATGCACACTTTTCACGAATTAAATGCTCTTCCTAAACCTCTCCTCTCT